>NC_137888.1:29279247-29596489 GCF_963455335.1 Martes martes
TTTGTTCAAGCATAGAACTTAGCTACAGGCCAAAAAATCAAAAAAAAAGAAAGAAGCAAGTTTTGTTTTCTAGAGTGGTAGGAGGCAACAAATGAACACCATGTACACCCCTCCGTTAACGTAAATACCACATGAATTTGAAAGCTCTTTGAGAGTAGAGGACATAGAACTTTAACTGTGTATTTCCAGAGTTTATCTCAGTGTCTGGCTCATGATAGATGCTTATTAAATATTTGGTCAAGCAAATGAATTAGCAAATAAAGTTGATAGTTCTGTGCTGCAGTAGAATAGGGACTAAAGAATATTGAGATGATATCTTCCCCAGAGTGTTATGTAGCTCTACTATGTGACATAAATACACACACACACACACACACACACACACACACAGATACTTTCTGGAACATTCTACACTGCTGTCCTTAGAAGTCAAATTACCAGAGTGGCCCCTTCTCAGGCTTTAAAGGACCTGACTTTTTACAGCATTTCAACATTTAAGTCTGCTCTCTGGACTTCCTTCTTGTGAGGTTTCCACAATTTAATTCTCCTGACCCCCTTCTTCTTCCTCAATAATTTCTCTGACTTTTACAGTCTCCTCTATGGCTGCTAATTCTTAGACATTAATTTCTTCAGTGTTTCCCGCTCAACCTGTTTCCCTGTTCTAAGTTCCAAGTTCTGCTGAATATTTGTATTTATTCCCATGGTTTCCATACCTGCTCTGTGCTAACTGGATGTTTCTAGCCCCAAATTTCCTCTAATCCATTGGTCTTTATACCTAATTGCACACTGGATCCAAATTTTATTCCATACCTTATTTCCTGTATTCTTTATCATGCTTGTTCATCACCATCTAATAATAAGCCCAGATAAAATCTTAGAGGTCATTTTTAAATCACTTCCTTTTGTTTCTTCCTTTACTTAAAAAACCACCTAAACACATTCCTTCATCTCAGAGAGCTGTTGAACTCCCCCTAACTCTGTGACACTCAAACCTCCTCCTTGCTTCTATTTAAACAGACTTTTCATGTGACTGGTGACTCAAGCCTTTGTCTCTCTCAATTTTCTCTGATTCCAATCCTTATTGCCCGTGGCTTGCAGAAAGCACTTATATCATTCCCCTTCTTAAAATCTTCTGATGATGCATTACACTAGTATGGGTTGAATACCGGCCCCACTCTCAGAACTCATGAAGTCCTAGAGGTGCCTGGGTGACACAGTCAGTTAAACAGCTGACTCTTTGTTTTGGCTCAAGTCATGATCTCAGGGTTGTGAGATCGAGCCCACACGGAGCTCTGCACTCAGTGTGGAGTCTGCTTCAGTTTCTTTCTCCCCCTCCTGCTCATGCTCTCACTCTCTCATTATCA
Organism: Martes martes; assembly: GCF_963455335.1. Lineage (NCBI taxonomy): Eukaryota > Metazoa > Chordata > Mammalia > Carnivora > Mustelidae > Martes > Martes martes. Next base: position 29,280,612 of record NC_137888.1, read on the forward strand.
TAAATAAATAAATATTTTTTAAAAATATCATGAAGTCCTGATGCCCAGTGCCTTGAAGTGGAACTATCTGGAGATAGGGGAGAAGTAATAAAGTTAAAGTGAGGTTATTAGGGTGGGCTCTAATCCAGCCTGACCGGTGTACTGATAAGAAGGGGAACTTCTGATGTAGAGACAAGCATTGAGGAAAGATGATGTGAAAAGAAGGGAGGAAGATGGCCATCTGTAAAACCAAGGCAAGAGGCCTATAACAGAGTCTTCTCTCATAGCCCTTGAAATTAATCAACCCTGCTGCCATCTTGATTTGGATTCCCAGCCTCCATGATAAGTGTGTATTATTTCAGCTGCCGGTCTGTGGTACTCTGTTATGGCAGTCCTGGGAAACCAGGACAGCTCCCATTTTCACCACTGCCATACAGTCCCCTATACATATCACTAACCACCCTAACTTGCTAAAAATATGTTGTCTGTGTAGGAATTTCACTTTTCTCTTCTACCGTTCAAATGGCACCTCAAGGGAAATTTCCAAGCTGTCCTTTTCTAGAATTTTAATCTTCAGTATTCTCAAAGCCTGGTGCTTAAACCATCAGTAAACATATTTCCCATTGTATCATAGATATAAAAATACTTCATCATAAGACCTTTCTTCTCATTCAACAGCAGTTTGTTTATCACCTTGTGAATACCCTTTAGGAATTTATCATCTAGCAAAGGAAACACTAACAACAAAACCAACAATGAAAATTAGAATCGCAGCTAACAATGGCATCATGCTTATTATATGCCAGCCTGTTCCCAGCACAGATAGAAGCACTGGCCTTGTTATCTTTCTATTCATGGATTCACAATTTCTCTTCTGAGCAAGGATAGAAAATCAGAAAAGTAGAAATAATGGGAGATTTTCTTTTTCTGTGATGTGTTTATTGCCTTAAGGAAAATTTTAATACTCTTTAGATACTTTGTGAATTTTGGTTTTGGACTTCAGTGCCACATTAACCTGATAAATGTTGATTTCATTTTAGTTCACTAGAAATTTTCTCAATTTATCACACCGTGAAGTTTTCCTCTAGTCCGGTGATTCTCAAATTTTAACAAGAAACAAAATCCTGCAGGGTTTGTTGAAACAGATTTTTGAATCCCACTCCAAATTTCTGATTCAGTTTATCTTGGGGGAAGGGAGGCTGAATTTGCATGTTTCCAAAGTTCCCAAATGAGAGCGATACTGCTCATCCAGGAACCACATTTTGAGAATCGTTGATGGAATTCATGATCACTAAGAACCTCCGTACCTAACAAAATTCTCCAAAAGGATGTTATTATTGCCAAAGGGAGGAAAGACAACACAGTATATGCCTGATTATAAGTGTTCAGTCAGTTTGTACACTGAGGAAAACCACACGATCAGTTTGTTAGTTGTTCTCTGCATATGACGGTTTGTATTTTAGGTCTGTTTGGAAAAATTTACCATTACTTGGGAAAATGAGAATGTGGTCTGTGTGTACATTATATGTCTGTGTGTGTGTGTGTGTGTGTGTGTGTGTATAGCAAAATAATTCTCAACAGCAATCTAAGACATACATTTCAGGATCTAATGGAGAATTTTTAATTTTTTGATAAATTCTTTGAGTTTCGAGGGAAAATAAACAGCATAGTTATGTTAAGTTGTTCTTATGTTAACAGAGAGAAATGGTTTTCTCGAAACTGTGCAGTTCTCTGAGACTCCCCCTAGTGTCCTTAACTGTATATAGAAAGTAATACAGCTGTATTTGGATTTGATGCATTAAACAGTGAATTGGAGATATCTCAAAGGGATTGAAATGTTGCTTGACGATATTCCTTACCCAGAATAAGTATTTTTTAAAGTGTTCAGGATGACTGCAAAATGAAAGTGGTGCTTAGAATAAAAATAATAATAAAGCAGAAGTATGCAGCTCAAGCATCTTAACTATGTTTACAGCAATAGGTACATTCACATGGTCATTGATGAATTTTTGTGGAGATTGTAAATTGTGTGTGACATTTTGTAGCCATAATTAAACATGTAATTTACAATAGTGTCAGTAGAAGAGTATCAAGTTTTTTTCATTTTCAAGTGGTTAAGCACTATATCTCATTGAAATTATCTGTCTGGGTTTAGATCCATTCATGGCCTAGGTTTTTAAAGATTTAGGCTTAGTTCTTGGTCCTTGCGTTCCTCCCCTCTATGTAATGCTATCCAATAAATTGTAATATGGGACGCATATATGACTTTAAATATATTCTGTAGCCATATTTTTAAAAGATTAGAAATGGATAAATTAAGATTTTTTTATTTAACCCAGTATTTTCAAGTCTGAAAGTATGTATTTTACATTTGCAGCCCTTCTCAGCCATAATTCAGGTGTTCAACAACCACATGTGGCTAGGAGCTACCCAGTGGGATCACACAGTGTTAGATCACATCCTGTCCTCAGGTACTGGCTTGAAAGAATAATTCTAAGCATCTGTCATGGACTGTGAACTGATGTTTTGGACTATGTCATGAGCTATACTTTAGTTACTTAAGTAACTAAAAGTATAGTTACTTAAGACAGGAGCACTATGTACAGATGCAGAAAACAAACAAACAAACAAACAAACAAAAGTCCCTGTTTGTAGAGACTTTGACATACAGTGTCCTCAGAGAACAGCCAGGAAAGTGAACTCAGAGGCTAATGCTCGGATGGTACAGAGACATGCATATTGGCAAGCCTCACCCTGTGAATTCAATAGCCCTTGTTTGAGTCAACTTTATGATTTAGAACTGGAAGTCTACTTTTTTAAAATTGCTGAATCCAAATATGTGATACATTTGTTCTTTTTTCTGCCATGAAACAAGGAGGGAAGGATAGTGGATGGACCTCTCTAAGCTTTACCATTACTCTACTAATGGCTCCAGTCTAAAATGGCTTCCTTTGAGCTCTACACCCATTTCCTAGCAGTTAATTATATTGTGAAACTATGTTCTTTATTTCTTTACTATTTGTTTTTCTCCACTTCATGTGAGCCTCATAAGATTAGAGGATTTCCTTGACTTTCCAATTTACTGCTTTATTCCTAATATATGTCCTGCCTCATTGTAGATGCCCAATTGAATAAATGAATTATTTTTTTTTCTTTAATTTGAATGAGTTCTCTCAATGTCAGAAAATGTTCTTCTCTAAGTCATCCTTTTAAAAAGCAGTATTTATTATACATTCCCTCTTTACACATTCCCTCTTTCCATCTTTCTTGCTCTGTGTGGTAGACAGCATAGGGCACATGGTCATCCCGTTCCTACTCACTTGCCTTGGGCAATTCCACCTAATTCCCTATCTTAGCCAACTTTAATTACTGAATGGAGATGATTGACTGTCCTTACTTTATACAGTTGTTGAAATGATTACTTATAGCATATTATCATTTATAAAATTACAAGTGCTCCAGAATATTGAAGTACATAGGTGCGTCTGTGTATGTGTGTGTGTGTGTCTGTATGTGTGTGTAAGCATCCATGGATATTGGATTGAAAAGACTCTTCCTTCTTTCTTTAATGTTTATCCATCTACAAGGTCAACCCTGTTCCCAGATGACATTTGATCTTTCTCTTTTCAAGAGACTACATAGCTTTCTATCTGTGTCACTCATTTGGAAACTTAACTACATGTGCGTTTGCAACAGCATATGACTTTGTCATGTATAGATATAATTGTCAATTTGATAGAACATCCCAAATGAGCATAATTAAGGGCAAGGACTAAGGAAAGAATCTAATAAATTCCCATTTAATGGTTTGTTTCTGTATTTCAAATAGTCCTCTAACTTGTTCATTGTAATTTAAAATTTCAATGTTCTCATCATGACACTTATTTAAAGTCTTGTAGAGAACCTATTAGGCAATAATAGTTTTCATAGCTGATTTTACAATTTTTATTTTAAAATTTAAAATATGTATAAAACTTATTTTTTGAAAAGCATGGTAAAAAGAATATAAGAAATTAATATATAACAAGAATTAATATATAACAAGAAAATTTTAAATATTGATTTTCTAATTAGAAAAACATACTTTGGAAAATGTTACAGATTGTACAAGATATCTTCCACAGAGGCATTTTGTGTGTGTGTGTGTGTGTGTGTGTGTGTGTGTGTATAGCTTTGAGTTGATGATACACTTGGCATTCTGTAAGTATCAATTAAACGGGTTAAAATTAGTAACTTACCTATACTAAGTCACCTCATGTGAAAGTGAATTTTATTCTACCCAAGTGAATTTTTACCCTACATAAATAGAGCTAAACTACAATACTATCTAAGTGGCTTAAGCCATTTTTTCCTCAACTGTTTAGTTACAAAAATGCTACAATAAATCTTTAAGAATTTTCTACTAATATGGTAGTTCTTCGTATTAAATCCAAGTCAATTAAATCCAAAAGCTGACCACACAGCCTATCCGTACAGGAAGATACTCCAAAAACTGAAACATAATTCACTGCCAATCCAGTAATGTCCCACATCTAGTTTTTTTTTTTTTTTTTAATGTACTTGTAATATATTTGGAAAAAAAAAAACCAGAATTAATCTGGCTAAAGAATTCTTCATTCTTCACCTTTAGGTAGATAGTAGGATCTCAGGAAAGTAACAATAAAGGGTATATTCTGGATAATGGAAAATCTTGGAGATTTATAGTATACAAACACAGTAAAATATTGATAATTATTAAAAAGAACTACAGAAAACGATAAATAGTAGGCTACCATGTATTATAAATTGCTGACTTTTTAACTTTTATGTGCCATTAAGCTTAATAAAAATAACTCAAATTTTAAAGATTTTATATTCTTACTCAAACTTCAGATAAAAGTCAAAAACAAAAGTTGTCAGACAAATTTATGCTAATGTTATTTTAATAAGTAATTGATCTCGAAATCAGTCTCCCAACCATACTGATGCAAAATCCCGAATCCTTAACACCCTTTGTTGATATTAAATGCTGACATTTAGTATAGGTACAGATTTTGACAAGACTAATAATACTATTTATACATGTAATTATTTAAATTACCCATACTGCCTCAGTTTAATTGTGTTCGCTAAATTGGCATGCATAATTTATAACCTCAATGCTGTCAACCATCAATCCACATTTCAGACAGCAACACATCAACTAAATGACAAGGTAAAATGTTTGAGTTGATTCCAGAAAGATCTTCAACTTTTGAGAATGAAACTTTATATCATATTTATGTATCAAAGGAAAAAATATTTTTGATGGTTTTTGTAGAAATCTCTTCAGGACTCCTTCAAAATGATTATAATTATGGTAGTCCAAGGTGTAAAAGGCCCATAGGATACGGAGTAAATTGCCCTTCTTTTTCCATTTTTTTAAATTGAGCTATAATGTACACATAACATTATATTAGTTTTAGGTGTACAATATAATGTTTTGGTAGTTTTGTATATTGCAAAGTGATCACCACAATAAATCTAGTTAATGTTGATCACCACACATAAATATATCGTTTTTCTTATGATGGGAACTTTTAAGATCAAATCTCTTAGCAACTTTCAAATAAAAATATGGTTTTTCACTATATCTTGATGCCGAACATTACATTCCCAGACTTATTTAATTTACACCTGGAAGTTTATACCTTTAGACCACCTTAACCCATTTTGTCCACCTCCCATCCCCTGCCTTTGGCAGCTACTGGTCTGTTCTTTGTTTCTGAATTTGTAAGTTTTTTTGCTTTTTGTTTTGTTTTTGTTTTTTAGATTCCATGTACAAATGAGATCATATCCCATTTGTCTTTTTATATGACTTATTTTACTTAGTATAATGCCATTAAGGTCCACCCATGTTATCTGTCACAAATGACGAGAATTCCTTGTTTTTTAATGGCTAAATAATATTCCTGTGTGTGTGTGTGTGAGGGGGTATGTGTGTGTGTGCGCACGCACACACATGCATGCAGGCACACTCTTACCACATTTTCTTCCTCTAGTCCTCTGTCAATGGACATTTAAGTTGCTTCCATGTCTTGGCAACTGTAAGTAATGCTACAGTGAACATGGAGGTACATAGACCTCTTTCAGTTAGTGTTTTTGTTTCCTTTGGATAAATACCCAAGGAGTGTCAACCTTTATTTGGATGGGCCTCAATCACTTGGGAAGCTCTGTAGAGATTATACACACTTTCTCAAAATAATGTTTTAAAATATGCATAATAAAATGCTTTCAGGCACAAATTGAAATAGAGTTATCAAATTATTATGTGATTAAATATGTAGCATCTTGCACACGGAACTCATTATCGGTGCATTAAATTCCAAGATCTAGTGGCAGGTTTAATAATTAACAGAATTTCAAAATACTGATGGCCATAAAGGATATGTTGAGGTATTGGCAACAATTGCCCTGTAATAGGAAAAAACTACAGTGTCTAAAGCATAGATATTCTAATGGTGCTGGAGCTTGTTGACCACTGTTACAAAAATCAGTGAAAATAAAGATGATTTTTTTCTCTATTCAATATCACAGACCCCCAGAATTCTCACTGCAAACTCCTCAAGTGCCCATGGACCCAAAGTTAACAACTTCTGCCATAGAATAAATTGCATTTCAGTCAATCTAATTCGTTTCTCTTTTTCTTGAGAGCCAAGCTATCTATTTATTTCAGAAATATGCATTGTGAATTTTAAAAAATATTTTATTTATTTATTTGAGAGAGAGAGAGCGAGAGCAAGCAGGGGGAATGGAAGAGGGAGGCGGGAAGCAGATTCCCTGCTGAGCAGGAAGCCCAATGCAGGACTCGATCCCAGGACACTGGGATCATGACCTGAGCAAAGGCAGATGCTTAACTGACTGAGCCACCCAGACACCTGCACCGTGAATTTATTGAGCATGTATCAGACAAAATATTTAGAAATAATTTCCTTAACCAAATAATGTAGAAAAATGTATAAGAACTATATTTTAGTGTAATTTTCCTTTAATTTTATTTTTATAGTTTTTGCAATGTACTTGTGAATCTGTGCAAAATGTGTTCTGGAAATTGAAAATGCACTAGAATTCATGATATTAATCAAAATACCAAGCCATATAATATAAGGATTTAGCAATTCAAATTATATTACACAGAGTTTGGTACTCTGTGATATTAGTGTTAGATTTTCATGTAGACAAGGAGAATGCAGTAAACAATTAATAGCTTAAGACATACTATAAATATTTTCCACAGGAAGGTGTCACATTTTTAAGGAATAGATTAAAAGAAAATGAGAACATTTCTTAAAAAAACTCAGGAGAAACAAAGTACTGGTATACTTTAAATAGTTCTTCTTCCTCTACTTCTCCTAGATTAAATTAAAACATGCTTTGCAAGATAGAATAGCAAATGTGTCCTTCAAGTGTTGAACAAGAAATCAGGACATACCAGTTTAGAGCTGTTTTTCCAGTATAGCTGATTTGCACTTTTTAGCCAGTTTCCCATGAGACTCGAGACTGCATTTCTGAAAAGAGTAACAAAAAAGATATATTCATATATATTAGTTATCCTGTTTGTATTGAAGATTTATTAAAGGTAATCTTAACATGACTTTAGAGATCAAAGTAATTCTCAGATAATAGCTTTGTGATACGACGATCAACATTTTATCAAAAATTGTATCAAAATATTAAAACATACTCTTGCGGCCATTTCAATCTTCCATATTTGGTTCCTAACACTGAGTAACAAATTACCACAAAATTAGGGACTTAAAAGAACACCTATTTGTTATCTCATAGTTCTGTAGGTCAGAAGTCCAAGAACAGGTTTATGGAGTTTTCTCCTCAAGCTTTCATACTCAAAATGTTTGCTGGAAGAAACCTATTCTGGACATCCTGGGAGAGTCTCCACTTCCAAAGTCATTCAGCCAGCTGCCAGAATTCAGTTCCTTATGGTTATAATGTTGAGATCTGCATTTTCTTCATGGCTCTCAGCCAAGAGGGGGAAAAAAAAAAGGTGTTGAAACTGTCTTACATATACTCACTAATTCCATCAGGAAATGTTTCTTGAATAATGCCTTATGCCAGACATTATTTCTGACATTGGAAATGCACTAACAAATACACAATCACTGCTTTGAAAGAGTCTAGTTTCCAAATACACCCCGATCACGAATAATTATAAGTGATACACTCAGCTAGTAAAGCAGCTGACCATATTTCAACACCCACCATGTGCCATTTACTGTGCTAGATGCTGAAAACACACAAGAATAGTACAGTTTCTAACCTTTTATAAAACAGAATCACACTATTTTACAGCAGCTCATCATCAAACTGAACATAGTACTTTATTATTGTGTGTGTGATGACAAGACTGTTCTTAATCCCAGCTATCTTTTCAAAGCTGGCCACTTCCATCATTGATAGAATGAGATTGGCTAATGACCTGGAATTAAGAATATTCCAAGCATGCCTAAAAAATGAAACCATCAGTTCAGATCTAAGGGCAATTCTGAAATAGCTGCACTTAAGGTGCCAGGATCTTGATGACATCTCCAGGAAATTGGAAGAAGATGACTTTTCCATACTAAATAGTCTGATCAGATAACTGAATGTACTGTTAATCACCTTGAAATGGATGAGCCTAACATGCAAATTATATATGACAAGAGCTAATGATCAGCATGTTAGCTTACTAATGGTTTTCAGAAATTAAGTGGTTTCATCAAGATTTTTCAGAATTAGAACACTTATTTAGAAATTATGACTTAATGTACTTAAATGTCTGGTATTCTTTCAGAAACAATATTGAAATATGTTTTAAGAAGTAAACAAGAATTAGAGAAATGAAAAGTCTAGTTGAGTCATTCTATCTTAACTATTTTTGCATTTATGGTGGCTTAATGTTTGCTTCTTATATTTTCTGAAGACATTTTACCAGATATTTCAAAGTATTTTTAAAAGCAAACATTTGTTGGCAACTACTGTAATTTTAAATACACAAAAATAAGAGTAATAGAGTTTAGAGATTAAGCTGCCTCATTTTTCATAAAGAAACTTTTTTAAAGAAAAGGATAGGAAGATAAGGCATAATACAAGTATTAAGAAAGTAGCATATTTTCCTAGAATAAAGAATATTTCAGCATTTTATCAGAAGTCTTATACTTGAGCTGTGGAATGTTTTAATCCTACTGAATCGTTTAAGGTTAGAGTAGTGAGACTAAAGAATATCCAGGGCAGCAATACTTAGGAACCTCTAGCTCTCCTTTCTCAGGAGAATAAGCGAAGACATTAAGAGACTGTTCTTTTCAGGTTGCAGATCTATTTGAAAGCAGGATCAGATCAAAATCTGGTTTCTGTCTATTGAGTGTGTGTGTGTGTGTGTGTGTGTGTGTGTGTGTGTGTGTCATTCTCAGAAAGTAAGAATTTGAGCCAAATCAGAGGAGGCAGTTAAGGACTGATAGTGAAATTAGAAATGTTCCTTTGGATTTAAACTCTTATCATCATCCTGGGTTATCAGGAAGGAAAACGAAAGAGCAAAGAAAGATGAGAAGAAATTAATACCATTGGAGTGAGAAATACATACTTTTGGCCTTGTTCCTAAGTCATTCGATTCCATATTTAATATAATTTCTAAAGGGCCCTATTTAAAATGTTATCAATGGCCATCCCAAGGTTACTTTCTACCCCCTTTATTTCTATTAGTAGTTATTAACTGGTTTATATTTGGTGATATTTTCCTACTTCCTCTACCCCCATTAGTACATAAACACCATGAGAGCAGAATAATGCTTAGTACAGAGTTGGAGCTCAATGAATGAATACCTAAATGAATTTTGGTTACTCGCTGATGAATAAATGATATTTCCAATGCTGCTTTGAAGTAGACATTCGTTGCTCACTGATTTTTATAAATGAAAAACCCAGAGAGCCTGGGTTACTTGCGTGGCAAGTTTCTAAAAAGAAAAAAAGAAACTTTGTTTCTAAAAAGAAAACAAAGAAACAAAGCTGGTTTTCAATGGGAAAAAAATAGTCACAAAATAATAATTATAATATTATATCACTTACGTGTGGGAAGTCCATAATTATATTTCCATATCAAGATAGAAAAAAATCTGGAGAAATATGTACAAACTGAGGAAGTATTTAAAACTCGATGTACGAGTATAAAATAGGAATTGTATAGCATATTTTTATTACATTATTACACTTTTGTGCAAGTATAAAGTTTTCACGGGAAGTTTATTTGAGCCTTGTAATTTATAAAATGATAGTACCCCTTGCAAGATTTATATTCCTACCTATATAATGCCAACCTCTGTGCTTTCTAGTAGTGTGGGAGCTAAGAACAGTAAAGGGCAGAGTATTCAATGACAACATGTAATGAGAGTATAAAATTATGTAATGTTTTTGTTACTAAAAGTTTCAAAAAAGGAATAATTTAAACTTGGATGACATCTGCAGATTATACATGGAATGGTAAACATGCAAAGTTAAATGAAATTCATGCATCATACATAAAGCCAATATCATTGATATATGATTCCTTGTGAAATTATTTGTGCCTTCTCATGAATGCAAGAATTCTAAACGTGAGTCAAAATGGAATAATTTTGCAGGTGTGGGGCATTATTAGCATGAGGCTATCCAAAGAAACATTATATTATAGATACCTTGGCAAGCTGTATCTTCCACGTTTGGACCATCTATTTGAAATTCAGCATTTCAGTATGAACCCTATCTCTGTATTTCTCTGAAGCACATATTCCATTCATCTCTGAATGTTTGATACATGAAACCACAAAGATGCTAGCTGTGTTCTGTAATTATGAGGAGGCAGCTCAGGTTGGTAATCAGCATTAGCATGCTGGCTGCTGTAATATACACAAAGCCTGCCTTCAGAGCCAAAGTATAGGCTCTGGCAGAAAATGTCTATATCTTGAAAGTGTGTTAGGAATGAAAAAAATGCATCATTTCAAGATTAAAAGGAGAGAACAGTAAGGCCCTATTTTAGTGAATGTTTATACAGAGAAGGCAACTATAAACCAGAGAATAAGTACAAACACTTGCCTTTATTTTTAGTTGTTTGCTTTTAGAATGTTATAGTTTGCATATCCTTCCATTGTCAGTAATCTTAGGGGAAAATAAATTAAAATGGGACAATGCTTAGAGTATCCCCGTAAGTAATAGAAAATATGTTTAAAAATTATATTTAGACTAATGACAAAGAACTGCATGTCTAGGAATTAGGAAAGATGTACAACAATCCAAAGAGAGGCACTTTGAGTCGTGAAAAGATTGGAATAATTTGGCATCAGGTAGAACTGACTCTGACATTTACTGTTTGGACAAGTGTGGACTGCATCTTTCAAGTCTCTGAGCCTTGGCATCATCATTTGTAAAATGCAGGTAAAGATCACAAGCTGAGCAAACACAGATGGTTCTCAAAGTAAATTTTCCCCTCATTCCCATTGGAACTTGACTTACACCACTGGGCAATCAACAGAATGTGCTCAAAAGACTGTATGATAGCAAAGTTCTGTTTATGGTTTGATATATCATACAAAAAGAATTGCTCTGAATAAAAAATATTAGTGTTTAAAGCCCTTTGTCAATTTGATAGTGACTTTATCTGTACCATAGCAGTAGGACAAATATTTAAGTAAAATTGTATTGAAACAATTTGAAACATCTTAACCATTCAACAGACGGCACTGAAGCATTGGGCATCCGTAGAAGAATAAACAAATCCAACCTAACCGTCCCATCTTATTATACAGACAGTAAGTTCAAATGAATCAAGGACTTAAGTGAAAATGTAAAACTATTAAATTTTTAGGAAAAAACAAAGGAGAAATCTTTTAGGAAAAAACAAAGGAGGACATTTTTAAGATCGAGGTTAGACAAAAACCTCTTTAGAATTGAAACAAAAAGAATAATTCATAAAAAGAGAATTAATAAATTGGACCACAGTGAAACTTAAACTTTTGTTCTGTGGAAGACCATGTGAAGAGAATGGGGAAATTAAAGCTTCAGATTAGGAAAAAATATTTGCAAACCACATATTCAACAAAGGACTAATACCTAGAATACATAAGCAACTCTCAAAACTCAACAGTGTAAAAAAGTAGAATATGAACAAAAGGCATGAGCAGACACTTATTTCATGGGAGAAGGTATGCCGATGATAAATAAGCACATGACATATGCTAAGTCATCAGAGAAATGCAACTTAAAACCACAATAAGATGGCACTACACAGCTATCACAACAGCTAAAATGAAAAAAGAGAGAACACTAAATGTCTACAAGGATGTGGAGAAACTGGATCATATATACCTTGCTGTTGGGAATGTAAAAATTATATAACTTCCATCAAGATAATTCAGCAGTTTAAAAAATATAATTAAACATGTAATTACCCATTAGCTTATGGCCAACCATTGCGCTCTTGACTATTTATCTCAGAGAAATGAAAACTTACTAAAAAACTTACACGTGAATATTTATAACAGCTTTATCATCCTAGCCCAAAGCTAGCTCAGGTATCTTTCAATAGGTGAATGGCTAAATTGTTGTACACTCCTATCATGGAATGTTAGTCAGCAGTAAAAAGCAACAGATTATTGATAGATATGATGTCTTAAATGTATCTTCAGAATCATTGAGGAAGCACTGAGTAAAACAAGCCAAAACAAAACAAAAACAAAAAAATCCCAAAAGGTTGCTTACTATATAATTCCATTTGTATAAGATATTTCGTATGGCAAATTTTAGAAATGGGGAAGCAGTTAGCAATTGCCAATGATTAGGGATAGATAGGGGACAGAGGGAGGTGGCTTTAGTTACAAAATAGAGATTCAAGGGACCCTTATGAAGATAGAACTGTTGAATGTCGGGGTGGATAAACGTGATGAAGTTGTATAGAACTAAATACACACACATACACATACACATACACAAGCATGAATATAGGCAAAAGAAGAGAAATGTGAATCAGGATGGTAGATCATTTCCATGTTAATGTTCTGTTTGTGATTTTGTACTATAGTTTTATAAAATGTTACCAGTATGGGAAATTTGGTAAAGGGGACACAGGGTCTATGCATTATTTTTTACAGTTGCATGTTAGTTATCTCAATAAAAATTTCAATTAAAAGTGTCTGCCATTTGACTTTTTTAATGTTTCAAGTTTTATTTAAATTCTAGTTAGTTAACATAGAGTGTAATATTAGTTTCAGGAGTGGAGTTTAGTGATTCATCACTTACATATAACAGTCAGCACTCAACACAAGTGCCCTCTTTAATATCCATCACCCGTTTATTAAGGAAATTGTGAAGTTTTGATTATGCTGATACTGTTGATATAAAATTGAAGGGATCTGATCACATTAAGATGGGAGAAAGTGGGGAAAATGACAAAATTTCGTATTTAAAAGGAAATGCCAATGTAATAATTCAGGAATTAATTTCTAATTCTCTAAAACTTCTTTGTCATTTAGTACTCCATATTCATTAATAATACTATATTCTCTATGAACATGCAATGACCATCAAGAAGCTATATAATCTGTTTGGAAAACAGCAGATACAAAATCATGTCTAATTGCATTATTCTAAATCTGAATGCGATTAAACACTTTAAAGGCAACCCAAAGTGACCCATAACCCTGAATTAACCCCTACTCTTAAAGCCTACCCATTTGAACTATGTAAATTAAAAAAATATATTTTAAAAAGTCTTCTACATTAATGATTTAAAAATAATTATACCAAAACATTGTAAGGTTCATAGTACATTCTCCATCTGTTCCAAAATAAGAACATATGGCTAATGGTACAAATTAAGGGAACATTTCTCTTCATATTTCTTTCTCTTCAGTTTTCTAATTCATTCTCTAAATACTTTAACTTACCAAAGTCAATGTTTTACAAATCATCAGAAAATCATTCTCTGGTAACAATATAGTGACATAATTACATAAATTTATTCCTTGTAATTATACAAATATTTTCTCAATTCTTGAAGAATTAGAAAAGATAAACAAAGACTTTTTAAAAATCGTAAAAATAAATGTAGGCCAATGGGAATATATGTATTAAGTTTCCGAAATAAAAATGACATTGAGCGTTGGCCTTTTTACTCTGATTAATGAATAAATGAGGTACAAAGATGTCCCACATGGGTGGTTCAGTCAGTTAAGCATCTGCCTTCAGCTCAGGTCATCATCCCAGGGTCCTGGAGTAGAGGCTGGAGTTGGGCTCTCTGCTCAGCAGGAGGCCTGCTTCTCCCTCTCTCTGTCTGCTGTCTTCTCTCTCTCTCTCTCTCTCTCTCTGTCAAATAAATAAATAAAATCTCAAAAAAAAACAAACTACCCACAATTTTTTCCCCCAAATACATCCTTTAGAGATGTTGTTGCCTTTTTTTTTTTTTTTTAATCTTGGCTGTTTATAGAGGCTCCTGGTTTATTCTTTTGGATGAATTCAGTTATTACCTGTGGAGTGCTACTTGCTTCATATCATATGTCTTTAGTTGCTGAGAATTGCATGTCTAGAGAGGAATAGAAGCCCTCTCAGTGTCACTCTGGTATAGTGGTCATTGGCATACCGAGCAAAAAGTTTGTAATTAAAATATGAATTTGTCTTGTAGTTTCTGGTCAAATTAAACAGGGACATATACAGCATGTCTTGGAGCCTTTACACATTGCACTGAAATGCTTAGTCCAGATAACAAACAGATGTTGCCAGGAGAAAAAAAGGAAACTGGCCTTAGACGCCAATGGTGGTCTCTCAGCTCTGAAATAAAATTAACTGCCTGTGTAAAAGACCATGGTTTAATAATGGCTTGACTCTACAAGTAGATGATAAGTTCTGCGGGTCATCTTATCTACCTAAATTCACTCGCCATTTGATAAAGGTATTATTGCTAAATAAACAGTTCATTGGTGTGACAGTTGAGGATGAGCTAGATAGAGCAAAAAGGAATTGTTGCTGTGGCACAAGTAAAGACATTTTGCATAAACCTGGGGATATAAGTTTGAACTTAAAAAGCCGTATGTGTATAATCATGCTCATCATGCTTTAGAAGTAACATAACCTAGCTCGTCAAGACTTTCTTTTTATTAAACATTAATGCTTAATAAATATATTATGATCTTAAGACACCCAAATGCTGACCTTCTGTGTTAATATCTTTGGATATCAGTTCCTTTTAGAATAAGACATCATAAATTTAATTTTATATTAAACATTTTTTAAAAGAACCACTTTAATAATTAAATGTGGACCAGCCTTTTCCAGTTAATCTTTATTGCAGCTGCATTGCCCAAGTCCTGGATAGTTTCAATACATTCACGTGGGAATATATTTAATAGAAATCTTGACTTTGTGCATCTACCCTACTGCAGAAATTATGTAATCAGTATAGCACTATACAGGTAGAAGTTTGGCCTGCTTGCTGAGCAGGGTGCCAAAGCCACAGACCAGGAAACTCAACCTTAATCCCTAGAAAAATTATAACTCATCAAATAAATAGCTTAAACATTTATACAAGCAAAAGTCAAATAGGAGGAAACAGCCTAGGCTTAGAAGAAGCAAGCTATGTCAAACTGACAAGATTTTCAAGGCTAGCAAATGAGTATAATAACTGTACCTTAAGGTTATGCTTTAGCAAGGTCTTCTACAAATCATACTATAAGCTTATAAATAGTATAGAAAAATATAAACTGATTAAAATATTTGAGTGAATTCAAAACTTGTTGAATGGCTATGCTAAGTGTTTTCAGTAATGGAACCAATTTTTCTAAAATATTTATATGCAAAAGTGTAAAAGAGTACTCTATTTTTATCTTCCTTTAACATTTTTATCAAAGTTTCCAATAGAGACACTAGAGATCAAATATGTAGATGAAACCAAATTCTTAGAGCAGAAGAGTTAACCCAAGTTTAGGATTCAAATCTAGAATTGCATAGTTCTGATAGCCTCTCTAACTCGATTTTTAACAACTTGGTAAATGGAGTCAAGCATCAAAACCAAGATGGGATTGAGCTGGAAAAATATTTAAAGTCCGCAAAAGTAAGTGAGTAGTTACATGAAAAGACCTAGAACTTAAGTTGTATACAAGTTGCCCGTGAGTTTACGGTATAATTTAGGTGTTCTCATATGCAGAATTCTTCCATAGGAGTCTAGTGGCCAGATCAGAGTACTACACATTCTGGGCAAAACTGAAGCAATGGGTTGTCTAGAGATGGGAATGAGGGATAATGGGACGTTTGTAAATCATGGAAGGAGTGGAGACATTGGGAATATTTAGCATAGGCAATTAATGAACGGTGGGAGATATGCTAGTTATCCTCAGATATTTAAAGGACGATCATATTCATGTGGAAGTAGATCTTTTCCCCTTCTTGTTTGTTAGGGGAAGCTGAGTGGAAAATACTAATTGGAAGATTAAGTTTGGTTCACTATGGACTGCCCATCAGAAGAACAGAGGCATTGTGTAATTAGGATCATTGTCTTTCAGTGACGCTGTAGACAGAATCCTATTATTTGGAGGGAGGCTAGACCAGATATTTTCTGAGGTTTTTTCCTACACAATCGTTTAATCACTAGGATGTATTGTGTATATGGTCTATAAATTTTGTGCCTTGTGGAAGAATGTCAGTTTTCTGGAAAAGGGAGTCCATTCTACTGGAGAAATAAAAGGGTTTCATGCATTTTCTTTGAAACAGGGGAGGTAATATTTTTCCTCTTTACATAAGCTGGGTTAGCACCAACTCCTGCATTGTGTTGTGTGACCTAATTTTGCTCTAAATCTATAGAACTACAACATCCCCAGTACACTGTGGATCAGGTTTTAGAAACCAGAGTTCAAACAGTAAACACACTGTAATGTCATCGCAAGAACTATGATCAAACCAGAACAAAACACTCCAAAGATTAATGGAGGAACATTTTTATGGTGCAAGTTTTCTCCACAATATTTGCTATAAAACATCCAAGATTTCACTGAAGGTTTCTAAGCTCTGTGGAATAGAAATAGATTGATAGCATCTTCAGCCTCTTGATAAAAGAAGGGCAACCTAAATGTAATTATTTCAAAAGTCTCTGGGGAATGGAGAGATATGTCTCAGCTGGCACATTATCTAAAATAAAGTCAGACGTATCTTGGGGAAAGCAATAGTGACTTACTTTTACAGTAATATTAACTCGTTCTTGGTTTTGTCTCAGCATCTGTGTATTGGCATCTCTCCTCCTTTACTTGTTTGTGCCTGTTTGAAACTAAAAACAAAATTATAAAGGTGAATAAAGACAGGAAAGGAAGTGCAGGAAGGAAGAAGAGAGGAGTCTTCACATTATAATCCCTAGTACTTTTGGGGAGGTCCCATTCTTTACACTGGACTCATTCATAGAATAAAGAAAATAAATACCAATTTTTAGTAAGAATCGTTCTGATGTATAATTTATGTTCTTACCTCTGTTCCATATAAATGTTTCCCATGATTTTCCACATGAACCTAAATAAATACAGCATCACTTAAGAATGATTAAAAACCTAGTAAATCACTGGTAATTTAGAAATCCTGTGAATTTATATTCCCTTGCACTTTTAATGTGGCCTGTTAAGGCTTAACTTTCAAAATAAATATTTCTTGGACATCTACCCCCATATTTTGTTCAGGGTACTATGGTAAATATTTACTTTGTCTTACAAAGTTGAAAATAATATTTGATGCTAAAATAGCTGTTTTCCATAAAATTCTATAGTTTATTATAATAGTAATTTTTGAGGTTGAAATATATCTTTCTAGATGTTTTTCTTATAAAGAAAGCATGTGTTACTAAATATTTCTCTTTCTGATCCACACTATGTCCCTTGCAGTACAAGATTGGATAGGCTAGGTTACCTCAATTTCTGTCTACTACATTATAGGAAATTCCTTGAGTTTTTACATTCACAGAACTTATTTCCCAGAATTGGTGAATGACATCACAAATCACCCAGAAAATGTTGGAAATCATCTTGACATCTCCCTCTCCCTCACCACATTAAAATATTTGTGATGAATAAATACTGACGCTATCTGCTAAAAATCTTTGAAATCTGTTTTCTCTCCATTCACATAGAGTAGCTCAGTTCTGACTGTCAACATTCCTCACTAAGGTTATAAACCTATTACAACTGGTTTCCTTGCCTCCAGCTATTTTCTACTCCATCCAATTCCTTACAAATCCACCGAGCTGACGGAGAGATTCTCTTTAAAGAGAAAGCCCCTATTTACACATCTTCCATTGAGTTCTACAACCTTCTGGATAAGTTCAAACTTCTTAACATGTTATCCAAACCATTTTGAAATCTAATTTCCGAGTACTTCCTCAATCTACTATCTTGTCACTCTGCCATACAGATATGGCATATGGTGGCATATGGTACCTTCTTTCTTACCCCTCTTCTAAAAAAAAAAAAAAAAAGATTTATTTATTTATTTGAGATATAGAGAGAGAAAGAGTGAGAGAGAGAATGAGTAAGGGGTGGGGAAGAAAGAGAGAATCTTTAAGCAGACTCCCTGCTGAGCACAGAGCCTGATGCAGGGATTTGTCTCATGACCCATGAGATTATGATCCGAGTTGAAACCAAGAGTTAGACACTTAACCAACTGATCCACTCAGGTCCCTCTCACCCCTCTTTAACTTGGACAGTGATGCTTTATCTTATTGGAGTGTCACACATTCTGTCAGTCTTATCATACTTTGAATGGGAGGAGAAGGACAGGATTGCAGAAGGCTGGGTCTAGGCAATAAGCCTCAGATTGAATGTGGGACAGAATGGAAATCAGTTATGGTGGAAGGGCATTCAACTTTGCTAATCTCTGCCGTTTCGTCTTTTGCCACATACACACCTGTCCTGGTCTCAAGTCCCTTAACCTCTGTAACAGCGATTGTCACTTGGGGTGGTTTTTGCCTCTCAGGGGACATTTGGCTTGTCACAAATTGGGATAGGTGTGCTACTGGCATCTAGTATGTAGAGTTCAAGGATGCTGCTAAACATCCTGTAATATACAGAACAGGACAACACTCCCCCCCATACAGACATACAATAAGGAATGATCTAGCCAAAAAATGTCAATAGTGCAAAGGCTGTGAACCTCTTCTATAGATACTGAATATGAAAAGCAATAACTATATTTGAATTCCTAGAGCATGACACACTTCCTCTTTTTTCCAGTCCTTTGAAAATGCTGTCATATGTGCCTGAAACTCCTTCTCTTTCTCCCCTCACTCCCACCCCAAATTTTGCCTGGAGAAATGCTACTAACTGTGAATATCTGTTTAAAGATTACTCCCATCAAGAAGCCCGTCCTGATTTTTCACTGCCTGTATTGCCTTTTATAATATGGACCCATAGCACTCCCTTTCTCCCACAGCCACACACTTTTTATAATATTCTTTTAATTGTAGATGCCTATTTAAACATCTGTTTTTATGGTCAAAAAGCAAGCTGCCTAAAGACAGAGACAGAGTCTGTAATGTTCACTAGGACATCCCCTGTGTCCAAAGTGTTATAGGAGTATGGTGTGCATTTGTAGGAAGAAGTGTGTGTGTGTGTGTGTGGGGGGGGGGGTTATATGTAAAGTGCCTAACTCATATCAGTTATTAATCAAGGTTCATTCTTCAAAGGTTTTGCTCAGCTTAAAAATTAAATGCTTTATAAATTGAGAAAAGGGTGAAAATTACTATCTTAAATCTCACTTTCTGCAACTAGTTGTATTTTAAAATGGGAGTCATGTTTCTATCCAAAATACATGTATTAATTAAATTTTTTTTTGAAAGTGAGAGGGTATCACTGGCTCATTGGATTCTTCACAGAACCTTTAAACATTGTTTCATGGAAAGTTCTGGGGGATGCTATGGAGAGGAGGAGGCTGACCTTGTAAATACTAAGTGTATGGAATTGTTTGTGAGAATTCTAGTCATCTCTTTAAAATGAAGTTCATCTTTTATGAAGACCTGAGTCAATTGTCATAGATTATCTTAAAGCTGGCTCAACAAATACTGGAATGCGGGATCAAGTTCAAACTCAGAGGCTTGAAATAAGCTTATTAGTAGGTGTTCAAGATGTTTATATGCAAAAAAATATATTCCTTACTTCATAAGTGATAAAAACATGTGGAATTTTTTCCCTTCCTTGCTAATGGATCTAAATCCGTAGATCTCAGGCCATCTTCCTTATTCTAGGAAATATGAGCCTTAGAAATAATATTGAATTCAGGCACTGGAAAGGCCTTTTCACATGATTAAAGATGCTAATAAATGTGTTTTTAGATAAAGAAACAAAATGAGAGAAAACTTGTTAGTATCTCTCATAATACTCATTAAACCATTGTCATTGACTTGTGCCAGACCATAGGCTAGCACTAAAAGAGAAGATAAACCCATTGTTCTTTGTGAGAGTTTCTTTTTTTATTGGTATTATTTTTTATGAACTATATGCATAGAAATCAAATTATCGTGTTTGCCCACTCTTTCTGCACTGGAAGTTAGGCGTATTTATTAGCTACAACACAGCATTTCAGGCTGGCATTTGGATCATTTCAATAACTAATGTTTGTTTTATCAACAATGGTTTAATTTGACATGCTGCATAATGCATGTGCAATAACAGTGCCATGTTTGATGGATAAATGCCTAGGAAAAAAATTCAAATTGGCTAATAAATAAAATTGAATTTTGAGACCCCATTTATTTTAAGGAAACTTGTCATGGGTTATTAACTGTACTAAATAATGGCTTGTTTATGTCTGTGCATAAATAATTTGAAACAAATGGGGGTGACATAGTTAGAAACTATCATACTTCACTTACTGCTAAATGTTAAAGAAAGCTAGCTTCCTCAGCTCCTAACCGTCAGACCTGGTATTTTTCAGAAATAATTTCTCTTTGATGACAAGATTATGGCCAAAATTCAATTGAAGTTCCATACATTTAACATAAATCTATTACTTAAACATTCAAAATTTCCACCAAAGGGAATTAAACTAAAATTCTGACTCTAGATCAATGGTTCTTTGATCCCTCCACTTATTATAGCTAACTGGGGAATTTAAAAAATTTTTTCTTTGGTGCTGATGTTTTGTTTCTCATTCTGAGAGATCCTAAATCAATTGGTCTAGGGTAATTTTTTCCTTTTTTAAAAGTCAATTGAGTTGTTTTTTGCTTGTTTGTTTGATTGTTTGCTTACTCAAATGGAAAGCCAGGATTGAGGATTTCTGTTTTAACACAGAGTTCTGGTCACTAATGCACACTAATTTATTGGTCTCACCTGGACAGTGAGATTGAATGACTTAATAATAATAATTGTTCCATTTAACAGACTTCTGAGCTTGCCTTTTGAACATGCAGTTCTAGATGCTAAACAGGTTACCAAGATAGCCTTTGTTCTTAAGGAATTTATATACAGGAACACAAGTGACTATTGAAAAGCAAAGTAAGATAATTGTCACAAGAGAAGCACAAACAAAGACTTAGTGAGATCATATCTAGAAATGGGCAAGGACCAAAACAGGATTTTTGGAATAGGAGACATATAAATTAGCCTTGCCAGTAAGTATGGATTAAAGGTTAACCTTGTTAGTCTCTTCACACCTCATAATCCTATCTTAACCCATTTATATAAACCACACATATTTACTTTATTAATTAAAATAATAACTCCATTTATTTGTATTTTGCTTTGCAGGGTACAAACAGGGTTACAAATGTTATCACTTTTGACCCTTGCAACATACAGAATATGCAATTCAATATTCCTGTTTTGGGGTGAGGAACCAGAAGCTCCAAATGTAAATGAATCACCCAATTTACAAAACTACCAAGTGTCAGGGATTGGTAGAAGATTAATTCTCCTGAGTCCTAAATAGTTCTGACCTTTTTTATCATCCCAATTTGAAACTGAGAAGTTGCTGAGTTTAGGCTAGACTCCTGGTCTATTAAAAATGGAACCACTCTCGGGGCCCCTGGGTGGCTCAGAGGGTTAAAGCCTCTGCCTTCGGCTCAGGTCATGATCCCAGGGTCCTGGGATCGAGCCCCACATCGGGCTCTCTCCTTGGCGGGGAGCCTGCTTCCTCCTCTCTCTCTCTCTGCCTGCCTCTCTGCCTACTTGTGATCTCTCTCTGTCGAAAAAATAAATAAAATATATTAAAAAAAAAAAAAAATGGAACCACTCTCAGGAGTGCCACATGAACACTTAATAGACCATATTGTCAATAACTATAGCTTAATGTTTCTTAAAAAGCAATTTTTCAAAAGGTAATTGGATATCTATATGCCAATATTTTTTTTCAACAAATTCGCGACCTTACTGCTTTTCCCCCAAATAGAACTTTTCTTCCTTCTATGTCTGCACTTTGCAATCATACCTAATAGTTGGATCTTGAGAAATTTCCAAAGTTGAGCAAGTTTGCTTGAACTAAAAGCTCAAGGAAGTGAAAGAGTTGAGTAAAAGGTCTTAATATATGCCTTCTGCTAGTTCATTTTTGTCCAACAGGTACAAATATCTTACATGTTTTATCATAAGCCATGTGTGCATCCTCAGAAACTCTCCACTCCGCGGTTTCCATGATGTATTATTAGCATTTTTTTCTGGGACCCAGAACCATCCTCTGGTTGGATGATTCAGTTAGAAGGACTTACGGAACTCAGGAATCCTATAATACAACAGTTATAGCTCATTACAGCTAAGAAATATAGATTAAAATCAGCAAAACCAAAAGGCACGTAGAGTGGAGTCTAGAGCTTCCAATTGTCCTCTCCCACTGGATTTTCAGAAGCAGTACTTAATTCTCCAAGCACACAAATGGAACCACATATATGCCAGCTAGAGGAGCTCTACTGAGTTGTGAGTCCAGGGTTTTTACTGGGGTCAGTCATGTAGACATGAATTACCTATATGACTGAACTTAGCTACACAGTCTCTACTTTCGGATCAGAAGTCTGATCAGTAGAGCATGACCCAATACATAAGGTCAACAAAACGAAAAGTAAAAAAAAAATTAAAAAGCAAGCATGCACTGTAAATCACACTGTTACCATAAACTACCTAGAATTGCTCAAAACGCCAGATATACAAAGACACTCTCAGGCAAGATATTCCAAGGGTTTAGAGGTTATCTGCCAAGAGCCTGTCAAGGGACATTTATTCCTTGGAATGTGCAGGGTTTGAACACTGTAGGCCTGTTAAGTTAACCCTTTACTCCACAGCATCTAAAGATTTTATTTGCAATTTGTCATCGATTGGGATCCCCTGCATTAAAGCTTACTTTTCATTTAACAGTTATTTTATTATCTTAGTTAATTTTATAATCTAGAAAGGACCTCTGTCAGAACCTTAACCAGGGTTATATCTTTTAAGGTTTTGTGTGGTTTTTTTTTTTTAGCTTGGTTTTATTGTCATTATTGCTATAATGGTATTAAAAAATTCAGTATGTCATATCTTTATTCTTCCTCTATTTTTTTCAGTGAATAGAAATTACCAAATGATGACTATAAAGGCAGTCACTACATGGACTAGATGAGAAAGCTAGAGTGATTCCTTAATGTATTCACCCCTTCTCCTACTCTGAGACTTTGTGTATGAACTTGGTATATGAGTAGAAAATGACAAATCTACAGACCACTTAAGTTCTTGGCCTCAAAGCAACTTATAGGACCTATGGAGGGATGATTTTTACTGTGTCTCCATTCTTAATAAGAATTTATAATTTAGAGACAGAAAGGATAAGATGCTGGTCACTCCTGTTTTGTCTATCAGTTTGACCCTGGGCATGATACTGACTTTAAAAATAAGAACAAGAATAACACCTATTTCATAGGATTTTGTGAAGAATTGCATGAGATAATAAATTTAAGTTACTGCTCCCTGCTTGGCATATTGTTAAATGCCCTATAAACAGAAATTGTTATTATTTTTTGCTATTAACTTGTAATATACCTTAGTTGTTTATAGGGAATTTCACGACCACTGTCTTATTAATTGAAGTATTGTGACATCTTCACACAAAGAAAATGAAACTGAGGGGTGGCTGGATGACTCAGTTGTTGGAGAAACCAACTCTTGGTTTTGTCTGAGGTCATGATCTCAGGACTCATGGGATGGAGCCGTGGCTTGGGCTCCACACCCAGTGGGGAGTCTGCTTGAGGATTCTCTCCCTCTGTCCCTCCCCCCACTCACTCTCTCTCTCAAATAAATAAATAGATCCATATATATCTTTACACAACTTTTAATATTTTATTATGATTCTCCGTACTCACCTAATGACTCCTATGATATAATGGTCCCATAAGAATAAAGTAGGTATTTTGTTTACTCACCTGTATGTTCTTTTAAAATAATAGAGCATTTTCCCTTATGTATTAGACTCTGACACCCACATTATATTATATTTAAAACAACTGACCCTAATAAAAGCAGACATGGATATTTTTGTTAGATGACTTTTCCAGTCTAAATAAAGCCCTAACTACCTTGGTGTAAAACAACATTAATATGATTTACTTTTACTATGCTGCTGTATTAGCTGAATAGAATGATGGGAGAGCCTACAAGAAAAACTAAAGTGTGTTCACCCCCAGGAGTAATTCAACACAGTGATTCCCTTAACATCTGTTCCACTAAAAAGAAATCATTTTCAAGGGCCACTTGGAGAGTAAGTAATCATAAACCCCTGGGCATCTATGTTAGAAGAGAGAGTGAGAGAAAAAGGAAAGACAAAAAATCTACCCCTGGTCCTTCAAACTCTTTTGTATCCTAATGAACTATCATGGAGTGATTCCTCTTCTTGTGTGGTGAATTGAAAAAGGATGTTGGGTTTATGCTTCTTGTTCATTTTATTCACTTGCTGTTTTCCAATTTGAGAGAGCCACGAGTCGAGCTCATTCATGAGCACTGTAATATTTGGAGTATATTGTTTTCAACAGAGTAGGGATATTAAAGTTATTGTTGCACTCCAGCATATTATCATTATAAAGTAACACACACCATTAGAGAGAGGCTCAGTGAAGGACATTATCATTATGTATTAGCACACACCATTAGACAGGAGTTTCAACTGCAAAACCTACTGAGGAAGATAGATTCATAACAGCACAGCCCTCCTGGGTAATATAACTCAAAATTGTTAAATCATTCAGCTGGGGTGAACTTGGATCCCATGATTGGCACCTAACAGCACCTCGAGCTCTCGGTGGTTATTTACTCCAAAAGAAACCGTTCCCTTTTCTGATTCAGATAGAAGTCCTAATGAAGCTCCCAAGGAATTTTCTCTTACTCCCACCTCAGCAAAACTCGTACAAATTAAATAATAATAAAAATAAGTACCAGTGTTGCTCGGCTTAAGGCTTGCAAATATAAAACATGTTCGGTTGAGGAAATTGAACACTTGTGTACTTTTGTGCATAAAATTGTAACCAGTATGTAGGGGGATTATAAATGATGCTGAGTGAAATAAAAGAAAGAACAATGCCATGTTTTATTTTAAAATCTTAGCAAAGGATAATGTCAAAATGATGTTTCTTTGTCCCACCAAATGTCAGAGTTATCTGTATGTGATATGACTAAATGCCATTACTCCATGAGGATTCCTTTAATATGCTGTTTATTCTCATGAAACATTAATGGAAGCTATGGATATTTGCCCTGTATGAGAAGAGCGACAAATTTTGCACTTCTCAAATGAAAATTAATCTTGAATGAATTTAACTGGCATCATTTGTATTTTCTATGGATAATAAAAACCCATTTGTAAGTAAAAGCTTTATTGCAAAGCAAAAACAAAAGAAAACAAAAAACCCAACTAAGTTTGGTGATGTAATGCTCATTGGAACCACAGCCCAAGAGTTTGTAGTCACTGTGTTTTATGTGACTGAGGATATATTCCAGCTCCTAATTCAGTATAGGACATAAAAGTGTGAGTAAGGCTGATAAAAAGTGTTATGTAATTATCTAATACTAATTTTTATTTGTTTAATATTCACCTTTTTACAATGGCTCAGCCTTCAGTAGACACAAAGTTATGAAATAAAATATATTGATAGGTACATATTTGTAGACATTATGACCAGTTACAAAATGTATGGCTTCTTAATTAGCCTGTAAATACTAAAGCTTAGAGACCAGTTCTAATCCTATATTATACATAAAAAATAACAAAATACTGATCCTGGGTTTATACTAACAGTGAAAATACAATAGTCACTCTCTAACTATTGCAGTAGAATGTATATGCTACAAAGGCAAATGCTAAACATAAATTGTTTCATATTTTGTTTTTAATTTTAGATGGATACATCAAAACCCTCTCATTGAAAACATTATGTATAAGAGTTCTTTTTTAGTTTATCCTTTGTTTGGCAGGAAAATAATTTAGGCTAATCCTTTTGTTTTTCAAATTTTTAAATATATTGGAGATTTTAAACATGCCATTTGATTGCTTTATTTTAAACTGCCTCATGCATTTACTGTCTGTATCTAAGCACTGCCATATGTATACATGTATTCCAGTTTTCAGCAGATAGAAGTTTCTTATACTCTGGTCTCATAAGACTGCATATTCAGTGCATAATTGCATTCCACTTTACATTACATGCTGAAAATGGTATTACCCAAATTCTTGCAAGCACCACCACATAATAAGAAGATAGTAGAAACAAAAATCTAGCTCGGGTGGTTCCAAGTAACTATGGACATTTTTTGATCCTATTGTATATTTTCTTAAGCACAAGCTCTAATAGGAGCTGCCTGATTTCAAATTCTAACTTCACAATCTACTAAATATGGAGCTTTGGAAAAAAAATGGAGTATTATGCCTCAATCAGAAAGGATGAATACCCAACTTTTTTTTTTTTTTAAGATTTTATTTATTTATTTGACAGACAGTTCACAAGTAGGCAGAGAAGCAGGCAGAGAGAGAGGAGGAAGCAGGCTCCCTGTTGAGCAGAGAGCCCGATGTGGGACTCGATCCCAGGACCCTGGGATCATGACCTGAGCTGAAGGCAGAGGTTTTAACCCACTGAGCCACCCAGGCGCCCCAATACCCAACTTCTGTAGCAACATGGATGGGACTGGAAGAGATTATGCTGAGTGAAATAAGTCAAGCAGAGAGAGTCAATTATCATATGGCTTCACTTACTTGTGGAGCATAACAAATAACATGGAGGACATGGGGAGATGGAGAGGAGAAGGGAGTTGAGGGAAATTGGAAGGGGAGGTAAACCATGAGAGACTATGGACTCTGAAAAACAACCTGAGGTTTTTGAAGGGGCAGGGGGTGGGAGGTTGGGGGAGCCAGATGTTGGGTATTAAGGAGGGCACGGATTGCATGGAGCACTGGGTGTGGTGCAAAAACAAAGAATACTGTTACACTGAAAAGAAATTAAAAATATATATATATATAAATTTTTTTAAAAGATTTATTTATTTATTTATTTTAGAAGTGGGGATGGTGACAGAGGGAGAGAATCTCAAGCAGACTCCACGGTGAGCACAGAGCTGGGCAGGGCACTCAATGTCAGGATCCTGAGATCATGACCTGAGTGTAAACCAATGGTCAGATGCTTAGCCACCTGAGCTACCCAGGTGCCCTGGAAACATTCTTTTTTTAAATTTAATTTAATTTAATTTAATTTATTTGACAGAGATCACAAGTAGGCAGAGAGGCAGTCAGAGAGAGAGGGGGAAGAAACAGGCTCCCCACTGAGCAGGGAGCCCTATGTAGGACTCGATCCCAGGACCCTGAGATCATGACCTGAGCCGAAGGCAGGGGCTTAACCCACTGAGCCACCCAGGCGCCCTGCCCTGGAAACATTCTTGACCTCTCTGAGCTCCAAGTTCTTCATCCATAGAATGAAAATAATAATAGTACCCACTTCATGGAGGTTGCTGTGACATTGCTATGAGTTAATATTTGTAAAGCACTTAGAAAAATAATATTTGAAAAAATAGATGCTTAGTAACTCTGTTCCTGTCACCAGTTTTATTCAAAGGGATTTTTAAAGTAGGATCATGGTAAATCTAGTTTATTCATTTTTTTTTAAAAGTCAGAATGTATATAAAGAAATCGCTCTGTCATTTGGCAGTAACACAAACTGAAATGCCAAACAAAAATGTTAATTATGGTGAAATACCAGTCTAATGATCAATCATACAGATATGCCAGTTAATACCATTATGGGCTGTGTCTTCCACACATGCTTACTTATTTCTGGTTCGATCCCTTTCCATTCCTTCTTTATTGTTCCATCCATTCCACTCCTCAAAAGGCAGCCTCCTTAGCCTCCTTTAGAGCCCACACCGACAATTCCCTTTGTCTTCTGACCTTGCGCATGGCGATCCTTGGGTGAGATCTCTCAACAGTCCTACCCCCCTCCCATGCACCACTTTATATATACATTCTCAGTTAAGTCTAGGAGTCGAATAGCTTGGCATGCAAGATCCTTCATTTTCTGAGCCAAATCTACTTTCCAGTTTCATTCCCCACGGTTTCCTTAATGCCCTCTCGGCTTCAGCCATTGACCACTAACAACTCCCAAAACGCCTCATTCTCTTTCAGACCTCTGACAACGTTTCGCGGGTTGTTCCGTTGCCTAGAATCTTTTCTTTTCATCTCGCCCAACTGTCAGGATATTACATATACTCCATTACTTGGCTTACAATGCGGTTTCTATTCCCAAGGAGGATGCTGGGAGGCTACAGGTGTTCCAGGCACCTGTCAGGGAAGAAAATCCTACCACTGAAGCCCAGTCAGGTGCTGAGGTCCTGATATCCGCTGACAGGTTTCTCCGATGCAGAGAGCCTGCCCCTGAATGGCCCCCTCTGTGCTTTACTGCCATGCCCCACAGACCCCTGTCACCTCACCTTCATCTCTCCTCTGGTACTGTTTCCTTTCTTCAATGAGAAACCAGTGAAGCATCAATCCATGTACTGTCCAAAATCCTTCAGGCAAAAAATAGACTTACAACCTTTCCTACCATGACCCTCTCCACTTGCAGCTGAGTCATAAAAATTCAGGCTTAACTACTTTTCCAATATGTGTATTGATTAGAGCATTTTTATACATGCATTTGAGTGTATTAAGGGATGCAGATTATTAAGGAAACATTGCAGAAGCATCTGACTTGGAGGTACATAAGAAAAGTAGAAATATCTCACCAATGTGCTTGATTTTATTTTTGTCTGCTATGGCATTGGTGCTCTGGATGCATTTTTTAGTTTTAATGAGTCTCATTGGTTCTAATTAGAGTAACCTTGGTGGAAATAGATATTATTACTCTGCAAATCATGGCTAAATTGCTGTTAAATAATTTGCATTCTGCTACATGGTTTATGTCCTAGTATAGAGAGAAGTGTTTAAGTCCAAGAGCCTAACTATTTATTAATGTACACCAGCAATTTTGGCCTCATATAAGGATTTATAGCTATCTAACACATTTTGTCTAAACTATGCTCTAAGCATCTTTCCATGCAGCCTCAAACAAGATTATGTTTGTACCTTAAGAATACAGGTTTTTCTAAAATCTTTAACTTTATAAGCACCAGTTATGATTTGAATTGAATACTTATTAGGTGCCAGCTGCTTTAAAATGTGCTTGATTTAATTACCTCCACCCAAAGTAGGCATTGTTATCCCTATTTTAGGGAAGGGGAAGTGAAGCAAAGGGCAGTTCAGGAAACTTTTAAGGTCATCCAGTAGGGCTGGATAATTCTGAAATTCTTGTTCTTTCCATGATGATAGGGCCTCTTATCTCTTGATTTGTAATGACTACATTTATTATAATTAATACAGTTTATCAGTTAACAATTATCTGTTGAGCACCTACATATTCAGGACTATAAAATGGTCCTGGATATGTAGGACCATTTTATAATCTGTTGATTATACAAAAAATCATAAGACAGGTTTTCTCCACTAAAGAAAAAAGTGTTTATATTCTTACCTGGAAAGACTACAGACATAGTTTAATAAGAAAGGCTTGCTAATTTATTTATTTCAACCATTACACGAAACTATTTTGTAAGTATGGTTTGTACATATTATAAGCCCTAATAGCAATTAAATATAGGGATGGCTTACATTCAACAAACATTTATTAATTGAGTCCTACAGCCAAGAACAGAACCTTGTGAGTGGTGCTTGTTTTTCAACTCAATCGCTTGCATGGCCAAGTTGTATATGAGTGAATCTGATGGTGGCACCAAGTCACATGACTATACTCTAGCCTCCAAGGTGCCCATGGAGCCAGGTTTTCTGGCTTCTATCTTGACTGATAAACTTAGAAGTCTCCCAGCCATAAAAAGGGTATATTAAAAATGCTGACTACCCAGAAAACATTGCAAATGTCAATGTGAATGGCTTTGTAGAAAATTGTAGTGTCTAAGATATAAATGTTAGAACTGGTACTTTTTTGTTAGTCCAGCCAGCATGATAAATAAATAGTAAATAGCATAAAGTGGAATATTTTTCAAATTTATCAATGTGATACTAAAATCATTTCTAATGCTATAACTTCTAACACAGATTTGTATTTATTTTCCCCATCACAATCAATTTAATGAAGTTACCTTAATCCATCTCTTAATATCATCTCTGTTCCAGTAAAATTACATAAATTTACCTATTAATTTTCAAAATCCTAATTTGTCCACATGATAGCATAGTAGCTGGTTGAAAAGCATTAATGTTAATAAAATTCCTCATTACGTAATGGAATTTGATTTTTACTAAAAGAAACAATAAAGCTTTTTAAACAGCCTCTATGTAGAAACCATAAAGATATTTTATTCTTTTTTTCTGTTACTGCCTTTTTTGAAATCTGTATTGTGAAATAAACATCTAAAGAGTATACAAAATGTACTCATTCAGTGACTTGCTAAGGTATTCTGTGAGGTTCTTTTCTAAGTACCTGATTTACTCCAGTAAACACAGCCAGAAACCCCTCTTCTCATGGAGCATTCATGGACTGTGGGAGACAAGAAATAAGCGAACATCAAGAAAACACCTTGAGTCAGGTGGCATGTACACCTTTTCTCCAGTACAGTGGAGAGAAATTAGTGTAAACAAAATATTAAACAATGCAATGAAAGGGAGAAATTTTAAATAGAGAAGTTAGGAAAGGTGTCCCTGATGAAGTGATTTGAGCAGAACTGAAGGAAATAAGGGAGGGAGTTGTGTGGATATCAGAGGAAAAGGCCTCCCTGGCAGAGAAAGTGTTCTGAGGTATCAAAATACTTGACATGTTTGAGAAGCAGAGGGAGGTCAGTATGACTGGAAAAGAGTACACAAGGGGCGCATTAGCAGGGACTATGCTGTTGTCAGGAAGGGGGTGGGGTAAAATGCAGAACTTTATAAGCCTATATAAAGATAGCTTTTACTCAGAGTGAGATAGGGAGCTCTCAGAGGGGTTTGAACAGAGGAAAATATATGATCCTTTTGGAAGGATCCATCTGCCTTTATATTTTGCAAAGATTGAGGGTAAAGAGCAAAGGTCAAGGCAGGCAATTGATCCAGTGAAATGATCCAGGTGGAAGGTGGATTATTGCAATAATTCAGTAGGGTAGGAGTGGGGATAGTGAGAAGTACTTTGAATCAGCATGTATTTTCAAGACACAGTCAGCATAGCTTGCAGATAGGTCAGGGAACAAAAGAAAGACTTTAACAATGGGATAAATCCAGGGTTTCTGGTCTGAGCCGTGGAAGATGGGAGTTCTCAGTTACCAAAATGGAGAACATTGTCCTAAGCGTAGTTTTAAGGGAGGAGGTCAGTACCGTCTGTGTTGCTTGGTATACCTACTAGTTGCCTAGTGAAGATATGAGCAGAAAGTTGGGTATAAAAATCTGCTGCTGAGGAGACCTAGGCTAGAGATACAGACTGAGGAAGGTGAAGTATAAAGGGCGATAGTAGCCGAGCCCGAATGAGAGCACCTAGTGAGTGAGAGCAGTGAATGAAGCACAGAGTCTGAGAGAGGAGTTTGCATTAGGATAATGAACTGCGGTCAACAGAGGAGACTGCCATAAAGGAATCCAAAAAGTACCAAGAAACCCAAGAAAGAGAAGAAGGTATTTCATGGGGGTAGTGATCCAACATGTCCAAAGCTGCTGCTAGGTCAAATGGCACAAAAACAATAAATACATAGCATGTCTAGTTTAAATAGTAATAGCAATAATAATAATTTTGTTATTATTATTATTATTATCATTATTATCATTATTATTATAATGATAATAATAAAATTATTATTATCCTTCTTATCTCTGCCAATAATAAAAACCAATACATCTACGCATCGTCCCACTAAGGAAATAGTTCATTTTCTTTCCTAATTTATTTTCATTTAGACTCTTAGGGGACAATTTATTATGTTTCTCCTTGAAGAAGCTGAAAGGGCTTAAATAACTTCTAAAAGTAGTTTGTGTATTTCCTGAAACTTCCCCACTTTTTTCTTGTAAAAGGTTCTTGTTTTTTTCCAACTTTCAAATGAATACATAAGCACAATTTGTTGTTTCTTCCTTCATCTTACTCCGTTTCCATTCCTTTTTTGAGTTAATGGACTCACGTATGGGTTTCATTTGAGTCCATCTACATGGTAACCTAACCCTCTGCATTGGGTGTCAGTCACTGAAGTATAAAAATCTTCACTTGGCCTTTGTAGTTCTCCTCATAGAGCAAATCTAAATGGATTGTGTCTAACAGTTCCAGAGAAAGCGAGAGCATC
Organism: Martes martes; assembly: GCF_963455335.1. Taxonomy (NCBI): domain Eukaryota; kingdom Metazoa; phylum Chordata; class Mammalia; order Carnivora; family Mustelidae; genus Martes; species Martes martes. Next base: position 29,313,359 of record NC_137888.1, read on the forward strand.
CCCCATATTCACGATGTAAGGGATGAAGATAACTGCTTAGCCATGCTCCCAGATAGGCATATTATTCATTTATGAAAGCAACTGGCTTCAGCATGCAGATATCAGCTGCTAAGAAATTTCTCCCATCAACTGTCACTTCCAGCAGTTCAAATTTATAAGATGAAACAACTCTCTAATCCCTTAAACTGTTAATACATAGCTAAGAATCCTTGTGCATAACTAATAAAATTTACATTTTCTAAGCTTCAATTTCCTTGAAGGGTTGTTTTATTTGGTTTTTCAAAAATTGATAAGAAAAATGTTAAGGTATAGTAAACACTGAAAAACTATATTTGGAAGGGAAGAGGTCTGTAATAGGGGTTCAGAGTATAAATGAAGTACATCTCAGGGGAAGCTCACTTGTTTGCCTGTATTAATTATTTCTGCAGTAAATGGTGCCTCTGAACATGAAATTAATCCTTATGTGGTTTAAGGGATATTTTTCCTTGTTTAATATTCTTTTCTGACGTGTGTGAATTTTGGCTATAATCCTAAAACAAAGTCTAGAAACACAAATGGATACCAAAAAGTGGCAGGAATGATTGATGACTATAAATTAGTAACTTTGAATATATTATGACAGTGGTAGTTTTAAATCCTTTGGGACAGAAAAAGAGGTACTATATATCATGTGAGTTAAAATAAGTTATAATGCTTATGGCTTTAGAACTCAATCCAAAATGATTTCCAAACCTTAAATGAGTCCAAACAGAATAAGCATGCTATCCTACTTGATATATAATCCTTTTATTCACTGGGGATATAGTTTTTATGCTTTTTCAGTTCCCAGCTAGTCCTTGTCAACTGCTAAGATGAACACATTCGTTTTTCCAATTCAATTTTCAAGAAACAAATCAGACCTTAACAATTATGTCATTTCATGCTGCTTTGAAAAGAAAACATATTTTCTGACTGATCTAAAAAGTTGTTGAATCTACTTTTGTCTGAGATTTATTTTTTCTTTTTAAACAGTTACAAAAATCTAGTCAAAGGTTACTGTTTTCTGCCACACTGAATGTTTCTACTTTATTTGCTCACATTTAGAAAGATCTAATATTTGAGTCCCTTTTGTTGTTGTTTCCCTTTTAGTTTTCCAACTTATAATTGACAGGATTCCTACTACAAATAAAAAGTAGGACATTGAATATTTTAGGAGTTTTTAAAATACATTTAATTACAAATCCCAACAAATTAATATGACTTGTTTCAGTGGGAGAAACCTTCTTTCTAGAACTCGTATACTGGTACTCATTATTCCAAATATGTTGAGTGTATGCAAAGTTGACATAATGTAGAGTGACTTGTACAGAATTGGTTATGCTGTTGCATCTCTCACTTAAAGTCCCTTGAAGCCAACATCACACCTTTGACAAAGAGCTGGAACTAAGTGCAACTAACTAGTTCCCAGTAATTGACATGCCCAGTTGTGTCTTACGACATAGATGGTTCCAAAAAATCATGTTAGTGGAGGAGGAGTTGAGGTTAAGTTTATCCAAAATTCACATTGTCCTTCTCCAAGGCACCCAGATATAGTAACAGTTTTGTTTATTATGCACAGCTGATGTTTCTTCAGTCTTTAGTAAAGTGTGAATAGATAGACCCTCACAGAATATGTTATCGGCAGACTTGATTAATAATATAATCTGAGTAAAAAATACCATGCTTGTTCTGTATGCAAATACACCTTCAAGATAGTTACCAGTGCCCCCTTCCAAACAGATTACCAGCCTTATCTGGAAATTCTGGAAGTTGACATTGCCATGATGAATTGCATCATACACCTTTATTCCGTGTTTCCGTATCTTTTCCCATCTTTTGACAGATCGAATCAGGCAGGTGGCACCAACTCTCTGAGGAGTTGTTTCAGCTGCTGCCTCCTCCCCTAGCTGACTTTTTTTTGTATCCTTCACTTTCCCTGGCACCACGGAGAGACTAACTCAAGTACCTGAGTGGTAAATGGAGAAATGACCAAAGATTAGAAATTTTGAGGCACTGGTTAAAAATGACTTCTTCATATGTAAGATAGATTTTAAACAATAAATATACTTTAAGAAACACAAATAATATGAGTTCAGGCAGAATATCTATGGTTTAATCTATGTCTCTAATACAAATTCCTTAAACCATACTTATCCCAAAGTTTTATTCTAAAATTAAATTTAGTGACTACTTATTATGTCAAGAGGTAGAGAGGAGGGACATATAGGAAACATAAATCTAGAATACCTTTCTCTTAGATATCTAAATTCAATACTGAGTTTAAATTCAGAAAGTACAATCTAGAGAATGTGTGTAAGTTTAATTGGATCTTCCAGCAGTCAGTGGTTTCTCTTCTGACTTTAATATCTAATTTTTCTTTTCATTTCCAGAGTTGCTGAAAAGTAAGACAAAATAATAAATATAATTTAAAAATATATGCCATAATACATCTCATTGTTAAGGTAGATTTCATTATTCTTCTGGGAAATGATACATCTAATTTCAGTTCTATTCAATGGAAAATATTAATAATTGAATACCTTTCAGAACCCGAATAGAAAACAATAATCTATATAAAAGATCAGCTTAGAGTAGAAAACAAACCACAAATTTTGGGGGGGGGTGGGAATTTGCTATGTTTTGTTAGTGTTACAGTGTACAAGCCTCTGGTAAATACTCTTTTGCTCAGACAATAGTGACAGGGTCCCCATTTTCTAGCTTACAGGAGAAAAGAGCAACTATTTTAAATCCCAAGAGCATAGGGCACAACAGGGATTCAGTGTCTGAGGTGGATCCAAAAGGATGTTATCCGAGGTCTGAATGTAAGTACTAGGGAAGCTGAAAATAAGCCTTTATTGTATACATACGACAAGATAATAAATCTGGATCCTTTTGAAATCAGGAGGGGGTTGGAAAAAAGTTTGGGAAAAAAAAAAAAGGAAACTAGTCAAGTGCATAGATTTGAAGCATGGTCAGCATGTCAGAAGTCTTTTCTTCTTTGCTGCCGGCTACAAGGCATTGGGAAAACACACGCACACACAATTATTGCTAAACCTGGTTTCTCCAGTTGGTGCTATGGACTGAATGTTTGTGTTCCCCTAAAATTCATGTTAAAACCTAATGTCCCATAGGATGGTATTAGGAGGTGGAGCCTTTGGGAGTTACTTAGGTCATGAGGGTAGAAACTTCACAAATGGGGTTAGTGTTCTTGTAAAAGAGGCACCAAAGGGCACCCTGGCTCCTTCTGACACATGATGCTACAGCAAAAAGATGGCCGTCTTGGAGATATGCTCTCACTAGCCCCTGTATCTGCAAACTCCATAATCCTGACTTCCCAGCTTCTAGGACTGTGAGAAACAAATGTTTCTAGTTTATAGGCCACCCAGTTTATGCTATTGTTGTTCCAACAGCCCTAATGGTAAAATAGTTAGAAAGTAATCCCCAGCTCCCTAGTCCACCCAGGGGAGCAAAATTACTGGCAGGTCGTGAGTCATGGGTTCTTTTTTCTACGTGTGTATATGTGCTTCCAAGAAGATGAACATCTGGTAGGGTTGAGAAATAACTATGAGCCACTTAGTCAACCAGGACAGAAACATTTTTCTCCCTCTCTGCACTACCAAAAAGTTGTCAACGAAAATAACAAGTGATTGCTTGAGCAAATACCAAGTTATATAGTCATCCAGACATGGTTTAGCAAATTAATTAGAAAGCAATCTCTTCATGAATTAGTTACTTCATTTATTTGGCACGCTTTCCCTGGGCCCGTCTCAGTGAGATGCTAACATGCGTCCTTTCTCTGTCCTAAAAATTAAAATCATTCAGCAGGTTTAGCCAAGAAGTGTAAAGCGGGACTGAGAGCTCTAAACAAAGATTGTCATCAACTTGCAGCGTGACATTGGAAAAGTCACTTAACCTCAGTGAAATCCTATAATGTTCTTATCTGTAAATAAGACTATCAATAAGTCCTGGTGCAGCGCTTGGCAAATAGACCTCGGGAGGGAAATGACAGATTCCGTGCCTTGGTCACTGCTGAGCTGTCACATATCATGCCTGCTTTGGAGCATTAGCCTGTTCAGGTCCATCTGGGAAGTGCCTCAGGCTTTACCTGTTAATTCATTCCTCTGGCATTTGGGGATACCCGAGCTTAATGAATAGTGCCTAAAATGATTGCATCACTGTGAAGTAAGTTAGAGACCTTGCCAAATGCCATAGAATCAAGGAAGTAAAATTTGAAAAATAAGAGCCCATCTTCAAAATGAATGAAAATTAGCAGCTGGAAATAATATGCCCAGAAGAAGCATATTGTCACATGAAGAGTGTCCCTACATATGAGATTCAGATCACTTAGAGACCGTTTTAACTTATGTAGTACGCTAGTTAGAAATATAATCACAAAGGTAGGTTTTTTCCTGTAACAGATTTCCAGAACATGCATGTAATATGTACTTGAGATGTACCCAATGAAGCCGCATGCGTGTGACTGTCTAATATTTCATAGGTGAAAAATATCTGACATATTTGAAAGATCCATTTCTTCATCTATTATGCTAAATTGCTATAAGATCCATTGCTGTCATGATAACAATGCAGTGAAAAATGTGTTAATCAAATCTCTAGTAGGATAGGTTGTGGAAAATACATTTTTTATTCCGTTTGCTGAAAGAACAAAGAGAAATGCATTACAGTATTACGCCTTTCAGACAAATATTACTTGCTTAGCCCACAGGGCACGATGTCAAAATGTGTTTACAGGATTATTGTAATTTTAATTAAACTCACACTTTGCAAGGTACAGATTGCAATTGGGATGTAGCTTGAGACGAGTAAAAATGAAATATTTTCAATGTGTTAATACCGGTTATTGTTTTTAAGACATGATATCAAAATGCAAAAAAGAAAGATGATTTATAGATAGGCTGTAAGAGAAATAACAATAAGAACCAATATTTATTTATCACCCAGCTTTGCACATGGAGTCAAGTTCTTCAGAGTCCAAAACTGGTAGTTTCAGATGGTCCTTGGATGGTGGTATTTTTATGACTCTATTGTGACTCAGGACCAAATGGTCACTTTTGGTTGGGGGTAAAAAATAGGAGGGAAATAAAATGGCCACTGGAAAGGTCTGACCCACTTTCTCCTCATTCACAGAAAGGAAAAAAGGCAACAGCAAGGGAAAAGAGGGCAAAATTAGGTGAAATAGGTAAGTCTTCTTAGAGAGTTTTGAAGGATTCCCTTGGGGAGACCACGAACCAAACAGACTAATTTTGACATGGGAACATGGCCTGATTGGATTGACTGCACCCCCAGAAATGTTTTCCCAAGCTCCTTCTCTCTCACCTCCCATCAAATGTAAGTAAAGCCAACAGTTTAGGCCAGGCCATGCTCAGAGTGCTTTACGTAGATTCATTTGTTTAATCTGCACAACAACTTTATGAATGGATACAATGATGACCCCCACTTTAGCCATGAGGAAGAACGCAGGGAATGGTTCAGAAATTTGGCCAAAGGACCACTAGCCAGTAAGTAGCAGAGCTGGGATTTGTGCTTTCTGGGTCTATAGCTTTCCCTCTTCTGCACTATGCTACCTTGACCCCTAACAAGCATTAATAAGTAAGAGTCAACACATATAATTGAATGCCTACAGTTAAGGTGTTTGTGCAGAATATTGACCTTACAAAATAATTTTTAAACAAGATTTATTAATTAAAGAGATCCTGTTATGGAAAGAACACTGTATTCGTGTGCCAGGGCTGCTATAGCAAAATCTCACAGAATGGACGGCTTCTGCACCAGGATTTTTGTCTCACAGCTCTGGAGGCTAGAAATCGGAACATCAACATGTAGGCAGGCTTGCGTTCTCCTGAGGCCTCTCCTCTTGGCTTGCAGGCAGCACCTTCTTGCCGTGTCCTCACATGGTCTTTCCTCTGTACACTCATTTCTAGTGTCTCTGTGTGTCTAAATCTCTTCTTTTATTGGGACATTGACTAGGTTCAGTTAGGGCCCACCCTGATGGCTTCATTTGAATTTAATGACCTTTTAAAGGCCCTGTCTCCAACTATAGTCATTCATATACTGAGGTCCTTGAGGTTACGGCCTCAACAAATGAATTTGGGGGGAATACAAGTCAGTCCATTACAAACACTAAATTTAGGGCTGTGATCAGAGTTCTTATTTCTGGTGGTGCCTCTTTTTTGTTAGTCATTCTGATAATGATTTTGAATAAGTCATTTTCTTTCTATTGGAGGACATCTGCTACCCAAACACTGGAGCGGCCTGCTTCTTGATTTTCTCAAGTTGTGTCTTTAGCCTCTCTAATTCTGTGAACCACATCATCTTCCTACACAAATAAACTGAGTTTTTGTGCAGTTTTGTTTGTTTGGTTGGTTGGTTGGTTGGTTTTTGGCCATGAGTGAGCAGAAGGTTTTGCTGAATACAACTCAGGAATTCTGAATGGGATGTCTCCTTTTGTTCAGAATTTTATTGAGCCTTTGGCATACTCTGGTTTATCTGGTCCTAAAATGAGGCTAAAAATTAAAGGTCTTCCAGGAGAACGTAATGATAGGCAGTGCGCAAAGGGCTGGGCGCAGTGTCTGTGAAGTAGAAGTTACTTAGCAAATGTTCATCTTTCTCCTACTCTTTAGCCCAACCATCTTTCGTGCTTACTTTTCCATTGTCTTTGACTTTTCCCCTCTGCCTCCAGTATTTATCTCATATCTTCTTGGACAATCATCTTAAAGCCAAGCATTTTGATGTCTGTCTTCAGGATTGAAGTTTTTGAAAATCCAGATGTAAGTGTATGGAGATATTTCCTCGCAAGTTTATAAACAAGGGAATATATTATTTAACTTGGCTTCTGACATTTTGAAACTTTAAGATTTAACAGAATTGTCCGTTGTATTAGGCCTCCAAGCTTGCCTAGACCACTGACACTGACTTAGAAAAATTGTCTAAAATAAGTACAGAGGCAAAGCCTCAGGGCCACTCTGGATCACACAAAAGTAGTTAGTTTAGCAGAATATTGGCCCAGCCTGTTAGTCTAATTCTGCTAACAGCCAACAAGGATTTTAAACAATGATTTTATGTTGATGATTTAAAGGAGATATATCTGAGACTCAGTGACCCATCTAATTATTTGAAAATATTTTACAAAAAAATAATGTTACATGATGCTTGTTAATGATAAAAAATAACTATATATAATTTCATGTATTTATTTGTATCATTTATACTCATATTCTCCTACTGAAAATTAGAAATACTCTATTAATCCCAAAGGAGTAAAGATACTGAAATAGACAGGAAATGTATAGGTGGTATTCCCAGATATACGAGAGTCAGGTAGGTTGAATCTCATTGGTATAAAAGCAGTGATAAAAATATGTTACTCATACCACATCCTAGTGAATAATATTAGCATCTGCTTGTCTTGTTTAGTTTTGTAAGCCATCCGTAGAGAAAGTTGCATTTGGTGATATGGAACAGCATTATGGGCTCAGAATTCTCCCCAAATTGGAGTTCACTTATTCAAGAGGAGCCCACAGAACCATGACACGGGAACAAGACTTTTCGAGGAAGATGCCTTCGAGGAGCACTGTCCCTGTGATTTGTGAGTCTCCATTCCAGATCCAGCCAATAGTCTATACTAATCTGAATCCAGAAACCCAGATACAAAGACAAACAGGGGCTGAGGAAATCCAGGGAAGATAATACACACAGGATTTTGGAGGAAACTTGGAGTCAGGCTGAGCACCTGGGCAAACTTCTAATCAGTTTTTGATCAGAGTTAGAACTGGTTTATAAAAGCAGTTGTAGGCAGCCACAGTACCATGTAGGGCATCAGAAATGACCTCAGAGTCGAGCAGGTTCTGTGTTATTTGCAGAATGTAGGAAGAGTGACAGAGGCAAGAGATTCAGGTTGTCTCCAAGTTGAATGACCCAAGATCTGTAGAAGTCTGATATAGAGGCAGTGTTGTTATCAGCCAGGTTTGGGCAAGAGCCATCAGGCAGGAGGGACAGGAGATGGCAGAGCTACAGTGGGAGAAAGTGTGGTAGTGGCATCATGAAGAGTGAGGCATGGTGGTTTCTAGGGAAGATCTGAGATTGCATGAGCAGTATGGCCAAGACGTAGATGCAATCCTGTGCAGTGGTGTGAGATAAGTGGAGAGCTCTAGGCTGTGGTTGTTTCATGCCTATTTCATGCACTCCAGTGCAATTTTGGACTGAGATAGGAGGTCTGTATGTGCTGTGTTCACAACAGCAGCTGTCATGGCACAGGGAAGAGCCCCTAGTAGCAGCAAACCTGGAAGCAATCAATAGGTAGAAGCCTCTAGTAAGAGAGGAGCTTACTTCAGGAGCTTCAAACTTGAGAGCTGAACTGACCTGGACTCAGAGAACAGAAGGAAATGGAACCCTTCCGAAGATTTGGTGAATCTGCATCTCTCTCTCTCTCTTTTTTTTTTTTTCTTTATAAAACCCTAGAACCAAGGGAACAATATCCCTGGGAGAAACACCTACTTATACCTCACCAAGGGATTAGGACAGGAGGGGTGGTATGTGGATAGGAGGAGGCATGGTGGATTTTTACTTTGAATTTTATAATTTTGTTTATTTTATTTTTTTAATTTAAATTCAAATTTAAATTTAAATTCAAATTCAAAATTAAATTTAAATTCAAATTTAGTTAACATATACTATATTATTAATTTCAGGGTAGAGTTTAGTGACTCATTAGTTGCATATAATACCTAATGCTCATTACATCAAGTGTCCTCCTTAATGCCCATCAACCAATTACCCCATCCCCCACCTACCTCCCCTCCAGCAACCTTCAGTTTGTTCCCTATATTTAAGAGTCTCCTATGGTTTGCCTCTTGCTCTGTTTTTTTATAATTTGTTTTTCAGTATAATTCTTTATCCACATTCATGTATTAATTTTTTTAATTGGAAAAATAACAATCTGCTCCTCTGTACATACATGATATCACTATCTTTTTTAACTTGGTGAAAAATAAGCTTTCGAAATCTCTGAGAAGAGACATTAAGTAGCAGTAGAAAATCTTTTGTTCATCTATGAACCATACTGCATATTAATATAGCTTCAAAATGCTTTTTGTATTATCTTCTAGCTTGAAACTAACCTAGGAAAGTCTATCTAAGCTTTTATCCTGATAAAAGCCAGTGCTGTCCAAATTCACAGAAGACGTAATTTGTGATCAAGCAGATTTGTGTAGAATCCTTAACTGTTACTTGATGTGCTATTAGGTATTTGTATAATATTATGGAGATATGCTTATTAATATAAAAGGCATAATGTAATTGAATAGAACGGACAATGTACATCTTCTTATAATATTAATTGGTATACCCAGATGACTTTTTGTTTAAAAAATTGCCAATTATATTAAGGAATGTTTGGAAGCATGAAGGAATTGTCACGTAGATTTGATCCAGTCTTAACTCTCCTGCTATATTCAATGAATCCTGCCTCAATAACCTTTTGACACTTTTATCCAGTTATGGGAGCCCCCCCCCATAAACATATTTGAATGCTTTTGTGACTATATGGGATGAATCACTGATGATTCATGAAAGAGACAGTCCTATCATTAGCCTTGATAAGATGGTAATTTGATTATCTGATGGTCCTGTTGCTCATTCCATTTTTGAACATGAATATTTAAACTATTATAAGGGAAAAATAATTCCGAAGAAAGAACTGGTCAATATTTCAAAAGAACATGCTACTTCACGGTTCTTGTTAACTCTAGCTCCAGCATATCAAATTACGCTTTATTTCCCCCCCTTTCTTAGCATAGTAAGGAAAGTGATGGAATATATTTACCTTTGAAGGAAAATATTTAAATCAGATTTGTGTCAATTTCATCTCCAATTATGAGTACATGTATGTGAAGTAAGATTCTTCTGTGTTAGAAACATTTAAATCACTGGTTAAAAAGTGTTTGTCAACACGTTTTCCAGGAAATAGCATATAGTTTTAGAATCATCCATAATATGTATAGTGTTGCCATCTTTAAGGAAATTCAAAATGATAAAAATTAGTTCTTCTTTAGCTTGTTATCAGCCTGAAGCACTTTTCTGTCTACTGTCATCTTTTAACATGTATTAGGCTTGCTTTTTATCCTGAGTATGGAGAACATAACTATGCCTAGTTATGTTCGTTTTTATATTTAGCTTCAGGATATGGCTAATTCTTTGGTTTTCTTTCTTTGGTCTCTTAAATGGATAGTAACCAAGAGTGTTATTTGTCACAATCACACCCCAAATTAGCAAGTATTACAGAATGGTATCCGTAATATACTGTATTAGGTCTCTCCATTTTTTTTCTTATCTTCATGCTGAATGTATTAGCACTTCTATTCAAAAGATTCCGAGTACCCAGATAATCCTCTTGAGTTCACGTGGAGGCTGAAGCATTACTCATTTATCCCACATTAGATTTTTCAACCAAAGGTATTTCCATAAAGTTTTACTTTAAGTAATAAAACTAATCTACATAGAAAACAGATCATTAACACAAAAGGTTTTTTTTTAATTAAATAGCTATTATTTGCAAAATAGCTACACTTTCACATCTACTTTCCATAACAGATCTCCAAGGTATATACTATTTTGTCAATTTTAAGGGAATACAAAGCTCGTGGTTGTAAATTGTGCAGAGATGAGCAGACGGAGAAAATGTGTAGTGAACGCCAATACTCAGTCCTCTCCTAAAGACACTCAAACAGACCAGTGGGTTTAGAGGTAGCTTTTTGTCCACCAACGCATCACTAAATTAATCAAAAATGGAAATTTCCCTGGCATTTTTAAAAGCTTCGAGGAAAATCAATTCACAAGAAGAATAACAGCTAACAAGTATATACTGAAGGGCTAATCTTATGAACTTTGGATAGCAGTATACTGATTGGATGTTATAAAGCTAAAAACTAAAGGAACAATGCACAAACACTATATTCCAGAAAGCAAATTTGTTTCTCCCAGGGTTATAATTTAGCAAGTTCATAGTTACCTAATGTTTAGCAATTTTTAAAAAAATTTAATTTTTGTACATTACATCGCTTGGACTTGTTTTTCTCATAACTGGCAGTTTGTACCTCTGACCACCTTTACTCGTTTCACCCATCCCCCCACCCCCACTTCTGGAAACCACCAATCTGTTCTCTGCACCTGTGAACTTGTTTGTTTTCTTTTCTTTTTTTTTTCTTTTAGATTCCACATATAAGTGGGATCATACAATATTTGTTTTTCTTTTCTTATTTCACATAGTGTAATGCCTTCAGGGTCCATCTGTGTTGTCACAAATGGCTAGATTTCCTTTTTATGGCTGAATAATATTCTATTGTGTACGTGTATGTATACATTTTCTTTATCTGTTCATTCACTGATGGACATTTAGGTTGTTTTTATGCCTTGCCTATTGTAAACAATGTTGCAGTGACCATGTGGTGCAGGTATCTTTTTGAGCCACTTTCCAGATTTTTTGGATCAATACCAAGAATTAGAATTCCCGAGTCACGTGGCAGTTTTTGTTTTAATTTTTGAAGAATTTTGTGACACTTATGCATTCTATTACTAGGACTGAACAAATAAGTGACTATATTATATGTGATAAGAGCCAAGTTTTTCATTATCAGAGAAAGATTCTACAAATAAGGAAAGAGAGAAGGCGAGAATGAACCAGTGTTGTTGAATTAGAATCAGACTTATCATTTGGTTTCTAATATATAAACATACAGACATAGTAATAAATAAATGTTGGTGTATGTGTGCATATTTTGGTTGAGATTGTTTAAAAGCAATTATATCCCATAGCAATGAACATACCTAGCACCCAGATCCTGTTTTCAAAATAATGGCCTCTAATAACTAATAAAAGGAACCATTGCTTCTTAGATTAGTAGTTGACTCTAGAGTTGGGGCAAAAAAAATACAAAATGAACCTGGAACATCTTATGGTGCTAGAAAATAGGAAAGTGATAAAAAATGAATTAGTCCGGGGCGCCTGGGTGGCTCAGTGGGTCATAATCCCAAGGTCCTGGGATGGAGCCCTGCATCAGGCTCTCTGCTCGGTGGGGAGCCTGTTTCCCCTCCCTCTCTCTGCCTGCCTCTCTGCCTACTTGTGATCTCTGTCCATCAAGATTCTAATAAAATCTTAAAAAAAAAAAAGAATTAGTCCATGTCAGAAGGACAAAAGAGCCAACCTGAAGGATTTCTTGACAGCCAAAGCCACAGCAATTTGAGCAGCAAAACAAATAATGACACTACTAAATATCCATGAGTCTAATTTAAATTCATAATTGAATACATAAATGCACAATAAATAATCCTTCCTTATATAATATTCCAGTTAATAAATATAGAAGAATTGAAGAAAACTGAAGGATGTAATTGGACAAAAAAAACACACTAATTGTTGCAGGCAAATTTTACTTATGAATGATGAAATTATCAGGGAAAAGTCTGAAGACAAACAGAATTTTCACATAATTTCAATGCATCCCCCACCGCAAGATATTTATCTATTACAGGGGGAATAATAGTAGCTTGTAAGAAAACCCAACCGACATCACCTAAACGAAGTGGTTAAGGTTAACATGACTGGTGATAAGAAATGGTGGCACCATATAATCCTTGATATGATGCACTGCAAAGGACACAATATCACCTCTGGGGTATTCTTATAAAAAATGCAGAAAAGCAATATGATCATTGGAAATTATCAGATAAATCCAAATTAAGATGTCATCCTTGTAATAACTGCCCATTTCTCATCAAAGTGCCAAGGTCGTGAATGACAAGAAAGGACTGGGGAACTATAACAGGTTGGAGGAAGACCAGAGATTTAAGAAGCAGTGCAGTGTAGGATTGGAATGGAAATAGGAAATGGAATGGAAATAGAAAAAAAAAGATATTTTGGGAAAAGCATATGATCTTCTAATGAGGTCTGTAGTTTAGTTAACAGTATTATGGTAATTTTAACATCCTGGCTTTGATAACTGTTCTCTGGGTACACAATGTAGGGTATTGTATACTCTCTATAGTATATTTGCAACTTTTCTGTATGTTTAAAATTAAAAGTTAAAAGAAAATTTATCTTCTGATAACACTATGAGAAAGGTATTATTATTACCATTTTCCTCACTTTACAGAGGAGAAAACTGACGAACAGTGAGGTTAATAAACTTGCCCAAGGGGCACCTGGGTGCCTCAGAGGGTTGAGCCTCTGCCTTCAGCTCAGGTCGTGATCTCAGGGTCCTGGGATCAAGCCCCACAAGCCCCTCATCAGGTTCTCTGCTCAGCAGGGATCCTGCTTCCCCTTCTCTCTCTTCCTGCCTCTCTGCCTACTTATGATCTCTCTCTCTGTGTTAAATAAATAAAAATCTTAAAAAAAAAAAAAAAAAAAACACTTGCCCAAGATGCCCAAGTTAGAAAATTGCAGAGCCAGGTTTCAAGGTCAAGATCTTTTTTTGGTTTTGTTTTGGGTTTTTTTTTAAAGATTTTACTTGTTTATTTGACAGACAGAGATCACAAATAGGCAGAGAGCCAGGTGGGCGGCGGGGGTGGGGGGGGCGGGCGGGGAAGCAGACCCCCCACCGAGCAGAGAGTCCGATATGGGGCTCAATCCCAGGACCCTGGGATCATGACCTGAGCTGAAGACAGAGGCTTTAACCCACTGATTCACCCAGGCGCCCTGTCAAGATCTTAACCACTATGATTTTATGCGGTCTGAGCCTCAGCCAATTCAGAAATATGTATACTTGCTCTTAATTCTTCTTTGACATTTGGGATACTACAACATTATATACAACAGAACCCTGGAAAAACAAATGCTATTTTACAATGTTCAATGCTAACAGATATAAGAAAACTTATTTTTCGTTCAGTAATTTTCAACCCAGTGTCACCCGTTGGACTATTAAGTGAGATTTTACAAAATAACTAAATGGGAATATTTGCATTCAAAAATGAAAATGCATCCATAAGGCTTTTATGCTTCATTATTTTAAAAAATCATTAATAATAAAATATATGACAGTTACTAATATGATAAAGTTGCTAAGATGAGATGAAAAATTGCAAATAATGTATTTTACTATATTCAAAGGAGGCTTTTGGTGGCTGTCTCTGGTTCTGAATTTGTTATAGAGAATTAGTAGTTTGGACCTTTGTGTAAAGGAAGTCATTTTTATCATTGAAAACTAGTTTTTTAAACTGCTAATTCTTTTGAGAAATGCAGGAAACTTAAACACTTCACTCACCTATGATCTGCAATCAGAAACAATCTAAATGGGAAGAAAATACTATGTGAGGGGCGCCAGGGTGGTTCAGCCTTTAAGTGTCTGCCTTCAGCTCCGGTCATGATCTTGAGGTCCTGGGATTGAGCCCCGTATCAGACTCCTTGTTAGCAGGAAGCTTGCTTCTCCCTCTCCCACTCCCCTTGGTTGTGTTCCTTCTCTTGCTGTCTCTCTCTGTCAAATAAATAAAATCCTTAAAAAAAAAAGAAAAGAAAATACTATGTGATTGTTTTCTTCTTTTCAATAATGTTTCTAATTAGAATGTGAAGCAGGCAATGCATAACAATTCAGCCAAAAGCAGCATAACTCTATTAAATTACAAACTGGATAAATGTGAATTACATGAAAGAACATTATGATAGTTAACAAAAGGAGGTGGGATTTAAGTTAAATGAGAGAGGAATATTTCCTAGTTTACAAATGTTTAAAATAAAATGAAGAAAATGATTTTCTTCCATGATGATATGATGCCAAACGATTAAAATTTGTCCTGATCTGGAAGCATATATTTAATAAATGTATCATCTGTGAAATTACAAACCTAAGACTGTTGAAAATATTGAAGGAAAAAAAAAAACCTGTCTTACTTAATATATATGGAACTCAAACCAGGAAGAAGCAGGCTGTGCAAAAATATTCTTGTATTATTATTTTGATTTGTTATAGTTTGATGCATAATTTATTGCTACCACTACTTTCTGCTCTTAAAACACACTGTAGGAAAATGCTATCTGAATACAGCTAAGGATTCCTGAAAAATACTTGTAATGAAAGCTTTTCCATGTAATGGTTAAAAAAAAAAGTAAATAGAATTTATGTCTGTCCTGGGTCCAATTAAACTTCCATTCAAACTTGTCCGGACCGGAAAATAAATTGCCTATGGATTTTGAATAAGGGTTTTACACACTTGGAAGGGGGAAAAAAAGTACATCTTTAGAGAACTATGATTTATGAAAGTATTGATTTCTTTGTTAAATAATGAATTAGATGTCCCACCACAATATTATTTATCAAACTTTTTTGTCATATAATTAAATTGTCACATAATGGATTGTGCCCATATAGATTCATTAAATATTAAAAACTACATGTGACACTCCTCACCTTATCTTTGGCTAACAACACGTTTCCTATGTTCTTTTCCATTAAGGTCAATAATGGCAGCCACATCCAACTCACAGATTGGAGCCCGTGCTTACCAAGGCTGCAGAGACCACGAGCATGTTCCCCTAGTTTACACTGGAAAACCCAGCTCTATCTGATTGAAGCTAGCCAGACATTGAAAGCAAGTGGCACAAAGGCATTTCAATTCAACACAACCTGATACATGAGCAGAAGGGGCAAAAAAATGCCTATAAGCAAAATATCCTAGACACGTTAACATGAGATTTTCATTTGACCAGCCACACCTATCGTTATCACCCTTGATTTTTCTCTGAAACCTCTACTGCAGCCCTGCCTTGCCCTGGGCTCTCTGTCTTGTTCTCAGTGTGTCTGACCCTTCATATATTACAACAACAGCCCCCCACAAAGTGTCACCCACTGCATCAATGTATTTCTGCCTTCCCCTGATCCCTAACCCCTATTCCCACTTGAACTGACCTTCCTCGAGGACTAACCTGAAGTCTTCCCGATAATTAATACTTTTGATAGCCACATAATCCATCTCAACCCCTTCCCACCCCCCATATAGTAGATTCTTGTTTCTCCCACTTTCTTGCAAAGAGCTCTGACATTGCTTTGGAACTGAATTCCTGTATCTTACATCACGTTAGTCACATACACAGTTATACTGGGGAGTTTTGCATGGACATCAGGGAGATGCTAGGTGGTTACCATTCAAAGGGTACGAGGATTGCGTGCTTACTATGTATCCAGTATTATGCGACACATTTTACCTTATCTTCGTCGATCATCATGACAACCCCATGAAATGAGTCCTTAGTATTTTCTTGTTTAATTTATCAGGCGGTTGCAGATTGAACAGGTTCAATAATATCACAAGGTCACCATTCCAGGAGGTAGCAACAGCAATTCAAAAATCAAATGTCTGACTTCAGAGGCTCTGTTTCTAGTCTCTCTACATCGCTGCTTCTCAGTAAATAGGTGAACATAAAAACTGAAGACTACAGGCAATTCTTATTCTGAAACCTTGGTAATGGGTTGGTCATTTATTTCAAAATTGTATAGTTCTATGATAATGAATGATTGCTGCTGCTGTTTTTTAAGCCGGAAATCTGCCTCTTTCATTAAGGAATGTGAGGAATTTCAAAAAGCTCATATTTTCTCATAGTACTTTCCTTTAGAATCCTAGTCTTTTTATTATAGGTGAGTTGGGAACAGAAATAAGGGCATTATCTTCTGAAGGCTGTGGAATACATGGAACTCGATGTCTTGGGTCCAGCTGAGCTTGCAGCCCTCTCCAAAGAGCCCTTTCTTCAGTAACTCAAAGGATGTCTGCAATAAAGAAAAAAAAAAAAAAAAAAAAAGCACTCTGGGGAATTAAACATGAGTAAGACAGCCCTTACCTTTACAACATTTTTCAGTCAACATAAAAATGAAGATAAGTGCTATGCGGAAAGTAATATAACAACTCTTTATGGGGGTGGGGAGAGAGAAAAAGAGAGAGAGTGAGCCTGGTCTGTTATCTGGGGATTTCAGAGGAGGTTTCATGGAAAAAGTGGCATCAGAGAAAGGTGAATGTTAAAGAATGAGACCAATTAAAGATATTCAACAAATTTTCGGTTTAAATGAATGAGTAAAAGAATGAAGGAACTTGACCTTATAGACAGAAGAGATGAAAACTTCGAGAAGTTTATGGAAATAGAAAATGGCTTTGCATTTCATTCAGTAATCACCGCAGTACTTGTTTTTATTAATAAAACTAATAAATTTTATTAATTTATTTATGAAATCATGTACTATGTACCCAGAACTGTAAATGGCATTAGAAAGGAAAAGAGCAGAAAAAGATACCTTGCCCTGACTGCATTTAAAATAATTTTTTAACAGTGCTCAGTGCTTGGAAGTTGGAAAGGGAAGCTGGGTCTGGGTCACCAGGGATCTAAAATGTTGGACTTAATTCTAATGGAAACTGGGATCTTGCTAATACTTTAAGGAGGAGAGTGAAACAATCAGTTTAGAGTCAAATTTTATAGATTTGGATAGCAGGTTGAAAAGTGGCCGTAAGACAGGAAGTGTTCAAGGATATGAAGGTGCTCTTGTAGGGCTGGAAAAGCCTGAGCTGCTGCCCCAGAAGGGAAAAGACTAAGTGAACAAGATTTTGTGTGTGTGTGGAATAGTGAGTGGAAAGAAAGCCAATACTGATGAGGAGAGAAGGTGCTGAAAAGAAGATTACTGAGGGTTTGCTTATAGAAATTTCAGGTTTTCTGAGGTTATTGTCCACCGGTTAACATAGCTTCCGGTTGAAATCTCTAGAGTCAAACAGCCAGGGTAAGCGTTAGAAGGTGGGGAGGGGAGTGTAGAGTACTCTCCAGACTGACAGGCACTTTGAGATGGGAAAAACGAAGTGGTGACTCCATGTAGGTTACACAGAACTGTGCTCAGGGTGACTTGATGATGAGGAAGATCGGGCGGACAATGGTCCAGGCAGATGCACAGCTATTCTCTGTGAAGTCTAGCCTTAAGTCTCCAGATTTTATGGAGTGAGGGGATGTACAGGAGGGCACTGTAGTGAGATCGAAAGATTCACATGTACCTCAAAGCGTTTGCAGACACCTCATTGACAGCTAATAACAACTAACAGACCTGGTGTCACCATCTGTGCATCAGGAGGGGGAAAGACTGTGTTATCTCTAACAGGTTCATGGGAGACCAAAGCAAGCTTCCCTGCATTCTGGTTTGGTAGGGGCATTTCTAAGATGTGTATATGAGTTTCCAAGAAGCTGGAACATGTAGCCCCGAGTGAGGTCATAGAGCAGACATGAACAAGATGGAGGGTCAAAGATGGAGTCAGTGTTGTCAACGCTCCTCCAGTAAGACCAGTGCTTCCACTCACCAGCTTTGGGAAGTGTAGACCAATAGGCAGTTTAACTTTTATAAGTCTCACATCTCTCCCTTGTAAATGTGAGTAGTAAATATCATCTATGTCTTGGTAATAGTGCAAGGATTAAGCATGATTATGCAAGTAAAGCATCTAGCACAATTCCCGACCCACAGCAATGATGAATGAGTAGTACAAGTTTTTCGTGATATACCTGTAGACACATCCGCATGAGCTCGGGGGCTCTGTGGCTTTTTTGTTACTACCAAGGGGCCCCGATCAACGTTATGGATTGACTATAAAGATGGTTGTAAAAGTCAGGGTCCAGTGAAGATACAATAATCACCGCAGCAAGTGGCACAGAGATTTTAATATAAGTAATTGTTAATTAAATATAAAATCATTGAGAAGGTGACTGAAAAGACATGAAAGAACACTAAGTTACTATAGACTTAGCAATCTAGCCATTCCTTGCCACCTCTGTGGTCAGAGGAACAACAAGAAGAGGCGAGTTATTAAAACTTAGAAGCTTGGGCAGCACCTGACTGGCTCAGTCGGTTAAGTGTCTGCCTTCAGCTCCGGTCATGATCCCAGCATCCGGGAAATAGAGCCCCGCAACCGGCTCTCTGCTCAGCAGGGAGCCTGCTTCTCCCTCTGCCTCTGCCTGCTGCTCTGCGTGATGATGCTCTCTCCCTCTCTCCCTCTCTCTCTCTGTCTAATAAATACATAAAATCTTAAAACAACAGCTTAGAAAGGCTGGAACTCTGACCCAGAGAAGGGGGCACTGCTTATAGGAGCCAGATTTCTGCAGAGGGCAAACCACAAGAAGGGTGTCTCTGAGCGAAGCTGTGATACAGCTGCTTCTGCAAGTGCAGGGACAAGATGCAAACTGGCCTCGGCGGCTGCTGTTGTCCATCAGCGCTGCCGCTCAGGTGAGGAAGCTCCCCAGAGTTGTCAGGAACAAGACCCTTCCTGCTCGAGCCTTGCAGTTTCCTGCTAGTGCTCTTCATGGCAGAACCTCGCCGACAGAAGTGGGCGAAGAGGACACGTGGCTAGCCGACGTGCAGGTCCAAAATCACAAAGCCGAGTACAGAAAGGTCAGTCTGGAGCTGAGAGACGAGAGTTTACAAAACGGAATAAAAGGTAAAAATCATTTTAAAAAATGGGTACAATAAAAAATATAGTAAATATCTTCTGGACTCAGTTACACGAGTTGGGTGAATGATCGGGTGCTGAAGGCTGTGGTGGTGGAACTTCTGTGACCATGAACGTGATTTGTGAGTGAGATATACAAGGGGACCTGGTTTGGGGAATCCGGTGTGTGGCAGGCAGGAGAGAATTGAGGGCTTGTCTGGGGAGGAGAGGAGGCAGATAAAATAAGGACAGGTATGACAACCATTGTAGAGTGAGGAATTTTGAGGAGAAAAAGATTCACATAAGATCATATTACAGTATGTTTCCATGGCCCATAAAATAAGCGTGGAGTAAAAAACAAAATTTTTTTCAGAAGTTTGTGCCTGTGTGGTTTTTTACTCATGACACTAGTGCCAAGGAGGGCTCCGGGTTACAGCAAAGCTAGTAGGGAAGGATAGTTACATATACTTATCTTAAAACTATATCTGAGGTAAATGGATCTTTATTACTGTGATAGCATGATGCTGGAATATTACTGTAACCTATGGCTTGTTTCTCAAAGTCGTTGGTACAGTTTAAAATAAATTACTGCTTTACTTTAAAAAGTGAAAATAAACTGCAATCCGAATTAGATGATGAAAATTTTGAACCTTTTAAATGCTGAAAACAATAAAACCTTAGGAACCTTTAAAAGTAGATATTTTCCGGTGATTTTATAATCAAAAAATTTTAATTAGAAATAAAATGTGAAAAAGTAGGTATTTTGAATACTTCAAATGGAATAAAATATAGAAAGTTTTTTTAAACTTAAGGAGACCAAAGATAAATGATAATTAAGTATAATGCATGGTTGTTAATTCAATCTTGGAGCAAACAAAGAGCATTAATGATATCATGTGGCTATTTAGGGAAGCTTGAATGTAGGCTGTATATTAAATAATTCTATTATATCAGTAAAATATTCCAATTGTGACAATTGCATTGTGGGTATATAGGAAAATATTGTTATATTTTGGGTAAACTAATATGATATTTGTAGCTTAGTCTTAACGTATTTCAAAAAGTAAATGAATCATCAATAAACAAATTATCAATAAATAAATCATAAAAGAGGAAAAATGTTAACAGTTGGTGAAAGGTATATGAATATTCATTGGGCTATTCTTACAACTTTACTGTGGCTTTAAATTTTGTCAAAATAAAAAGATAAGGAATAAATATAATAATCAAAAGTAGTTAATCACACTAAAGAAAACATTAATAGAATACTCTCATCATCACCTGATTTTGATTTTCATAAAATTCAAGTGTTGAAGTGTTTAGTTTTTTAACTTATAAAATAAAGTTCACATTCTCACTGACCTCATCTTGGTTGTAAAATAGAGAAGTTGGCATGCAAAATCTTTTATGCTGCTTCCAACTCATATTTTGCGATCCTGTGTGAATTTAATGATTCAGTACTTCAGGAAATGATATCTTTTGTGGATGTAGACTTGATTTTATTTTTATTTTATTTTTTTTTTTTAGTTATTTATTGGACAGACAGAGATCACAAGTAGGCAGAGAGACAGGCAGAGAGAGAGAGAGAGGAGGAAACGGGCTCCCTGCTGAGCAGAGAGCCCTATGCGGGGCTCGATCCCAGGACCCTGGGATCATGACCTGAGCAGAAGGCAGAGGCTTTAACCCACTGAGCCACCCAGGCGCCCCTGATTTTAAATCAAACCTAGTAATAAGGTAATCCAAATGATTGGTATTCTCACTGTTTTACCAGAAAATAATTTTGGAAGCAGGTGAATGTGGCTCAATTTTGAGAAAATATTTTTGGAGTTTTGTTTTGTTTTGGTTTGGTTTGGTTATAATTCAGATGATTCTTCTAGTTTTTAAAAAAATCTTCTACTGTAAATTAATTATATGCAGAAACTACATTTCTTCAGGTTACTGAGGTTCCATGTCATCTTAGAGCTGAGTGCTTTACAGACCTCTATTCTGATGGTTTAAGAGCACTGGGTGTGGTGCATAAACAAGGAATTTTGGAACAGTGAAAAGAAATAAAATAAAATAAAATAAAATAAAATAAAATAAAATAAAGGATAGGCATGATTTATCCAATCACCAACAGAAATATGCAACAGAAGAGTACAACTCTAAAAATAGCATATAAGAAAGTATTGTTGTTTTAAAAATTCTCCGTGTCTGTCTTCTACATTCCTAAAACAATTATCAAGTTTACAATTGAACTTGAACTTTACTCAGTCTTTTCTTTAAAAAAGTAAGTGTGGTAGAAGCTAGAATGTTAAAATATTTTCTTTGTGCAAACAAAACAAAACAAAACAAAATTTCGTCGTAAATAAGAAAGTGACGATTTTGTCCAGTGATATTGACTAATTGTTGAAGAAATATTTATGTAAGGAAATGTTTAAAACTGTATGTTTGAAATATGTTATTTAAGAAGTACTATTATATTGTCTCATATTAAATCAGTGACCTGTGCTTAGAAAGTATTTTTGAAACATTTATATGAAAAATAATCAGTTGGTAGTGAATCAGTCTCAGAGTTAAGATTCTTATTTTTTTTTAAAGTGGGAAAAGGGAAAGAATAAAAATATTAAATAGAGGAAATATTGCTCCTACAATACCACATTCACAAAGCATTTAAAATTTATTCATCATAACAACACCAAGAATGAAAACAAATTGAAGGTTTACTGTGTGTCAGATCAGATACTATGTTATTTCCTTTTGAGAATTGATGATGTAAAACAGTATTTCCTTGAAGGAATAAAAAAAATCTTTTAGGTGGCTCTGCTATATATTTAATCTCACAAGCAGACATACATTAACTACTATACTTCAGACTCCTTGTCCATCCATCACTTTTCCACATCCCAATCCCCAGAGAAACATAAACATAGTGAAAAGGAAATTGAGATTAAAAAAGAAAATGCTTACTAGGAAAATAAGGAGAAAATAGGAAACAAAAGGCGTGAGAAACTGAGAAATATAAAGATATATGTTAGATACAAAGTTTACTGATGCAGTGACACCTGTTCCTGTGTCATCACGCTAGAACATCCGCACCTCTGTGATAGAAGTCACCAGTGTATCTCTCCCTGTCCCACCCACGTGCGTCTCCCCAGGGTGAACCAATCAGCCATTCTTCTGTTTATCATTCTCTTTCTTTGCTTTGTACTTTTACCGATTTGTTTGTTTTGCTACCAGCAGAGATTTTTAACACTGACTGTTTAGCAGAGAATACATTCTCTCCTTTTTTCTATCTTTCTTTTCCTTTTTTTTTTTTTTTGAGAGAATGTGTTTCTGTTCCTAGCCCAATGATCACAAGCTCTGTTTACTGATAATTAACAGGTTGACGTACTTGACAGTTTTGCAACATGAAGGTACAAGGAGATAGCAGTTATTTCCAAGCCGTCACGTTTTGCTCACAAAAATTCTATTTTTACCATAAACATACAAGCATGGGGCTTAAAGTGGTGGCTTCAAACTGTCTAAGCAGAATTCGGGAATAGAAATAACCATCAAAACTTTAAGCATTTTTCAATCTCTAAAGTTGTTAGATACAGCCTAAGAAATAATATAGCGTGATCAGTTAGAGCAATATTGTTTTCAGAGCACTTAGATTATTTTGAATTTTAAGAAAATACAGAAAAGGATTAAACCTTAAGACTTTAATAGTAGCTAGAGTTTAGTAAAAACATTCATATTCACTTCATCATAAATTTAACCATTAAAAGGCTTTTGTTAAACAAAATTAATTTGTGGTTGTCTCTATGTTTCTACCCGTACAAATTCTAAATCAATTTTATTAGTCAGAACCCTTACTTTACTTGCAAGAGTCCAAAATCCCTCTCAAATGGCTTAAGGAAGAAGAGGAGTTGAACATTCACATGACTGATGGTCTAAAAGTATGATCATTTCAGCCATAGATGTATGTGTAAGCCCTGAAAATATCGAGATCTCTCCATCACTCAGCTCAATTTTCCTGTCATCTTTGGGAAAGATTTTTCCACAGTGTCGTAAAGATGGCCCCCAGAGGTTTCAGAATTTCAGTTCTAAGCTCCAAAAGGAAATGAGCTCTTCTTTTCCGATAATTCTGCAAAAAATCAAGAGAAGGATCCCTTTGGTGCAATGACCATTCTGGAATCATTGTAGTGCCGATAGTACCAACGAAGCGCACTCCCTTTGGCTGGCCAGGCTTATGTGTCCACTTCCTTGGAGACCATAAATCTCAGGAGAGCAGGGATTCAATCTTAAATGTTTGGTATAGTCACAGTTAAGCAAAAATAAGAGTTATTTGACTTCCATTAGTTGAGTGAATTATCTTTCTTTAGGTTTCCACTCCATTTGTTTCCACTGGATTCACTGAGAGCCAGAACTAGCTACTCAATGTATATTTAAAGAGTAGTCCTCAGGCCATAATGATGAGCTACCACTGAAAAAAATAGACAATTTTTTTCAAATGTGTTTTTAAAAATTGCAAGGAGAAAGTGAAAGCTGTTTGCATAATTAAAGGTAAAAACTAGATACAGTTGAAAAAATTTGCATGGTAATGTTTTTCTTTAGAACGCTTTGTTAAGATAATTCTGCCTGCCTCTCCTTTTAAAAATGTTATTGTTTATTCACCTGAAAAAAAGACTTGTCTTTTTCCATGTGTAGCTTTTAACTACTCTGGTACCACCTGCAGATATACTGGTCCTTGCTTTTCTCAATTCTCCACCTCCCGTGCCTCATTACTCTCATACCTCCTTCTCTCAAACCATCATTTGATCTCACCCAAGCACCTTGCCCTCTCTGCTAGGTACAGTTTCTCACAGGCTTTTCTGGAGGAAACATTTCTATCACCTTTGTCTTACCAAGGAGAGGATTATGCTCCCTGCAGGATTTCTCATAGCCCAGCAGCAAAGAAATTCAGGGAAGTAGTGAAAAAATATGGGCCTAGATGGGACTTTAAAGCAGCTTCATTTCCAACAAATTGGCTATTAGCAGAAGACTATACTCTCATTAGGAGACCATAGGCTAACTCAGAATTACCAGTCAGCCATGATTTTATCTTCCTCTGGCCAATTTCAATCACTTCTATCAGAGGTAGTAGCTGTACCCACAAATGAGGACCATAATTAAAATGATATTATCTACTATTATCTGAAGGTTATTATGTACTAGCCATCTTGCTGAGGACTTTATTTGCATTGTTAAATTTCTATGATGAGATGGTTAGTAGGCACTATCATTCCTACCTTACAGAAGCAGACACTGCCTTGGGATGTTTCACAGTTTACCGGAGATCACTTGATTTGTAAGAGGAGAGCTGGCACTTGTACCAAGCTCCCTGGACACCAGATCCCCTGCTCTTTATCTTTATGCTTTACTGCATACTTAAAATTCAGATGAGATTTTCTTCTTGATTAATTTTTAATATGATATTTGATATTTACAAAAAATGCATTAAATGCAATTTAACAGTATGATATATATGCTTAAATTTATATCTTTATGTTTTAACCTTTGTATCTTTAGTATTTTTTGTCAGCTTTGTTTTTTTTTTTTTTTTTTTTTTTTTTTTTTTTTTTTGGTATACCAACTTTTCTGCAAGCACTGAAAGGTATGAAATCTCAGATAATTAGCTATGTCAGCAACCTGGAAAATGCAGTTGAAAGTCATGGTTTTGGTAGAAAAAAATGCCTCAGGCATAATATTCTACTAGAAAGCTCACTAATACTTGTAAAATAAAGAGTAATGCCATTAGAAAAATGGAGAAGCGTTTTTGGCTTTTGTTTATTTTTTAATTCTAACACTATTCTTCCTGGTTTCCAGTATTTTTACACATACAGGACCTATAAAGTAGTTCCATCTTTTTAACTATTATGTTGACAGAAGGGGTATGTAGGATATTTACATGCTATTACAAATTTGTGAGAGCCCTTGGGAGACTTTATTTCAGATCCCAATAGCCAGAATAAACAATGATTCTAATGACACATCTTGGTTTTTTGTTTTACTTTGTGGGGTCTTTTTTTTGGGAGGGGGGATGAGGGTTTTTAAATTTTTTTTCTATATAAAATAACAATAACACCAAACTTACAAACCTGTGTATCTTATGTTCATCTCTTAGGACAATATTATGATAGAAATATCACTTATCTGTATTATGTCTGAATTACTTAATTCATAACACCTATATATCCTATTCTTTTCTCTTGAGCTAATACTGTTATAGGTATTCTCACATGTTTATAATTAAATATTATAAATGAAGCTTATAGTTAATATTAATATATTTGTATTAGAAGAGTAAAGTAACATTTTACATTTGGTATTTTTCTTTTTTGCTGAATTTTCCAAAGCATGATCTGTACACTTGAAAAATTGTTATTTTAACAAAGAATCATGAGAATGATGCAGTTTGTAATTGTAAATGATGCAGATTTGTCTAATGAATTCTACCATTTACCAAATTTGTTAAAATTAGTTAGGACGAAGTCCTAGTAAAGAGTCATCACTTTAAAAATTGTATTTCCTAAACTGAAATGGTGGCAGCTTACGTGCTCATTCTTATATCTAACTCTGCTGGTTTTTTTTTTTTTTTCTTTTCTTTTTTTTTTTTTTTTTTCTGTTATATACATAGAGTTCATGGGTGGAACTGCAGGTTTCATAAATATAAAAATTGAGGAGTTCACGCAGATATGCTAATAACTCCATTAAACTTCTCCCTTTATATGTAAATCCAAGCCCAGATGTTGCATCATTTGCAAGTCTTGCAATTAAGGCATTTTATAACTTCAGTTATGCAAAGGGGCAGCAGACTGGAAAATGGGTAAAATTGCTTGGCTAGGACATTACCATGGCAACATGCTGACCTCCATTCAATTAGTTACCACTGAAGATTCAGCTATTAATTATAGTGGTCAAAAGTGGATATCATCTGGATCTCCTCTTACCTTTTTAATATGGACATTTTTCACTCACCATAAATCTTTGACTTTTAGAGCCAAGGCACCCAAACTGAAGCATTAAGAGTGATACTGCTTAAGTACTGATGGAAGTGAGGGTCAGGAAAGGAATCTCATTTATCAGCCATATTCAAGATAGTTCTTCAACTTTCCATAATCTAAGCACTCTGTCAGGCAAGCATCAAAGTGAATATTCATTACTGCTCATTTTCCTCATTGAACACTTTGCATTGTGTGTGTCAGCAATTACCTCTCACTTTAGAAAGCCGTCCTTAATTAGGGCCACAATAATCACCAGGGGGCCTCTGAAATAGATAGATGCCCCATTTTTGGTTGACTTTTACATTTTCCAGCAAAAAAAAAGTTATTCTTTTCTTGGCAGAATGTAAAAGAAGTGTTGTGAGTTAATTATGGAGGTACTTAATAAATGATGAAAATTTTTTCATTTGCATTTTAGCAGACTTGAACATAAGAATGTTGTATTTGATGAAGTTAAAATATACTGTTGCTGCAGAACATGTTTTTATCACTGCATCCACAGTCCTAAACTAAACACTTCAGGCACACCAAAGTGTGGTGATGAGTCACTAGAATACATCCATACTACAGTGCTCATGGTTCTTCATTCAACAAGTATTCTACTATCTTCTCTGTTCAAGACAGTGTTCTGTGTGCTAAGGATACAGTGATGTCAAAGAGTGGTAAGATCCCTGCTTATTTGGAAAAAGACAGAGAATCATCAAAATAAGAGGAAAAATATCAGTCAGTGAGAATTGCTATGCAAAGGATTAAAACGGAGCTCAATCAGTTATAAGGTATCCATTCCAGATAGTGGTACTAGTAGTGTTAGTAGTGTAGATGGAGATAAGTGAACATATTCCAGACCTTTTTTTATTGAATATAGTTTTCTATATAATAGTAAATTTAAAGTTCACGTCAAATAAACATACTTACTGTTCACTTGATTTCACAATAGATGCATGTATGAGAATGTTAGACAGTTCTGATAAACAAATTCCTTTTGTTAGAGTTCAAAATCAAGATTTCTGATTTTTTTTTCACTATTATGAATTGCATGGTTGTGAACATTCCTGATGCACATGTATAAAAATTTTGCTGTCAGTATTCTCAGAAGTGGAGTTGCTAGGCTTTACCATAAGGAATACTCAAAACTTCCTCAACAGAGTGAAGAGATCAACTGTAGTCTAGTCAACAATGACATATTATACAACCATGAATTTTAGCTAAATACAAGCAATCAATGATATAATCTTAACACAAATTTGAATGAAAAAAATGGGGACCTGCAAAACTACTTGCTAGTTTTTATAAATATATTTTTAAAGAAAATAACAGATAGTTTCAGAATACTTATATATAATACATGTTGAATTTTTTTCTTTAAGGAAGTAACAGTGATAAAATGCAGGATTTGGAATGCCTGGGTCACTCAGTCAGTTATGTACCTGCCTTCGGCTTAGGTCATGATCCCAAGGTCCTGGGATCGAGTTCCGCATCAGGCTCCTTGCTCTGTGGAGAGTCTGTTTCTCCCTCTGCCTGTCATTCCTCCTGCTTGTGAATAAATAAATAAAATCTTAAAAAAATGTAGGATATTGATTTTCTCAATCTGAGGAAGTAAATAAGGAGTAGAGAGAGAGCACATAGAATCATGTAACTTTTTTATAATCTACTTTTTGAGTTAGAGTATTATTAATCATTATGCATTATATTTTTAAAAATTTGAACAAAAGAGAGAAAAAAGAAAAAAAATAGAAAAGAGGGAGGGAGGGAAGGAAGGAAAAACAGGAGAAAGAGGGTCATGAATCAGTGATGATAATGTGTCATGAACCAGAGATTATGAATAATCCAATTATTTGAATATAAAGTTCTTTTAAAATAAAAATGTCTATTTTATAACTATGGCATTTTTTATACAAAAGACTTGGTTGAAGAATAAACAGAATATTTTTTAGAAATTTCTGTTTAACAATGGCCTACTATTCTTGCTTCAGTTATAAGAATTGTTGATACATCTGATATTTTTTAATTTAATTTTTTAAAATTTTTTTATAAACATATAATGTATTATTAGCCCCAGGGGTACAGGTCTGTGAATCGCCAGGTTTACACACTTCACAGCACTCACCATAGCACATACCCTCCCCAGTGTCCATAACCCCACCACCCTCTCCCAACCCCCCCTCCCCCCAGCAACCCTCAGTTTGTTTTGTGAGATTAAGAGTCTCTTATGGTTTGTCTCCCTCCTGATCCTATCTTGTTTCATTTATTCTTTTCCTACCCCCCCCAAGCCCCCCACACTGCATCTCCACTTCCTCATATCAGGGAGATCATATGATAGTTGTCTTTCTCTGATTGACTTATTTCGCTAAACATAATACCCTCTAGTTCCATCCACATTGTTGCAAATGGCAAGATTTCATGATGATTTTTTTGATGGTTGAGTACTATTCCATTGTGTCTGTATATACCACATTTTCTTTATCCATTCATCTGTTGATGGACATCTAGGTTCTTTCCATAGTTTGGCTATTGTGGACATTGCTGCTATAAACATTCGGGCGCACGTGCCCCTTCGGATCACTACGTTTGTATCTTTAGCGTAAATACCCAGTAGTGCAATTGGTGAGTCGTAGGGTAACTCTATTTTCAACTTTTTGAGGAACCTCCACACTGTTTTCCAGAGTGGTTGCACCAGCTTGCATTCCCACCAACAGCGTAGGAGTGTTCCCCTTTCTCCGCATCCTCACCAGCATCTGTCATTTCCTGACTTGTTAATTTTAGCCATTCTGACCGGTGTGAAGTGGTATCTCTTGTGGTTTTGATTTGTATTTCCCTGATGCCAAGTGATGTGGAGCATTTTTTCATGTGTCTGTTGGCCATCTGGATGTCTTCCTTGCAGAAATGTCTGTTCATGTCCTCTGCCCATTTCTTGACTGGATTATTTGTTCTTTGGGTGTTGAGTTTCCTAAGCTCTTTATAGATTTTGGATACTAGCCCTTTATCTGATATATCATTTGCGAATATCTTCTCCCATTCTGTCAGTTGTCTTTTGGTTTTGTTGACTGTTTCCTTTGCCGTGCTTTTGATCTTGATGAAGTCCCACTAGTTCATTTTTGCCCTTGCTTCCCTTGCCTTTGGTGATGTTTCTAGGAAGAAGTTGCTGAGGCTGAGGTCAGAGAGGTTGCTGCCTGTGTTCTCCTCAAGGGTTTTGATGGATTCCTTTCTCACATTGAGGTCCTTCATCCATTTTGAGTCTATTTTCGTGTGTGGTGTAAGGAAATGGTCCAATTTCATTTTTCTGCATGTGGCTGTCCAATTTTCCCAACACCATTTGTTGAAGAGGCTGTCTTTTTTCCATTGGATATTCTTTCCTGTTTTGTTGAAGATTAGTTGACCATAGAGTTGAGGGTCTATTTCTGGGCTCTCTATTCTGTTCCATTGATCTAGATACATTTGTTTTAATACATGTTGATTTTATTGTTAAGCAACTTTTCCATTCACTTATCTCGGTTTTAATTATACTAAGCAAAAAGCAGCTGAACTCAAACAATAAAAATCTGGTAAAATGAGTGCAGTAAGATGATTGTGGTGGTTTTATCAAGAAATTCTTGTGACTAAAAGTGCAAATCCTAGGCTTGTTGCTTTGTGCTCCTGATGTCACATCTCTGGTAGTAGCTGAAATTTTACAGTGGGTGTCATTAGCTAGAAGACCTGTTTATTTTTAAGGGTCAAAGTTGGTTAACATTGGCATGAATATATTTGATATATTGTGTTTCATCAAAACATTATTGAATCCTCTGTTCCTGGAAATGTAGTCGGTACCCTTAGCTTTTACATCACTCTAAAATACAAACATACAAACAAACCTCAAAAATACTGCATATAGCCCAATTAATCTCCTCTCTCACCAAACACATTACCTTTACTTATTTTGAAGGTATTACTTACAAAAATCGGTCAAGACTGGCCAAAAATGAACCTCTTTTCACAATTGACAGTAAGCAATTGGTAGCAAGAAATGATAGTGCAGAATTAAATCAAAAGAGCTGCCTACTTTATGGACATTTGTAAGACTCAATACCCACCATCTCCCCTTTTCTGTGTGTGTTTTAGAGACTTCAAGCTTTGACTAAGGTTTTTTTTATTCATTGTTTTACTCTCTGTAAACTTCAGACCTCTGAGACATTTTGGCAGTCTTGAACTTGCAAACAGTGCTCTTGTGCCTGAGGACATCAGGAAATCAGTGTCTAGGAATGTGGATTATCATTTAAACCTCCTGTTACTTTATCATCTTAAATAATTGCTTGGCTCTCATCTTATGTAAAATTAAAAGTTAGTGACATTGTGATAACTCTGCTTAGTCTTTACATGGCTCTCTCTCTGGGAAAGCCACATTCAAATACTATTTAAGTTTCTAAGCACCCATCTTGCTTAATTTTCCTTTTTCATGTCTTTGGGGTTCCTATCTTTATTCCTTTGCTCTTTACTGTATTTCTCACCTGGCCACTTACTTACGTCTTTTTTCCCTTTTTTTAGAGATGTTTTATTTTTCTGATTTTAAAATAATAAAAATGTAGTTGGTTAAGACAGAGGAAGAGTAGGGCAACCCTAAGTTTGCCTCCTTTCTTGAACATAGCTAGATAAATATCAAATAATGCTGAATACCCGAGAAATTGATTGGAGGTCTTAGAGAACAAACTGCATATCCACAATCAGAAAAAAAAAAAAAATGACCCTAAAAGGTAAGAGCTACAGTGAATTGATTGGGGGAGAAAAGAGACACTGTTGGGGTAAAGGGAAAGAACCCCTGATAGTAGAGGGAGGAGGGAGAGAATGAGAAAGAAAAAGTGAAAAAAAAAAAAAAAAGAGTGAAAACACACACAGGGAACTATACAAGAAAATTGTTCCATTAATTGTGAAAAAGGAGAGAGTTTAAATACCACCAGTTTTTTGTTTTTTGTTTTTGTTTTAAAGCACGTTGCGGAATCTGAAATTTTGGAAGTCAGCACCATTGCCAGGGCCATGCATCGTTAGCTGAGGAGTACTCTGGTGAGAAAGGAAGTCAGAGCCCTGGAAGCAGGCAGTGTGGTCTGAGGTTCCCCTGGGTTGCACAAGGGAAGTGGTTCCCCTGCTTGGAGGGCATTTGGTGGAGGTGATACAACCTCTCCATAGGCAAAGGACCCTGTGGGTGCCATTGAACTGTCCCATTCACCAGGATAGGAACAAAGATGTTGGTTGAAGGCAGCAGAACCTGGCACCTGCTGTGTGCTGTAATTTACTATAAACTCTGAACCACTGCGCAGTTGTGTGACTGTTTTATGGGACAAGCCTGCACTGGCCATAGTGCTGCAAGACCCTCTCCCAGAGGATCAGCAGCTCTGAAGCGTGGGACATTGAAACCCAGCCAGGCCGAAGATAAAACACAGGAGTTCTATGTTGTCTGGCTTGTGAACAACTCTTACAAAGACAGAGTGAAGGCACAGAGCTGATGAAAGCCACAAACACAGGAGAAGCAATGGTTTACTGTCTGTGAGGGCTTCCTGAAGAGAGACTGGCATGAACTCCCCATTCTGGAGATGAGAGAGCGGGGAGAAGCCATTTTCACCACGTGCCCACCAGCAATGACTCAACTCAGTAAGAGAAAAACACCACCACCAAGTGGAGACCAGAGCTGCTTCCACAAACCTCTGCCCCACTGTGCCTGGCAGGCCCATCTCCACTAGTGTAAGTTCACCTGAGACTCAGAGCAGCAGGCCCCTCTTCCAGAAGCCCAGCACAAACCCCTTGCAGGCAACAAGGCTACTGATCATAGAGTACTGCAAAGCTTCAGCTTTAGGGCAACAAGATCTAGTTTGACACCAGTCAGAATGGCTAAAATTAACCAGTCAGGAAACAACAGGTGTTAGCAAGAATGTGGAGAAAGGGGAACCCTCCTATATTGTTGGTCGGAATGCAAGCCGGTGCAGCCACTCTGGAAAACAGTATGGAGGTTTCTCAAAAGTTGAAAATAGAGCTGCCCTATAACTCAGCAATTGCACTACTGGGTATTTACCCTAAAGATACAAATGTAGTGATCTGAAGGGGCATGTGCACCCGAATATTTATAGTAGCAATGTCCATAATAGCCAAGCTGTGGAAAGAACCTAGAGGTCCATCAACAGATGAGTGGATAAAGAAGATACGGTATATATATATACACAATGGGATAGTACTCAGCCATCAAAAAAATCACCACGAAATCTTGTCATTTGCACCAACGTGGATGGAACTAGAGGGTATTATGCTAAACAAAATAAGTCAGTCAGAGAAAGACATTTATCATAAGATCTCACTGATATGGAGGAGTTTGAGAAACAAGATAGAGGATCATAGGGGAAGGTAGGGGGAAAATGAAACAAGATGAAACCAGAGAGGGAGATCAACCATAAGAGACTCTTAATCTCAGGAAACAAATTGGGGTTTCTGGAAGGGAGGGGGTAGGAAGGCTGGAGTGGCTGAAGGATGGATATTGGGGAGTGTATGTGCTATGGTGAGTGCTGCGAATTTTGTAAGACCAATGCATCACAGACCTCTAAGCCTGAAATAAATAATTCATTATATGTTAATTTTAAAAAAATACAAAAAAAAAAAAAAGATCCAGCTTCCTTTGGGTTTTTGGTTTGTTTTAGTTGGGTTTTTGTTTGTTTTTGTTTTTGTTTAGATACAGAAAGAGCAATTTTTAAATTTAATTTTATTTAGGGGCACCTGGGTGGCTCAGTCAGTTAAGCATCTGCCTTCAGCTCATGTCATGATCCCAGAGTCCTGGGATTGTGCCCCACATCAGGCTAACTGCTCAGTGCGGAGTCTGCTTTTTCCTCTCCTGCTCCCCCTGCTTGTGCTCTTTCTCTGTCAAATAAATACATCTTTTAAAATTTTAATTTTATTTATTTTTAATTTTTAATATTTTTTCTATCAAGCTTAACAAGTAGACCAAAACCCCTAGAATCTAACTTCCTTTATTCCTTCCTTTATTTATTTATATATATTTTACTTTAAAATTTTAATTAAATTTTATTTATTCTGTTTTATTGTTTATGTTTGTTTGACCTCCAAAATGACAAGATGGAGGAATTCATCCCAAAAGAAAGAATAGAAAGAAATGATAGTCAGATATGAGTAAGATGTATCAACTAGAATTTAAAACAACAATTATAAGGATACCACGTGGGCTTGAAAAAAGCATAGAAGACAGTAGAGAGTCCCCTACTGCAGAGATAAAAGAACTAAGATCTAGTCATGCCAAAATTAAATGCTATACCCAAGATGCAAACCTGAATGGATGCCATAACAATGAGGACAGATGAATCAGAGGAACAAATCAGTGATAGAGCAGATAAAATTACAGAAAATAATGAAGCAGAAGAGGGAAACAAAGGTAAAGGATCATGAAGGTAGACTTAGAGAGCTTATTAAAATGTAGTAATAGTCATATCATAGGAGTCCCAGAAGATGAAGAGAGAGAAAAAGGGGCAGAAGGTTTATATGAGCAGATTATAGCTGAAAATTCCCCTGGGTAAGGACACAGACATCAAAATCCAAGAAGCACATAGAACTTCCCTTAAATTCAACAAAGCCAGCCATTGCCAAGGCATATCATAGTCAAATTCCCAAAATGCACAAACAAGGAAAAAATCCTGAAAGATTGCCACAGATCTGTCCACAGAAACGTGGCAGGCCAGAAGAGGATAGCTGGATATATTCAATACACTGAATGGGAAAAATATGCAGCCAAGAATACTTTATCCAGCAAGGCTGTCATTCAGAATGGAAGGAGATACAGAGTTTCCCAGACAAACAGAAAATAAAGGAGTTAGTGAACACTAAACCAGCACTGTAAGAAATATTAATGGGACTTTGAGGGGGAAAAAAGAACAAAAGCAAAAATGACTAGAAAGGAACAGAGAACATTGTCAGAAGGATTATCTTTACAGGTAACACAATGGCACTAAATTTATATCTTTCAATTATCACTTTGAATATAAATGGACTAAATGTTCCAATCAAAAAACATAGGGTATCAGAATGGATAAAACAACAACAACAGCAACAACAAACACGATCCATCTATATGTTGGCTACAAGAGACTAATTTTGGACCTAAAGACATCAGCAGATAGAAAATGAGGAGATAGAAAACTGTCCATTATGCTAATGGATGTCAAAAGAAAGCCAGAGTAACCATCTTATATCAGACAAATTAAATTTTAAAACAAAGACTGTATCAAGAAATGAAGAAGGGCATTATATCATTTTAAGGGGTCTATTCATCAAGAAGATCTAAAAATTATAGATATTTATGCACCCAAATATATGATTAAATTAATAACAAATGTAAAAAAATGAATTGATAATAATACAATAATAGTGGGGATTTTAATACCCCACTTATAGCACTGGACAGATCATCTACACAGAAAATCAACAAGAAAACAGGGGCTTTGAATGACACACTAGACCAGATGGACTTAACAGACATATTCATAACATTTTATCCTAAAGCAGCAGAATACACATTCTTTTCGAGTGCACATGGAACATTCTCCAGAATAGATCACACACTGAGTTACAAAGTACTCCACAAGTACAAAAAGATTGAGGTCATACCACGCATGTTTTCAGACCACAACACTGTGAAACTTGAAGTCAACCATAAGAAAATATTTGGAAAGACCACAAATACATGGAAGTTAAAGAACATCCTAGCAAAGAATGAATGGATTGACAAGGAAATTAAAGACAAAGTAAAAAAGTACATGGAAGCATATGAAAATGAAAACATGACAGTTCAAAACCTTTGGGATGTAGCAAATGTAGTCCTAAGAGGGAAGTACATTGCATAACAGACCAACCTCACGAAGCAAGAAAAATCTCAAATATACAACCTAACATTACACCTAAAGGAGTTAGAAAAGAAACAGCAAATAGAGCCCAAAGCCAGCAGAAGAAGGGGAATAATAAAGATTAGAGCTGAAATAAACAACATAGAAACCACAACAACAACAAAACTAATAAAACAGATCAATGAAATTAAGAGCTGGTTCTTCAAAAGTATTAATAAAATTGATAAATGCCTAGCCATACTTATGAAAAAGAAAAGAGAAAGGACCCAAATACATAAAATTGTGAATGAAAGAAGAGAGATCACAACCAACACCATAGAAATACAAACGATTCTAAGAGAATATTATGTAAAATTATGTGCCAACAAACTGGGCAATCCAGAAGAATTGTCCAAATTTCTAGAAACATACAAATTACCAAAACTGAAACTGAAAGAAATTGAAAATTTGGACAGACCCATAGCCAGCAAAGAAATTAAATCAGTAATCAAAAATCTCCCAAACATTTAAAGACGAGTTAATACCTATTCTTTTCAAATTGTTTCAAAAGATAGAAATGGGAGGAAAACTTCCAAACTCATGCTACAGGTCTAGCATTACCTTGATTCCAAAAATCAAAGACCCCACCAAAAAAGGAGAATCACAGGCCAGTATCCCTGATGAATATGGATGCAGAAATTCTCAACAAGATACTAGCAAATTGAATTCAATAGTACACTAAACTAATTATTCACCACAATCAAGTGGGATTTATTCCTGGACTACAGGGCAGGTCCAGTATTTGTAAATCAATTGATGTGATACACCCATTAATAAAGTAAATGATAAGAACCATATGATCCTCTCAAAATAGATGCAGAAAAAACATTTGACAAAATACAGTATCCATTCTTGATAAACACCGTCAACAAAGTAGGGATAGATGGAACTTGCCTCAATATCATAAAAGCCATATAGAAAAGACCCACACCTAATATCATCCTCAGTGGGGAAAAGCTGAGAGCCTTTCCCCTGTGGTTTGAAACAAGATAAAGATGTTCACTTTCATCATTACTGTTTAAGATAGTACTGGAAGTCTTAGCCTTAGCAATCGGACAACAAAAAGAAATAAAAGGTATCCATATTGGTAAGGAAGAAGTCAAACTTTCACTATTTGCAGACATGATACTCTACATAGAAAACCCAAAAGACTCCACCGAAAAATTGCTTAGAACTAATACATGACTTCAGCAAAGTCACAGGACATAAAATCAACATACAGAAATCTGTTGAGTGTCCTATACAACAGTAATGAACAGCAGAAACAGAAATCAAAGAATCGTTTCCATTTGCAACTGCACAAAATACAGTAAGATACCTAGGATTAAGTCTAACCAAAGATGTAAAATATTTGTACTCTGAAAACTACAAAACACTGATGAAAGAAACTGAAGATGATGCAAAGAAATGAAAAAGCATTCCATGTGCATGGATTAGAAGAAAAAACATAGCAGCACTATCAACAATAGCCAAACTATGGAGAGAGCCCAATATCCCTCAATTGATGAGTGGATAAAGATCTGGTATATGGGGCACCTGGGTGGTTCAGTCGATTAAGCATCTGACTCTTGATTTTGGTTCAGGTCATGATCTCAGAGTTGTGAGGTCAAGCCCCACATCAGGCTCTGTGCTGTGTATGGAACTGGCTTAAGATTCTTTCTCTCCCTCTCTTTTTGCCCCTCTCCCCTTAAAAAAAAAAAAAAAAAAAGGAGATGTGGGGTGTGTGTGTGTGTGTATATATTTACACAATAGAATATTACTCAGCCATCAAAAAGAATGCCATTTGCAGTAACATGGATGGAACTATTATGCTAAGCAAAATAAGTCAGTCAGAGAAAGACAAACACCATGAGACTTCATTCACATATGGAAATTAAGAAACAAAACAGATAAACATATCGGGGGAGAAAAAAGAGAGAGCAAGAGAGAAAGGAAAATAAATCATAAGAGACTCAATGTTAGAGAACAAACTGAGGGTTGATGGAGAGAGGCTGAGGGGGGATGGACCATACGGTTTGATGGGTATTAAGGAGGACACTTGTGATGAGCACTGGGTGTTGTATGTAGGTGATGAGTCATGGAATTCTACTCCTGAAACCAATATTGTACTATATGGTAACTAACTGGAATTTAAATAAAAATTAAAATAATAATAAAAATACTTTTTAAAGTGCCATAAATTATAGAAATATTTTTAAAGTGCACATTTTCTATAATCTGAGTACCCACACATGTGTACTATGAGCTCTTTTGCATGTGTTCTTCCAATTTTTTAAAGTCTATGTACAGACAGGTCATTTTACTATTATATAAAATTTAATTGTACTTTACTTACTGTGTTGAAACTTGCTTTCTTAATATATCTTGAATCATACTTTCCTAAGCAGGATGTAGAAACTTATCTCATTTGTTTAAAAGTTGAATAACATCCCATTAAATAGCTGTTCCTTTATTTATTTAATTAATCCTTTACCAATAGTTATTATGCTCTCATAAAGAAAGATGCACTATCAATTTCTGTAACATAAATTCCTAAAGTGGGGTCATGTGTCATAGGCCTCATTAAAAAAAAATTGGGTTTGGGTAGCTAGTCAGCAGTTCAATTTTGAATACACTGATATATCAGTGTTCTCTCTTAGAAACCTTTAGGAAGGCATCAGTTATAGAACTGAACTTGAATATTTGAGTCTGAAGCTTAGAGAAATGATTAGGTTTAAAGTAGACATTTCAGATAATCTTTGATATTCTGGCTTATCATAATGTTATTTGTCTGTGATGTATTTTCTAGGAAGTGGGAGTGTGAGGGGCATCTATTGAATACTTTTTTGTATATGTGTTACGTGAGATATGTAACTCATGTATAATATATATGACATATATAAGATTTGCATATATACCTATATATCCACGTACATATAATATGCAAACTTTTGGCTGTTTGGAACTGGCTCACCTGTACTATAGTATCCCTTATCTAATGGGCACTTGGCAGCATTGTCTTGAGTCATCCTTTCTGTGCATGCTTTTTACTCTGCTATGCCTTCTCCTTCTGCCATTTCTTTTTGTGATGGTATCCACTTTTTCCGCATAATGGCTAACCAGGACAGACAAGTCCTAGAGCATAACCTAATACATATTTTTAAAGGAAGCTTAATATTTAGATGTTAAAATGCAAGTTTAAGCAAATTCAGGGAATGCTGCCTTTTAAAAATTGGCTAAGGAAACTAAAGGGTTGTTTTTTTTTTTTTTTCCCCCAGAATCAATGGAAATACTTTGTTATGAAAAGAGCAAAGAAAATAAATAAATAAATAAATAAATAAATAATATAATTAAATAATATTAAACATCAAGGTTTCATCAATGTGGTGGAGTTAGGAAAAACAATGGCTAGAGGCATGTCCTATCTTTAAAGGATTTAGAGGATGGAGGCACCATTGTCGATCTAGAGTTCTAGGAAAATTGTCTTCCTCATTATGCTTAAGGATACTTTAGAAAACTGAATAGCAAGTATTCCCATTTTCAGACCTGCTTTGTGAATTAAAAATTTAGATACGGATTCAGTGATGTTCAGGTATGATTTGTGGACCAGTACTGGTTGGAAAACCTTGTTACTGGTCAGTAATAAAAAAATATAGTAATTGAACAAGCCCAAGAAGTGATTGTAACAATTTTACAGAGTTATTTTATGCTTGTGGAACCAATAAAAATAACTTAAAAATTGGATGTATGGTCTTTGGATTTTTAATTTTGGTTTTGTGCAGTTAATTTTTAGGGTTTTTTAAACAAAATATATTAGCTGCAAGAGATTAGAAATTTTTAACGATAAAGTTACTGGTCCTTCACCACTGATAGTTTGAAAAGTGTTAGAGATGACCCAGGAGAAGTATCTAGAGACTACAGTGAATTAAAAGATTAAGATAAAAACTACAATTCCCAAGTGAACACTCAGGTTTCTTGAATGAAGACCAGTTCATTCTCGGTATGACATAATTAATTCTGTGAAAAGATGCTCCAGGTCATAGAACTGAGGAATGGGCTACACTTTTATTTAGAGCCACAGCACTTTCCAAGGGCACCATTATAACTGCTTCACCAAATAACTGGAGTTTGAAAGCAAGACCTACAGAAGTTATAATAGCCCAAATGTGTTGTAAATAGATCATTTTTATTTAGCTCTTTCTAGTGATTATGTGAAAATTATTTCCAGTGTTGTAGTTAATTTTAAAATATTAAGGGCTTAGTTGTTGCAATCTCCCTGAATGATATCAAGAGCCATTACATTATGGACTAATGATTTGGCAAATTTAATTATGTAAATCAAAATTATTTTGACATTTAGATGCTCAAAAAGAAACTACAGCTGTTGAATGTTTATGGACTTACTCATTTTAAGCACTTAATTTTTCTCATCAATTAAAGTTTTCTCTTGTGTAGATATCCTAGTGATGAATGAGGATATATAATTTCTTTTCTTAAAAAAATACTAAAATATGAAAAGAGTAATGGAGCAGTTCATACTCCATCTAAGATAGAGAAAATTTCTCAATGAAAGTAATGAGAAATGAATGATTGATTAGCCATAGGAGCAACCACTTTTAAATAGGTAGCTAGACTTCTTTTAACTATAATAACCTTGTCATCTAAATTATTAATTTCATTTACATGTTAATTGAACCTATCTAGTTAGTGTAATCCGAGTAAGAATATTCTTTGAAGTAGGTGCAGTGCTTGTTTCTGGAAATTCTTGATTCTGAGTGTGCCAGATTACAAGGGTAAAATGTGAAATTTGGGTCACCTGAAGAATCTAAAGTAGGTAAAAAATTTACTGGAGAAAATTTTTATTGAGTTTTCTTATTACCTATTTCTATTTTATATTACCTATTTACCTTATTATCTCTTGGTTGAGGCTCTGTGTGTTCCAAGATAGCTAGGATATGTTCTCCACCCTAAGGAACTCAGAGTTTTCTGGAGGATTAAAGTAAACACAGTCAAAGGAGAAAGACTGGGTAATGCTAATGACAGAAAAGTAAGGAACACTTAACCCAATTTCAGGAAATCACAGATTTTCCCTGTCCATTCAACAGCATATCTAGACTTAAGGCACACCTTAACAAAGCCAAAGAATCAAGGGAAAAAAGGAAATGACGTGAATGGAAGAAAAAGCATCCAGGAACCGGGAATAGTGTACCAGAATCAAGAAGTCAGGAAGAAAAGAGTGGGCACAATTTATGAATCTGAATCATCAAGTATGAAGCATAGAGTATATGGAAAAGAGTCCAGAGAGATCAGTGAGGAAGGGCATAAAAGGTCTTTTATAATCTGTTGAAACTGGATTCAGTTCCATAAAGGAATACAGAAGTGCAGAAGAATCTACAGGTAAGTCAGGGTCAGATCTACATTTCGTGTAAAGCAATATAGCCGCCATAAAGATTTTAGAGGAAAAGAAGTGTGGTTAGAAAATTAGGTATTAAATAAAAAAGTCTCATCCAAGAAAATGTATCAGTCATTATCTCAGACACTTTGCTCTGCTGTAACAGAATAACGTAGACTGGGCAGGTGGCTTATTAAAAAAAAAGAAATTTATTTTTCCCAGTCCTGGGGGCTGGGAAGTGCAAGAGCAAGGTGTCAACAGATTCAGTGTCTGATGGGGTTCTGATTCTTGGTTCATAGTCAACCACCTTCTTGTTGTGTCCTCGCATAGTGAAAGGAGCAAGAAAGTTTTCTCTATTTCATGAGGCTGTTAACCCTGTTCATGGGGGCTCCATCCTAAGGATCTAATCACCTTTCAAAGACCCTACCTCCTAATACCATCACGTTGAGGTTAGAATACCTGCGTATGAATTTATGGGGAGGGACACAAACATTCAGTCCTTAACAATGGCAAAGTAGAATAGACGTGCTTGAGAGACATTTAAGAGATAAACTATAAAGGATGTGGGAGATGAAGAAAAAGAAAGGATCAGGAATGGCTCCAAGTTTTTCCATTTGGAAACTGGATGAGGGTTGGTACTACCAATGGAACAGAATATTTAAGAACAGAAGTCAGATTTAGGGAGGAAGAGAGCTGAGTTTTCAGTGAGGCAGAGTGAGATTGCAGAGCCTATGTAATATCCAGGTGGAACTTATAGTTCAGAAAAGAACTCTGGGCTCTGTTGTCTTTAGCTTGTAGCTATTAATTAAAGCCATGATTCTAAATGAGGCCACCTGGGGAATAGGTGAGAGGTGAGGGTGTATCATATTGCAGAGCAAGTGTTTCCAAAGATTATGTAGTATTGCAATAGTCCTTCCTTTCCAGTTTGGTCATAACGCACAAATGTCGATACGTAGGGGTCCTTCCTTTACCTAGAAGATCTAGGAATAATAAAGGATAACTGACTGATCATGACCTACAACTGAATAAAGAGAGGGACAGATCTTTAGGATGCAGAAAGTAATTTGTCATTAATTCCAACTGTCATTGGAAGGAGTGAAGGCAGGTTCTCCAAATGGAAATGAAATTTGAGCTGAGACTTGAAGAATTATAGGTTGAGGTCAGAGATCATATAAGCATAGGCATTTAGCTGTGAAAGGCCTGGAACTGACAGATGTTGCTGAGATTCTGAGCATTTGGAGAGAGTAGGAAAAGGCCATCAAAAGGGGAGAGTTGAGCCAGATGATGGAGCATAACAGAGACTAGATTTTATTTCATAGTTTATGTCCTATGAGGAAGGTTTTGAATAGTGAGGGGTATGGCTAGAATTGTATTTTGCAAAAATTAAACAAGCAACTTTTATTAAAGGGATTGATAAGAATGAGAGAAACTGTTATATTTAATTCTAATGGTCTGATTTGAAAAATGAAGAGCATCTGGTATGAGACAGTGACCAGCTAGAAATGGAATGGAGAGTAAAGATGGGAAATCTGGGGAGAGAAGATTTGAGAAGTTTAGTTTTTTTTTTTTTTTTAAAGATTTTATTTATTTATTTGACAGAGAGATCACAAGTAGGCAGAGAGGCAGGCAGAGAGAGAGGAAGGGAAGCAGGTTCCCCACCGAGCAGAGAGCCCAACGTGGGGCTCGATCCCAGGACCCTGAGATCATGACCTGAGCCGAAGGCAGCGGCTTAACCCACTGAGCCACCCAGGCGCCCCGAGAAGTTTAGTTTTGTTTGGTTAGTTAATGTTTAGTTAGCTGAGCTACCTGGAATAAAATGAAATTTAATTAAATTTGGCCTAGGACAAGATATTTGGGGAGTGAGTAGAGACATTTAAGGGACAATTGAAGAAGTCAGAGTCAGCATTGGACTGAGGTAGACTTAGATAAGGAGAACCAGGAGAAAGTACTAGAAAGAAACATCCTAGAAGGAAAGGTGGTCCGCAGAGTCAAATGCTACAGATATGAGTTGGATGAGGATCCAAGTCATTGCACTGGATTTATTGATTAGGAGGTAACAGATAAAATTTGATTGAATCATTGATTTCAGTGTGCTGGCTGGAGCCAGATCTACCTTGTAGCTGAGGAGTGTGTGAAGAAGAAACAAATTAAATATAAACTACTCATTTGTTCCCCCTATTTTTTTTTTCCTTTCTTAATTCCCAGCTTCCTGGTTTTTCTTTTTCACATTCTGCATTCTTACATCTCTTTTTCTTGTACTCCTTGGCCTGCCCGCGTTGTTAAGTCTTAGTAACGATATGTTCTCAACTAACATTTTCCATATGCTGTGTTCATCTTCACCACAACACAGCAAAGAAGGTGTTGTGCCATTTTACAGATGAAAAAAACTGAAGTTCAAAGGAGTTAACATTTCATGCCCAAGGCTGTATAGTAAGAAATGTATTGAGCTAAGAGTGTGATCATGTCTGAGGTCAAATATCATGCCTCCAGCTGCTGTAATATGTCTGCTTTCCTCTCATAAATCATCTGAGCTGAAAATCCGAAGTCCTAGATTAAACACTTCTCTGTCATGTCACCCAGATTTTGCCTTGCTCTACCCAAATCCCAACTGTTGGAGGTTTTGGAGCAATAGTGCAACGATGAAGGTAATATATTCAGTGGGCAATATTCTGAAGGTGTAAGAATGGGCCTTGTTAATTTTATACCCCAGCCTCTCATAAGGAAGTCAGTCACTGTCTTTGGATCTTGATAATATCAATGACCAAGACTCTGATCATAAGCCTTAAAATACTGTTTCACATCATATCTATCAGTGATATAATTTGTAAGTCATTTTTATCTCCAAGCCCCAAAACACTTAAGTAGCATTTTTAAAACTAACTATATTTCACGATTGTATGTGTATATTTGTGCATACAAATACATGTATATGTATGCATGTAGGTAGATATATGTCCTCCATATGAGTGAACTAACATTTCGTTTCCCTTTGCTACTGCTATGAATACAGCTATTGTAAATATTTTTCAGACTGTTAAGAAAAAACTATTAAGATGTTTACTCTAGAGCTGCCTGGGTGGCTCAGTTGGTTAAGCGTATGTCTTCGACTCAGGTCATGATCCGAGGGTGCTGGGATTGAGCCCTGAGCTCTTGTCAGGCTTCCTGCTCAGCAGGGAGTCTGCGGCTCCCTCCCGTCCCTGCTCCTATTCTTTCTCTCACTATCTCTGCCACTATCTCTGTCTCTCCCTCTCTCTCTCAAATAAATAAATTAAATCTTTGTAAAAATGTTTACTCTATAGTCTCAGAATGTATAATATAATTTTTAAGTATCTGGGGTTAATTTTTCATATATTTAGTATATAACAGGTACAATATAACAGGTACAACACCTACGTTACCCGGTTGTGTAACTGGACTATGACCTGAAGTTCTCAGTGACCACATTTTAATCAGGCAGTTTGACCATTATTATTAGGTGACATTTAGTTCACTGTGACCCAAATGTCCTGGTGGATGATACTCATTTCAAGTATAACTTGAAAAACATCATCAAAGTAATTTAACATAGTTTCATATTTAATTTATATTACACAATGAAACACTGGTGAACGTGGGTTGTCTGAACAGAATCATGAAGTCATGAAGTTCTTAGTATGTACAGGAGGTCCTGAGTTCATGTTAAATGTAAGCACCAACAGTGGAGTATTAGTAATTAATTCTAAACCTGGGTTTCTCAGAGCTCAATCTATTGAAAAGTGAAAAAAAATATCAGATAAACCGATTATTTCATATCTAACGTCTCTTTCCACCATTGAAGCCAAACTGGCTCTTGAACTTATTTCGATTATTATTTTTTTAACCTCAAAAAAATTAATCAAACCGGTTTACTTCTTATTTCTTTTATTACCAGCACATAAGCACGCCTTTCTAAAATTAATTCTGTTATTGATTCTATTTTTGAATCTTGTTGATGTGTTCAAAAAATAACGAATAATGATTTAGAAAGTCTTTATCCTCAGCAGTGACAGAATTCCATCAATAGTTTATTGATTTGTTCTCGGATAATATTTATATTTTATGGACATGGCATATATAACATTTCAGAA
The DNA here is from genome assembly GCF_963455335.1 of Martes martes. Taxonomy (NCBI): domain Eukaryota; kingdom Metazoa; phylum Chordata; class Mammalia; order Carnivora; family Mustelidae; genus Martes; species Martes martes. The sequence goes on from NC_137888.1 coordinate 29,358,207, forward strand.
TTCATTTAACTCAGAGGAAATGACACATATTCATTTACATATGTTGGACAAAGCGAACATTCACAAGGATATTTATTACGGGAACACGCTTTTATTGAGAAACTGACAAAGGTGTTGAAAAGTATGTTTTCTGTAGCATAAACTGTCCCAGGGGAGCAGTTACAGGTGAGGGCAGTTAGATTTTAGAGTCATGTAGAGAGGACAGCTTTAACACAAAATGATTTTTCGGATTAGTTATTGATAGATGACCGTGGAAACCCTGAGAACTGATGACAAATTACCCATCTATTTAAAATACAATTTAACAGAAATATTAAACACACGTAATAGAAGCAAGATTCCCAAAAGCAATCATCTGTTTTTTTCTATTACTATAAAAGCAGTTGTTGAAAACTGAATCCAAATTAAATAGTGTTTGCCAAAAACATAGATTTTGAGCTTTTTTGTTGGCTTCTGTACTTCAGCCTCTTTACTCGCCCCATAAGCAGTCGTGGGCAAACAGAGGCCGTGTTATTTAGTAAACAGACTCGAAACTAAAATTAAAAATAAGGCTAATGTACAAATCAGACAAAACAAAATTAATCGGATGAGTTTTAATTGAACATATAATGATTACTGTGCATCAGAGTAATCAGGCATAAATAATAAGCACTTTTTGTTAATGTTTATTTACTACTATTATTTTCCTTATTTTAGGGCTATGTTTGCAGTCGGGCTGTCTCTTTGCTCATATATCTTCTACACAGTCTTTTAAACTATGTACTCTCCATTATATGATATAGAAAATAACTTTTACATATTATAATAAAAATAGAGGTTATTAAACATTTCTTGAGAAAAATAAATAGGATTATAAGCATAATAAATATTTTATAGCATGATTTGATAAAAACAGACTTTTATACATTACTTACAAAGACACAGCAGGTTTGAAAAAAAATCATACAAAAATTTTATCTACATATTTTGTCCAGCATGTCTAGAAAATTTTGTAATCCCCCAGGGCAGCTGTTTATTTCTGTTAAAAAATTAGTTTTAAAAATAAATTATTCTGATGCCACTTCTTTGACCGTTAGGAATTTGAAAAATCCTGGCATAGGCCAAAGTACTCCTCTCTTTCCTGAGGACCAAACAGTGTTATTATTCAATGTGGGAATTGAAAACTTAGACACCTTCAGAGGCCATGCAGGTACCTTATGGACGGGAAGCCTCTAGCGGAAGACCATCTGAGCAATAGGGTCTGAGAGTTCTGGAAAATGTAGGCCTCCACTAAAGACATGCAATTTAAAAAATGAAAAACCAGGGACTAGGCCAAGCTAAATCCCTAGGTAACCGGCTGAGCACAAAGCTGCCATCTTGTAACTTGGCCCATTAAACACTATGCCTCGTTCTAGCCCCAAATAACAACTTTGTATCTACATAAACTTTGATCAAAGATTTATTTAATCTACTGGGGAAGATCTCCTAGGAAGACAGGGCTGTCGTCTTCAGAATACCTCCTTACTCCCCCAGGATGGGGTTTGCTTATTAAGATAGATTAAACCCTCACTAGTTTGGAGCTTCCAAAACCAGAGAAAAAAGAAATCAATAAGCAGCTAGTTTTGCCATGGCAGTAATAATTAGCTTTGTCTGGCCATCTGTGCTTTATGTTTAGGACGCTAAGTGTAGTTTGAGGACAAAGTGAAAAAGCAGGTGGCTGAAATTGGGATAATTTCTTCCCTTTTTCTCTGGAGGTAGAAGGTGCTTAGGAAGAAGAGACCCTCTTCTTGGAATCCTGCCCTGGGGTATAGAATGTAAGGCTCTTTGGGAGGCAAATTGACAGGTAATGGCTTTCTTTTAGGAAAATCACAGCGTGGGGGAAGCACCTTCCCCGGGAAAAGCCCCTTGCTCCTGAATTTAGAACTCAATTGGGACCTTATAAAACATGAAAACAGCTTCCTCTGACCCTCCGAAGGACAAGCACTGTCTTTTCGTTTTCTTTTACTGTCATTTCTGTATCTGAAGGGAATCCCACATCCCACTGCGGATGTGTCAGGGAAAATAAAATGCTTCTCATAACATTGCTGCTATGCAAATGCATTTATGAAATGTTTTTATAGGCCAAAAAAAATCACATGAAGAGGTAAAAGTAGAACATATTCTTTCCTCCTTTAACTTTGGAAAACAACGTTCGCTTTGGCAAAGAGAGCGAGAATGAATCAAACAGCAGGGAGTCTTGGGTGGGGTGATCTGTGCTCTGAGGCAGAGGGAGAGCACAGACAAAGGAAATCCACAAGTTGAAAACCAGTGGAAAGGATCTATTGGACACAAATCTGATCAGGTTCATTCCATTGCTTCCTCACTCTCTCTAATACCCACCCCCCCGGACTTGATAAGAGAAACGATAAAAACGTCCTTATCCAAAACAATTTTTCACATGGTTTTAGTCAACTGATGGACCTCCATCAGCAGGAGAGGATGGTTTTCCTTAGGCTGTGTAAGAGCGATGTGATGCATACATTGAATGCTATAACCACCGCTGTTAGGAGCTGAATTACCGTTACTGTTGCTGTTCTCAATATTTATGAATTTAATTAAATCTCTATTTTTATCAATACAGTAACTTCTCAAGTTTTCTTCTCAGCCCACATTTTTATTACTATATCCTGTGGATCCTAATTTGAAACAGACCCTTTAATTAAAAGAGATTTGCTCTCTCACACTACTCAATATATAATAATCATCTCTAAAATTTCCTTCTTATAATAATATTTTTCCTATGATCATGCTATTAATATAGTTAGGGTTGTGTGTAATAAATAGAATGTCTTACCTGAGATAAAAATATTGAAGCTACATATTTTATGGTTTTTATACACATTCAATAGCTGCCACTTGTTTGCCTTTATATGCCAAAGATATATTAAGAAAAATATATACACCTAAGGAAATGGTAATAAAGACCTTCATAAAACTGACATGCAAGTTAGTTTTAATTAATGTTTTCGTTTAAGTGTTCTGTGCATTTTAACATTTAACTTTCATACATTTCATAAATTTCCACGTTTTTAACAGTTTTTTACTTAGGAAAAAGCCGTGTGACTCTTGTAGCTACTTTTTTTTTTTTTTTTTTTTAAATTGCAGTTCCTTTCAGGTGTGTTTCTAGGCTAGTTTTGTTACAGAAAGGTCAAATGACTTGACCTTCCTCATCCCATGAGCTTGTGAAGAATGAGGGATCAAATAGCTTCTGTATGGCTGCCAGAAATGTCACCTATTTTTAATATACTACATAAGAGTCAGTCAGTAAGTGTCAAAGGAGGGATTTAAACCCAAAGCTCTCTGGCTCCATTCACTATGCTTTCTACCCCGTGGGCAAATCTGCATTCTTAATTCATCTTGATATATTATATACTGGAAGGGGCATGACGGGGTGACTATTCCTGTCTTGCTTACTGCTATATAACTTGTGTTACAATGAATGAATAAAAGTATTTCACTATAAAGAGGACATGTATTTATAGTATTTAGAAAAATGGCTGTTCTACACTTGTATTTATAAATCAATTCCATTCTTCAATTGTTGTATTCGGTCTGCAGAGATAATTTCATTTTTTGTTGTCATGTTGTTAAAAATTTGGTCATTTTATATGCTTGACTTATGAACCCTGATACTGAATGCTTTGTTTTAGATGAACTAAACTCTTTTTTTGTTGTTTTAATCCACTGTTTGGCTCTATTCTAGATGCTATGAGTAATTCATAGGAAATATAGTACATCTTTCTTGTCCTCAGACAATTTAGACACTTGCCGGAGAAATTAAATACAAGTAAAAGAAAACCTAAGAAATACCAGAGGCATAAAACGATTAACTAACTGACATCTCTTTTAAAAATAGTCAGGTAGAGGAGGAATAATTAATGAAAGATTAATTGAAGGTTTTTCCGTATAAATTACATAAGATTACTCCATTACAAAGATATCCTAAAAAAAAAAAAATAAGTGGGAAGAAAAATCTTAGGCTATTCATTTGGGTTTTTTATTTGTTTGTTTATTTCCTTCATGCCATCCAGGACATCTGATAACATGGCTTAGGGCATTTGGAGAACAAAAATATTTGCCTTCTCCCCTGAGCAGTATGAAATCTACACTGAAACTCACCTCTTACTTGATATTGAAGCATTAGTCAAAATACCCACTGATTTGAAAAACTAGCCACTTTACTTGAATATGTTTTTAACATTTACGTTGTCATTTGAACAGCATGCCTCATACAGTACTTCTCAGGAAGACTACTTTGTGATTTCAAAGAATAAATCTGAAAATTCCAGGTACTTATTCTTGCAAACTGCTGTCTTACAGTTTTAAAATGACTTTGTCCTTCAAAATTTCTTTCAAAAAACAAAAACAGTTGAGGCTCCATAAACTCATTAAGCTAGAGAATCCGACCTACGCTGCTTTTGGCTTCCAGCATCTGCACCTTTTACTTGGGTCCAGCTCACCAGCTGTCAGTGTCTATCCGTCTTTTCTAAGGGATGGTTCCCATTCTCTGCAGAAGGAGCCTCTAATCACCTGCCCAAGGGCTGTAAGCTTGGATACTGCCTTTTAAAAGCTAAGTAAATATGATCCTAGGGCACCACATTCTCTATTTATCCCACCGCCCAAACTCTGCCTACATCCCGCCCAAAGCCCACCGCCATGTTTCCACATCTGCAACCTCTCTGATACATTTGTGGCAGAAAATAAACTACACGTTTCCTGTGATACTGGGAGAGGGTGAACGTTGGGTTCTGGGATTTTAACTGCTTTTTAATAAATATGCTTCTTAAGTCATGTCTATTTCAGTTTCCATTCCAATCTTTGCTTTGGTGCCTCCAATTCCTGAGAATTTGAAAACTCTACCAGGCAAGCCAGCTTGCTTCTCAAAAATATTCCTTTTCTAGGACCCAAGATCCCACCTTTCTCCTATATGTGAAGTCATTCATCATTCTTTCATCTCCATATATTTTAGTTCATAAAAGCAGAAACTTCTTGCTCTCAGTTCTTGGGGTCTTTGTTGCTTGGGTGGTTTTCAAAAGTAGAAGAAGGAAAGAAATGTCTTTGTTACTATAATCTTAAGAGATGAAGAGGGGTACCTCTTCATAAAAATGAAGAGGTGGCTCAGTAAGTTATGCATCTGCCTTCGGCTCAGGTCATGATCCCAGGGTCCTGGGATCAAGCCCCGCATCGGGCTCTCTGCTCAACAGGGAGCCTGCTTCCTCCTCTCTCTCTGCCTGCCTCTCTGCCTACTTGTGATCTCTGTCTGTCAAATAAATAAATAAAATCTTAAAAAAAAAAAAAAAGTATTGCAAACTTAATACACGTATCTTTGACTTTCAACGGTTTTAAACTTTTTCAGTTTGTTTGCAATGTATGTTTCTTCATGCGTGAATTTTAACCATTCTCTTAAGATTCCAAAATGTGTATAGATTTGACTATTCCATGTACCCTCGAGTGAACAGGGAATCTGCTTCTCCCTCTGCCACTCCCCCTGCTTCTGTGCACGCTCTCTCTCTCGTTCTCTCTCTCTCTCTCAACTAAATAAATAAAATTTTTTAAAAAGTATTTCAAATATAGTATAGAAAAAGTTTAATAGCTAATTTTTAAAAAGATTTTATTTTATTTATTTGACAGCGAGAGAGGGAACACAGGCAGGGGGAGTGGCAGAGGGAAAAGCAGGCTTCCCACTGAGCAGGGAGCCTGATGCGGGGCTCTATCCCGGGACCCTGGAATCATGACCTGAGCCGAGGGCAGACGCTTAATGACTGAGCCACCCAGGAGCCCCTAATAACTAATTTTAATGCAATCTTTCACACATTCAGAATTGGAGCTACTTCATCAAAAATGGCTTTGAATATTACATTTTTGTGGATGTATTTTATATATTCTAACCAACCACAAATTTCAATCAGTAATAATTCTTAGTGTTTTCAGGAAATTTACATTTCAGTTGGTATTCTACAAGCAAAAGGGACAATGGGGGGCACACATTATAAACTAAAGCCATACACGTATCCTTAGGTCTTTCAAAAAGTGAAATGATAAAATTAAAATTCTGAACAAAACGAAACGAAACGAAAACACATTTGGAGATAGTGCACCTTGCTTAAAATTACAGGGCAACCCAATAATACCAATTATCTTGAAAGGACACCTTATGGTGGCAGGGTCAGGTGGAGAAATATACCAGGCCCCTGCCACTGCTCCTCAGCCCCCTGTAAGTTAGAGACCTCACTGTCATTTGCAAATATCTTCTCCCATTCCATGGATTGCCTCTTTGTTTTGTTGACTGTTTCCTTCGCTGTGCAGAAGCTTTTGATCTTGATGAAGTCCCAAAAGTTCATTTTCGCTTTTGTTTCCTTCGCCTTTGGAGACATATCTTGAAAGAAGTTGCTGTGGCAGACAAAAGGTTGATATCCAGGATCTATAAAGAACTCCTCAAACTCAACACACACAAAGCAGACAATCATATTAAAAAATGGGCAGAGGATATGAACAGACACTTCTCCAATGAAGACACACAAATGGCTTTCAGACACATGAAAAAATGTTCATTATCACCAGCCATCAGGGAGATTCAAATTAAAACCACATTGAGATACCACCTTACACCAGTTAGAATGGCCAAAATTAGCAAGACAGGAAACAACATGTGTTGGAGAGGATGTGGAGAAAGGGGAACCCTCTTACACTGTTTTTGGGAATGCAAGTTGGTGCAGCCACTTTGGAGAACAGTGTGGAGATTCCTCAAGAAATTAAAAATAGAGCTTCCCTATTACCCTGCAATTGCACTACTGGGTATTTACCCCAAAGATACAGATGTAGTGAAAAGAAGGGCTATCTGTACCCCAATGTTTATATATAGCAGCAATGGCCACGTTCGCCAAACTGTGGAAAGAAGCAAGATGCCCTTCAATAGATGAATGGATAAGGAAGATGTGGTCCATATACACTATGGAGTATTATGCCTCCATCAGAAAGGTCGAATACCCAACTTTTGTAGCAACATGGACGGGACTGGAAGAGATTATGCTGAGTGAAATAAGTCAAGCAGAAAGAGTCAAGTATCATATGGTCTCACTTATTTGTGGAGCATAACAAATAACATGGAGGACAAGGGGAGATGGAGAGGAGAAGGGAGTTGAGGGAAATTGGAAGGGGAGGTGAACCATGAGAGACTATGGACTCTGAAAAACAACCTGAGGGTTTTGAAGGGGCAGGAGGTGGGAGATCAGAGGAAACAGGTGGTGGGTATTAGGGAGGGCACGGATTGCATGAAGCACTGGGTGTGGTGAAAAAACAATGAATACTGTTACACTGAAAAGAAGTAAAAAATTTTTAAAAAAAAGTTAGAGACCTCACAACTCGCAGTCATTGGCTGTCATCCTTTAACTGAGGGAATCTGGCTGGATCCTCAATTCCAATTGCTGATAGTCACTCAAATCTGGATATAGAAATATTACAGCTTTACAAAGATAAAAAGAAAGAAAATTTTGGTAAGGACGAACTGTGCCTCCCAGCCATATTCCACTTCCCCAAAACACAACACACACACACACACACACACACACACACACACAATAAAATTTAAATAGCATAAATAGTGTTTATCAAACTTTAATATTATACAAATTTTACCTAAGGATCTTGTTAAAAACACAGGTTCTGACTTAGTAGAACAAGGGTAGGATCTGAAATTCTGCATTTCTATCCTGTTTCTGCGGACTGCTGCAGGCTGGGAAGGCATGCTCTAAGTAGTAAGACTTTAACACATAGGCTTAGTTTTTGAGGAAGTCTAGCTATTTCTTTTAAATCAAACCCCGTTGTGTGTTGAAATTTAAATTTCTGATTTAGAGATGGAGCTGGGGAAGGGGAACCTTTATTGTTTAAAGGACACACCATTGGTCATCTTTAGTCAAAATCTCTCGGTTAGTTCTGGGTCCATTTGAAGTGAGATTTCCATCCTGCCTCCGCAGAGTCCCTGAGTTTCCTCTGGTGGACAGTTTTCCCAAAGGATATGACGGATTACTACAACCCATTCCACTTGATCTTCCAAGGACTAGCCTGGGAAGCAGTCTCTAGGATGGGTTATGCCCTTGCCATAATTCCCAGGTAGAAATCAAAGAGTACCTGAAATGATCAACATACTGTAGAACCAACCTCCTTACATTTTGCTAAGGTTATGGCTCTCTTTGAGAAGCATTTCTCCCTATAAAAATTCTCATGTACAAACACAGAACATATTATATGTAACTGTATGTGGTTCATGGATACTCTGAAGTATAGCTCTTACATGGACCCCCTCCCCCAATTTTAATCCTAGAGTCTTCCACACAGGAAGTCTACCCAAGCTGGAGTTTTGCGTTGACAGGCTTGGATAGGACTCAGTTTTATAGTGTGCCCTTCAGGAATTTGGATCAAGTCCAGGGTTCATTCAGACCATACTCTACAGAAATGCCGAGAACAAAGGTTTTTAAAAGATACAATCTAGCTTCTTGCAGGGAGTCGGGGTGGGGGGGGGGAGACATTTTTTTCCTTCTGTCTAAGTCTCAGAATTTAAACACCTCTGGAGGATTTTTTCCCTAATATTCCAAAAGTACAAAAATCTTAGGGGAGACATAAATTCATGCTTGTTTCTGCATTTACTGGAGGCAATTTTCCAGGACTCCGGTTGAAGAAGTCATAAGTCCATTGACTTATGGCTTCAAAGTACAGTAAGGTTTGTTTTTAGTTGTTTCCAAATTAATTATTTAAAAGGTACCCTTGCCATTAAATGGATGTGGCAAATTTATTTACACATTCATGTGTTTGCAACATGTACTATATTGTTAATTTTTTAAAGGGGAAATTTACAAAGCAAAAATGTAGGTTATAATTATATCTTTGAATTGAAACAAAAAGGTGTGAGCAAAGTCTTTATCTGCAGGTGGGATTGCAAGTTTTTTTTAAAGTGAATTAGAACAACCTTGATATCCCAAACCTCTCCAGATTTTACCCTTGTTCATTGCCCTTTTTTTTTTTTTTCAAACACACAAGTAACAATATCCTGACTTCTAATCCCATGCTTCAAGGGTTCTGCTTACCATGTATTTTTGAAAATCTCTAAAGACTGCTGACATGTTGCATAAAACTGTCTTGGTGGTCTTTCACTTCAGTCAGCTTCTGGCATAAGACCACTTCTTTTGGATCACTTTTCTTGTCATCTGGTCTTTCTTCTTTGGGTTCCTGCCCATCACCCCATACCAAAGTGGGTACCACTCTACTCAGGCTAAATAGAGCTCCTTCCTGACTTCACCACAACACATTAGTCTTACTGTATCATTTAATAAAATTTTAATGCCCTGAAATAGCAGAAAGGAATTAAAATACTGGGAAAAAAATTAAAACTGGTACTATATATAACAACTACTCCTATAGTTATTAGACTTTGTCTTGCCCCAGAGTTTACTTTTCCAGTGCTTAAAGGAATATAGCGTAATATTCCTTAATGGAAGTTTCATTGATCATATGCCAAACCAAGGTATCTAGGGGAAATCCAGACTCCTATTCTTCTTGGTTTAGATGAAGGGGAAGAGGAGAGGGGGGAAGAAGAGGAGGAAGAAGAAAAAGAAGTAAGAAACTTCTCCATGACACTCAGTCTAAGTTAATGGTCCCCATCCCAGGTACACAAAGAGAATCACCTGAGAAGTTTTAGTTTGTTTTTTGTTTTTTGTTTTGTTTTGTTTTGTTTTGTTTTTAATTACTAAAGTTTTGGCATAGCCTAACCAAAAAAATAAAATTTCTCTATTGAGTCTGCTGGAATATATGTATTTCTTTAAGCTCCACGAGTGATTCTGAGTTTCACCAAGGTTGAGAACTATTGGTTTAAATTCTACTTCCCAATCAAGAAAATAGTCTGCAGAGTAACAATGTTATTTCCAAGGAAAACAACTCTTAACGTGTTTGGCAAAGTAATGTATCTCCATAGGAAGAATAGTTCAGGTGTTCTCCACCTCCTCACTCTACACAGATGCATTCCAGTCCATCAAAAGTGAGTTCAAACCTCCAAGTATAATCCTACAGAGGACAATTAATACTTTCAAATTAGATTTCCCAACCCTCAGGATTTTAAAGCTCTTTGGACAATATTTTTGGTAGGAAGCAAGTTCACCTTTACTGAGATTACTCTATTCTTCATCCCAGCAAGACCAAAGTATTGCTAAGCATCATTCTTTTATAAAGTGAAGCTGGAGATTATGACCTCTTACCTGTTATTCATGCATTACTTTTATAATAAGAAAGAAAAAATGATTATTTTTAATTTAAAATTTATATATGCTTGAATTATGTGAAATAATTTTGTTATAATATTATAGTATTATAATACATATCCTTGACTTAAAAATAGTATGTGACTGCTAGTGTCTAGCATACTTCCAATGTTGTGACTCTGCTGGCTTTCTTTCTTATAACTATAATTTGTTTGTGACCTTTTATTACTAAGCTGTAGACTGTATTTTCACTGGGAAAGAAAGCAAACAAGTTCTTAATCCATGGAATTTTTTTTTTCCTCCTCATTTATTCAGAGTGCAGACAGATAGGTAGCTAGTCTACCTTCCACTAGGTTCCTTTTAAAATTCTTTGCAGTTAATGAAATAGGATCAGAATGGGTTCAAGGGAAACTTTGATTGTCATCTACAATGTAGGGGCTTGGTAGATGGGTATTGTGAAGATTTCCTGATGATCGTGTTTTGGAATTCTTCACTTGTATGAAAGACAAGTTCTTAGTAAACTCAAAATTACTCACCTTTTAAGTTAAAATATTTACCAGATCTCTGATTTTTGTTTTTACTTTTAAAATTATGCTTTCCCTGAAAAGATATTAGATAGGTGAATGGATGAATATTATATATATTTATTTGACATTTACTGAATGTCACCAGTGCAGTGCTTAAAAAGAGGAGCTCTGGACATTTTCACTTGATAGAATTCTTTCTTTGGTCACTACTATTGGTGCGAAATTGGACAATTGCTCCATTTCTCATGGAGTCAGTTTCAGTATCTGTAAAACAAGAACTATAAGGAGTTAAAGGGATTTATTTATGAGCTTCTAATGGGATAATTCATGAAAGCCCTTAAAATAATACTTGGCATGGAGTAAATCTTGATTATTTGTTATTTACTTTTATTAAAGTATGATTATTGTTGTTATCATAATTAGACTAGCTCTAATCATGTCTTACAGACTTTATTGAAAACCTATCAGCTCTTTTTTTTTTAAATCATAAGCTGCAAAGAAAGTTGTTTCTATATAGTTACATAAATTTAAAACTGATGTAAGAATGCTTTATGCAGCTTACTTTACAATTCAGTGCTAAAATTTATAAATCTAAATTTGGAAGGAAACAGCTTTATTTCCAATGGAAACATATTCTGCTTCTTCAGTCTGCAATTTGGGTACTTTTTATTTTAAAAGCTGTTAAGAACAAAAAAAAAAATAACACTATTAGTCCACTTGGTGGGGTAGGAGGCATTGAAATCCAGCTACAGATTTTGCTACTTTAGTACAATATAATTACGTGGTAAAATTCTTCTTTTCCTTTTATTTTATTCTAACTTGTGCTTTGCAAAATTGGCAATTCCACATAAGAAAGTTGTGGTAATTATTTTCTTAAAATTGTCAGAATGTGTGCTAATCTGGGGATAGTTATCTTTATTCCTTCTTTGGCTTATTATAGATTTAAATTAAGCTGAGGTTTCTTTAGTGTTATTTTTCCAGAGCCACTGGGATTAGAGATGATGGATTTTGTGGTGCTCTGAGTATAGTTAAGCTCTTGTCAACATAAGTATAAAATTATTGCTGTGTGCAGTTGGTATGTTTTTGAAGGTAATTAAAGCTAAACATTGTGCAGAGAAAGATGATTAGCAATCTTCAATTCACAAAGAAATCCAGCTTTGCTTTGACACCTAAAACTTCACATTCTTTGCATTAAAAAAAAAATTGTACTTAAAGAACTTATAGAAAATTCTTGGTGATACTTTCAAAATCAAATAAAATACTGGTAATTATTATTTTTTATAAAAATATGATCCTTATCTCAGATAGTTTAAGAACTATCTGCATATTTTAGAACTTCATTTGTTTTTTGCTTATTTTCACTTTCAATATGGAATTGCCTCATATACTTCTTAATACAGATATATTTTTAAGACAGCAAACAGGGAATGAAGTCAGACTTAATTACCCACTTGTTATCATTTTTTCTTTCCATCTAAAGCTGTCAACTTAAAATCCACCCCCCCCTTTTTTCTGCTGACATTGCTGATATCATTTTTTGTATTAGGAATGTGGATGTTGATGAATGAAGAAGGTAAGTTAATGGCTAAAGCTAACATCTGTAAATGGCATAAACAGGTCGTTTGGGTTGCTACTAACTTCTCCTTTTTATCTTCCCACATAAAACATTCTCGATATGTCATGTGATACAGATTCTTTTTTGTATTGTCTTAGTACCTTAAGTTTTAAAATCCTAAGGAGAAGGCTAAAAACATGGTTGTCAATATCAGAAATACAAAATATAAATATAAATATATATGTACATAGTGGGTACTTTGTCAGCATTCAAAATAATAGATTTTATTACATTTATTTATTTTACAAATAGATGTTTTTATCTTTTTTTAAATTTTATTTATTTATTTGACAGAGAGAGATCACAAGTAGGCAGAGAGGCAGGCAGAGAGAGAGAGGAGGAAACAGGCTCCCTGCTGATCAGAGAGCCTGATGCGGTGCTTCATCCCAGGACCCTGGGATCATGACCTGAGCCGAAGGCAGAGGCTTTAACCCACTGAGCCACCCAGGCGCCCCTAAATGTATTTATCTTATTTTAGAGAGACAGAGAGCATGAACTGGGGGAAAGGGCAGAGGGAGAGGGAGAGAGAGAATCACAAGCCAACTCGTACATGTAGGGCTTGATCTAATACCCTGAGATCATGACCTGAGCCAAAATAAAGATTCGGCCACTTAATCTGACTGAGCCACCCTTCTGCCCCTAATTTAAATAATTATAAATTTATAATTTAAATAAACTGGATTATTATTGCATAAAATTACCCAAGTGATAATACTGGTATTAGAAGAGATAATCTAAAATCAAATTTCAACAAAAGGTGATTTCTTATTGGGGAGAAATAGAGAAGGACAATTAGAAAACCCAACACTATAAGCCCGATGCTGTTGAGTTTGATAATGTGAGGGGGAAAAAATCTGAACGTATTGATGAAATATAGGGGAAAGAATAAAAGAGGAAAGGTAATCATAATGATTTCTAAGTGCTTACCATATAGCAGCTAATGTATTCTAAGCACTTTGCACATATCAACCATTTAAATACTCAATAAATTTATGAAATACATACGGTGATTAATTTATTCATCTCACAGATAACTGAAGCTCAGAGACGTTTTTGAACTTGCTTGAGGTTAGCTAACAAGTAGCTGAGTTTGGTCTATAACCCTGTTTTGGGTCAGGTGATCAGGGGAAGCTTTTCTCCAGAGGGAATATTTAAACTGAGATGGAAGATCTGAGGGGCAAGAAGAAACCCGCCACCGGAAGGGCGTGGGGGAGTGGCGGAGCATTCAAGAGAGGAGATGGCTTGTGTGGCGAGGCGGAGCAGGCAAAAGTATGGCGGGTTGAGTAACAGAGGGTTAGCGTGGCCAAAAGAGCTTGAGTTTGGGAGGGAGTGGTACAAGAAGAAGTTGGCTACCGAAGGACTGGATTATTTAGATCCTGAAGACCAGGGAAAGAGATTGGATTTTGTCTGAAGTACCATCAAAGGCTATTTGGCCATGAGTACACTGACTTGGTTGACATTAACAGAATACATTTGTTGGAAGTATGGTGTGTGTCCCAGCTTGAATGAAAACGGAAGGGCAATTTAGGAAGCTACTACTGTATTCCAGATGTGAGGTAAGAGGCAGTAGCAGTGAAAAAGGGCAAATTCAAGAACCACTTCTGTTGGTGGAATCCATGAAAATGACAGATAAATTTGAACTTGCGATGAAGGTGGGGAAGAAAAGGGAGAAATTGAGAATGACATTTGATGTTACTTTTGTCCAAATGCATAGAACATACGTACACCACCAAGAGTAAAGCCTCATGTAAGCTATGGACTTTGAGTAATAATGATGGGTCAGTGCAGTTCATTGACTGTAACAAATGTACCCCTGTGGTGAGGGATGTTAGTAATGGGGAAGACTGTGCATTGTGTGGGGGCAGAGGCTTACTCTTTACTTTCTGCTCCATTTTGCTAGGAGCCCAAAACTGCTGTAAAAGTAAAACCTATTAAAAATTTCAATAAGGAGAGGATGAAATACGTTTTGGCTTGATTAACTCTGTTGAAGGTGATGCCATCAGCTGAGATCAGGAAAGCTGGGGAAGGTAAAAGTTGTACCAGTGAAAATGAAATGTTCTGTTATTGGCACGTTAGGTTAAAGATACCTATAGGACATTCAAGAGAACAAGGCAAGCAATAGCACATAGATGAACTAGAACTCAGAAGAGAAGTCTGGACTGAAGATGTGAATTTGAGAATCATTAGTATAAAGAAAGAGTTTAAATGATACTTTAGGAGATTAGTGAGGAAGAGAAATTCAATACAGAATCAAGACAGGTCCAAATCTGAGCCTTGATGGATTGCCTACATCATTAGATAAATGACCTAAACAAATATTTCACAAAAATTAGGTTAGGTCTTACGCAAAGAAAAAGGGCAACAGAAAGTTTGTGGCATCCTGAGGCATATTTAAGAATTCTAAACCAGAAAATATGATTACCAAGGACAATGAAATTAGAGTAAAAAAAAAATATATCTGTAACTTAATTAGTTTAAAAATAACCTAAGACACATAATGAGAAATTGGAACCAACTCAGGCTTGATTAAAAAAAAAAAAAATCAGTCAAATATTACAAATAACTTCTTGTTTTTTTATAGTGTTTTTTTTAATAGATGGAAAGCTGTTTAAAATTCTGATAGCTTCAGCATAATATGATTTTGTTTAATATAGATTTGGATGATAAAAGTATTTTTCAAAGAAACCCCCCAAACTGGAAAACACATATGCATATGTCATCTGGTGTCAATCAAGCATTAGGTTATAATTATTTCTTCAAATTCATTACTTTGTGGTTCTCCAGTTGATTACAAATGTTTCATTTACTCATGTATTCTATAATTTCATGTGACTGGGATCTTTGAAACATATTTTGAAATAGTTTTTAAGTGCTTGTATATCTGTTTGGACTTGAAGTAAGCAAGAGGAAAAAAAGATTCCATTTAAGCTAATATCTCGAATTCTCGAATGGTTGTGACAAACACTTTCTAGAATATTACAGAATTTTATGTATTTGCTTAGCTATTGTCATTAAAAAGTGAAATTATAACACTATATAATTAGGCAATAACTTGATCAAATTTAGTCCTCATTTGAAAAAAACAATTTAAATGTTTTATTTTTTTCTTGCTTAAAAAAATAAATAATATTGGATTCCATTTGTTTCAGGAATTTATATTCCAAAAGACTTAGCAAACCTAGATTCCTTTTCAAGAAGCTGTTTGGAACTTAGACACCTACTTGAAGTGAATGGAAAGGATTGTGTATTAGGACATCATTAGATGTGACTCCAGACAGGAAGACTTAACAGTTTGGAGAAGGAAAAAATGAGTCTGTTGATTGAAACAAACAAACAAACAAACAGCAAACATGCATAAAGTTTCATGCTGTAAAACTACCCAGTCCATGCTCTTCTTTTCCTCATTCATTTCTTTCTCTGCATCGTTTAGTTTGGAAGTTATATGACAGAGATTCAACAAAAGCTGTGCAATGACGAAAGTGCCTGGAAAGGCTTTTGACAAGAACACGGCTAGAGGGTTCCAAGCTGTGATTACGTAACCCAGAGCAGAATCCTATCAGTTTCTAACTGAATGGAGTGTGTTAATTCTACTCAACAGCCACAGGGAAGAAGCAGGGGATATTGAAAGGAGAAAGAAGGCAAAAACAAAGTGAATTTAGTAATTTGTAAATATTGGGGAAGAGAGACATTGTCCATTACTTAGTTTCTTAGTCTCTTTGACTTTTGTTTTAATTCTATATTAATTTTACATTACAAGCAAGAGATTATATAAATAATACATAAAGATTCTGTTATGAAGCAAAGAACAGAAGAATTGCATTTTATTTCCAGGAAAATCATTGACTAACACTGCATACATATTCTATTCTACTGTTGTCCAAAATAAAATAAAATCAAAGCACGTTTCCTTAAAGCTGTGCCCTCACACGGGCAAGACTGATGGCATCAATTTAAAACTTTTTGTCCTTTTAAGATTCTGTCACTTTTAATCAATGCCCCGTAAATTTATCTTTCTTTACCCTTTGTGATGTTTTCAGGTAAAGAAAATGACTTGTTTGTGTATTTATTTTAAACACCACTTGATTAAAGGAAAATTAAAAACCCCAGGCAAAATTTTGTTATAGTATTTTAAATAAATTGTAACATTTGTACTACAAATGCAAAGTCTCCCCACCCACACATGGAAAGGAAAAAAGTTCCCACACCCCCAGAAAGAAAAGTTTCCACATAGGACATTTTTCCAATAAAATTTGTATAGAACAATCACAGGAGTTAATTGGTAAAACCATAACTAATTCTTGAAATCATAGACCACCCAGCCACGAAACTATTCATGGGTTTTTGTTTTTGTTTTGCCAGTAATTTTAGCATAATGAGTACCAAAATATATCTGAGACAAAGGAAGACATGCCCCCCAAAAGTTTTGGAGCACAGTGGGTTCTCAAGAAAAAGGAAATGCTATGATGTAGTCTGTTATTTAATTTTGACATTGTGCATCAAATCATCATAAATTCAAATTTTAAAGGTAAAAATATATTTAGTAAAGCACAAAGGTTTAAAATTCCTGGGGAATTTCTCTCTAATAAAATAAGACGAACAGTTAAAATCATGCAAAATAAGAACAATATATGGTAATGAATCATACTTTTGACTTTCAAAAGTACAGACACATTATTTACTTCTGATGGCATAATTATATTTTCCTTTCTATAAATGTTCTTTTACTAACTTCATGTTTTTCCCAGTTCTTTAATATCTTTTTAATTAAGATTTTGGGACCCATTTAATAATGAAATTTGGTTAAATAAAACTAGTCCTTTTTTATAAAACAAAGTTACTTAAGGTTATTCTAAAAATAGAAAGTTCTACTAAATTTGAATTTGTGACTGAAGCCTGAATAATTCTTTTACAATATATCCTTGGATAAAGTAAATGAATGCTAACATATATTTATAATAAAAAATGAAGGCAGTATTATTTGAATGGATAAGATAGACATGATTTCTAATTTAACATTTATCTTCCCTCGTTTGCAAGTTTTAATATTATCCATCCTTTTGTGGCCTTGCTTAACTTTGAAGAGAGGGTAGGCAAACGGCCTTGAGAGAGTAAGCAAAAGGTTAATGAAAAGCTAGAACTACAAAGAACCTGCTCCTACCCACCCCGCCAAAAAGTTTGGGTTGTCATTTCCTTATCTCTAAAAGCATGTGATAGTGGCCCAAGTTGGGGGAAAAAGGACCATCCCTTTGATCTTTAGTTTAGCAACAAGATACAGTCCTGAACCATTTTGACACAATCAGAGGTTTGCTATTAATTTTCTGGTTGAATCAGTCAGCTTAGAGAAGAAAAGGATTTAACAACAGAGTTAGGTGCTTACCATAACTTTAAACCCACTAATACACCAGTGTATTTCTCCAGTAATAATTCTTGATTGTATCATTTAGAAAATACAAGCTTTGGTGTTGATCTTGAAATTGCAGTCTACTCTACCCATAAAGAAGGAAAGCTTGCTGATGAGATAAATTTCACCACATATTTGACTTAAAAAGCATCCTTCAAGAAGTAAAATGTAGCAAGAGCTAAAGCTTCATAGACCAGTGGCCCTGAGATTGTCCTGGTCAGAGATTCTGCTGAGAGACTTGCATAAGCCATATATCTTCTCCTTCAAAAAAGCAGGATACTAAAAATATACGCATTGTTTCAGGGCCTTCATAAATTCCATGAAGTCTGTGAGATGACTTGAACAACTTCATTTGTCCTAGAAATCATACTGATATTTGCATCCTACTTGTTTGAGAGAGAAATCTCCACGCCAATAATTAGTTTACAATAAACACTGTAATATAAAACCTTTAGCTTTATTATACCAACAGATTTACAGGAATCAAATAAACTCCCCCAAGTGATTGTCTAGCAGGACAGTAAAATTAATAAATGAAAGTGTGTAATTTGAAGTAGTAAATTTTCCAGTTCACTTTGCACTTAATTTTATGCTTTTCCTCTGGGTGGTCCTAAGAATCCATGGCTTGGTGTTCCTAAAATTGAAATCACTAAGGTCAACCTTAGTTGACCTTAGCTATTCAGATTAATCTAAAAAACTTTTTTTTTTTAAATGTGTTTCAATTTTAATTTCTAGCTCTTGGAAGATGTAACCAATGAGTAGCTGAAATGCAAGACGTTTGTAATACTTATAATTCATCATAAGTTTTCCGTGAAAATTATACTTCTTCTAATATAAGCATACTTGAGGGACACGTGGGTTAAACGTCTGCCTTTGGCTCAGGTCATGACCCTCGGGTCTGAGATCAAGTGGCATCAGTTTCCTTGCTCAGCGGGCAGCCTGCCTTTCCCTCTGCCTGCTGCTCCCCCTGCTTGTGCTGCTCGCTCGTGCTCTCTCTGACAAATAAATTCAATCTTTAAAAATAAATAAGCATATTTGAGAAAAGCATGTAAAATATGATTACTGTTCATGATGATAGAAAGAAATCTTTACCTTTATAATCCAAAATGTTACCAGTGGTTATTGCCGGAATAGGACAGGCCCCCTGCTATATGTTCAATAGCTTCCTCTACTTTCTCTTTTGTAAGACTCACTGAATTTCAACACCTGACCCATTTTCCTTTTGCCTATTTGCTTATCAGTTTCACAATGTCTGTATGACTCCCACTGTACCTGAGCTTTCTGATATATACGAGGTGCCTTATAAATACGTGTGAATTGAGGCATATTGGTTTTAATTCTTTTCTACATATTTTGACTTCTAAATTTGTAATATTGCTATTATTGATTATACACATTCATAATAGAGCTTATTTTTCCAGCGTGTGTCTACCTAGCATAATAGTACAAAGATTAAAAATACAGGCTCTGAAGCCAGTGTAACTGGGGTCTAATTCCTACTAGTCATGTGGTGTTAGGGAGACATTCTGACTTCTCTGTGCCTCCATTTCTTCCTGTGTGAAATGAATATACTTGGTGGGAGGAGGCAATGAGTTAGTACACACAGAAAGCTTAGAACATGGGGTGCCTGGGTGGCTTAGTGGGTTAAAGCCTCTGCCTTCGGCTCAGGTCATGATCTCAGGGTCCTGGGATCAAGCCCTGCATCGGGCTCTCTGCTCAGCAGGGAGCCTGCTTCCCCTTCTCTCTCTGCCAGCCTCTCTGCCTACTTGTGATCTCTGTCTGTCAAATAAATAAATAAAATCTTTAAAAAAAAAAAAAAGAAAAGAAAGCTTAGAACACTATTTTATACATAGTTTCCATCCAATAAATATGCATCTTTAATGTGACTTGGCACCACAGCATCAGAGAGAAGTATAAATGTTTCTTAGGCCTTAAAAGATAACCATCACGCATTGAAAGAAAAGGTATAAAAATTACTAAAATGCACGTTTTTGAAACTCAAGAAATGGACTAAGGATAGTAGCTCTAAAGTCCTCTATAGCCTCCACAATTATCATTGGTGAACATAATAGAACTAGAACATGTTCATAATAAGACTGAGTCATAAAAACATGTTGAATTTTGTTCCTCATGATCACTTTTGAAAGCAGGAAATGATAACAGAAGACATTTTTGGCAACATCACTGGTAATTTTTTCAAATTAGTAATTTAAAACAAAAGATTTTAGTTTTGGGGGGGAAAAATGAAATGCCAAAAATGTCAAGTCAATGCCAGATAGATGATGGGTCTTTGTATTATCACCAACATAAAGGGCAAAGGAGAACCATGTGTTCTTTAAAAATGGAGTGTTTTGCATTTCCTTAAACACTGCAGTTTCAAAAAGGGCATTTTTAACTATGGCCTTAAATATTTTGGATTTATACTACCTTCTATGAAAATATTCCTTTAATCCCTACTAACATCTGAAATATTAAAGTGTTAAGGTTACCGTTCTTTTTCCTTTATTAGCTTTTAAATAGTTCATGAAGAAGGTTAGAGGAGAACAATATTAATGATTCTAAAAATCAAATAGCCCTACTGAAAAGAATTAATCTCACTGCATATGAGTACATATGGGGACATATTACATACGGGATCATGCATCATAGTTTATGGTGTGCCCACATTTTCACATTCATTATGTTGGTTTGGCAAACAAGAGTCTGTCACAGCACCCATTAAGAAAAAGGCAAAGCATGCTTCAGGAAATAACAACAAAAAAAGTTCATCGTAATAGAATCGTTAGGCAGAATTAATTATGAATGAAACTATGGCTGAGACAAATCTCAGATAAGATTTTGATAAGTCACACAAGCCATGCAAAGGAGTTCAGATCTGAATCAGGAGATGGTAGAGAGTTAATAGACTATTTAAGTAAGGAAGCGTGGTGTCATATTGGGTGGTGAGGAAGTTTCTGGACTATTTCCTCTCCAGGAAAATCAAGTTAAATATTAAACATATTTTGTAACCAACATTAAAATTTGAAATAACCATTAGTAGGTTTAGAGGCAGAAAAAAGGAAAAAAAGATAATAGACTCTGTTGTAGACCAGAAGGAGCGCTTTAAGTGGTGTGTGTTTGTGTATTTGTGTCTATGTTTGTCCGTGTGCATAGACACGTACGTACAAGGAGCCAAGAATGGAGTAATCCTAGTCCTTTCAAGTTACTTATTAAGTAATTATTATAATAAATCTAGGTTATTATTTTCCTGTGAATGAGCTATTTTATTCCCTCATAATCATCTTTCCCATTCTTTCTTTACCAACTTCACATGCTTTTTATACAATCTGGAAATCTAATTTCATGTGCTCTTACTCCAAAATTTATCTCTTTATCTCTCTTATCTATCTCTGTCTCTCTTTTTCTTCCTCCTCCCCTTTCAATAAATGTGATGTAAGAGTTGAATCAATCTATTGACTACATCCTTTGTCTGTTAGACACAATTGATCCCATAAGCATAAAAAGTAATAAAACACAATTTTCCTTAAAGTCAATAAGATATTCCAATGATATATCTTTTTAAAATCAGATAATTATAAAATAACACATAATTTAAATGTTTGCATTTCTTCCTAAAAGAAAATTAAAATTAGTTGCAATTATTGTCCCCCTACTAGCTATTGTGTATCCTTGAATTGTTAGCCTCTGATATCTTACTGACAAATTTAATGAAGTCATAAAAATACGCAACAGTATATTCTCTCGTTCATTTATTTGTTCACTTTTAGATTCACTTAATAATTTTTTTTTATCTCTTCCTGTGTAACTGGAATATGCCACCCAATATGGCATTAATATGCCACCCAAGTTAATCATGATTCTTGCTTTCATGGAGCTTAGAATTTATCAGAGAAAACAGTTAAATAAACAATTACAGTACAAGATACTGAGCACAAGTAATTAAAATATAGCCTGGATTCTTCCAGCCTGGCTGGGCACACAAAACTTCCCTTTTCCTATCCCCCAAAGAAAGCAAATATAAGAAACAAAAATTTGACTACCGGAAACCTTTAAGAATGACATAAATCTTTATTGTAACATTCCTTAAGCAAACACATAGGGGGGTTATAGAGATATCACAAAGAAGACTTCCCAGTAGTTCTGTGTAGGCATTTCTCCTTTGAATTACCTCACCCGTAACAGGTATTAAAATCCTCTCCCCCTCTTTGTGCAACCAGTCTCCTCTGTGTGTATGTGTGTGCAGGCAGTCCACTGTCTACCACATTTTTCTTCCAATTTCTGTACTTCCTTTCTTCTCTGTCTTTATTTTCTTTGTTTTCCTTTGGAAGTGTAGTTCATCTTCCATTCACTGCCCATCCTTTGAGAATTAACATGGTTAGTAAAATCTGTTCTCACCATGGTAGGTGACATAGTAAGTGCCCTAAGAATACATTGCGTAGTACCCTACGTGTACCTGGAAATGGAAGGAGAACAAGAGCATACATAGGAGTGGTCCAGAACATTATCTAAGCAGGGGAAGCATGCGGTAAGAATAATAGGAAAGGAGACCATGACACCATATGGACATAAAGTGAATAAGTAGATGCATGATCTTGGAGTGCCTACTGCCCCATAGTAAGAAGTTTGTCCTTGTCATATTTGCATGTTTATATTTATTGATGTTATTTAATCAATGCCTCTATTCCCCCCTCTAGATGCAAAGAGGTATGCTACAAAGCCCACGACTGGTTTGTTCACTGTTGTATCCCCGGTTCCTGATTGGTACCTGGAACCTAGAATTGCTCAATAAATACTCACTTGGTAAACGATGCATTAATAGCCGATGTAAACTCTAGATACAGTTGTGAAGAGAGTAGATTTATCCAGTGTTGATACTTCCCAGGGAGTGTAGTGCATTGTGAGAAAATAGATGACATAATGGCTGAGGTGACTTACATTAAAAAGAGATCAAGAGTAGGTGGAGGCTAAAAGGAAAAATAAATGGGCAAAACAATCGAAGATATTAATGAGTTTTGATTTTGAGAAGACGAGGATTGAGAAGAGAGAGGTAATAGAGCTAGAGGGAAAAGAGGCTTTGATGAGGGGATGGTTGGATGTAAAAATAATGATTCAGAATGTGAAGCAGTTTTGGGTGATGATGATAAAATCCAGGGCCTGGATATAGGAGTGGATGGCTAAAATAAAGTGAATGTCTTTAAAGATCACGAGATCAATGAACAGAGAAAACACAGCGAGTTCAGGTTGATCGCAGGAGGAGGTTGTGAATATTGCACCGAAGGGGAGCGTACCTGAAAATGTGAGGCAACCAGAAAGAAGCATGGCTGGTATTTTCAGGGAAAAGATAAGTTACGTTTCAGTCAAGAAGATGATGGAGAAATTCAGAGAAGTAGCTGAGATTTTAGGAAAATTTGTGAAGGCTTGTCCCAGAAGACACAATAAAAAGTTGTGAGAGATTGCAAGAGTAGCAATCAAGAAAGGAATACAGAGGGAGGATGGGAAAACAGAGAACAGGCAATTTGGGCACTGACAAAAAAATAACAGGGTTGAGAGCCATGGAGTCAGCTGGCCAGTGCCATTGGATAACCAGGGGACAAAGGACAGCAGGTGCTTTTGACATCCCACAGAATGTTGGCTAGCCTGGCTGTAGTTACTTCCAAAAAAATTCCTAGGATTGGTATTCCTGGTATTAGAAGAGTAGTCTCTCTGGAAAGAGTCAAATTTGGGTTGATTTGGTGAACTCTAGACTTGAAACCCTAGTGCAAAACTTCCCCAGTGCTAGTCACAGGCCTGCAATATGTATCCTGAACCTGGTGACAGAGACACTCTACCTCCTAGGCAGACTGGGAGACCAAGGACAGAGCATAAGCCACCTCAACTTCTAAAGAAACACATTTTCTGTTCCCCATGAATGCTAGCCAGTGCCGGCATGCAGGGTAGTGGTTGGACACAATGAGCTTCACAACGTTTATAGAACTTCTGAGCTGATCAGTTTACTAAGTTCCAGTGACAAATACATCCGTCAGGCAGATTTGACACCTGAGTGAGCTTGACAAAGCCCTTCTCTTCTCGTACTCAGGGTGTTTGGAAATCCGTGTTTTCAAAAGGAAGCATGTTAGACCAAGCCTCCAAATTTTGAGAATAGGCAAGGGGAATTTTCTGGAACCTATCATTTGAGTCGTTTTCGGGGTATTTTTATATATATTCTTTCTGAGAGAGGAAGATTATGGAGGACTCTCAACTTGCCTACACTTTCCATATGCTAATGCAATTTGTCTGGCTATAAAACTTTCCGAAATATTTATCGGAGGAGAACGTTTACTGCCCGGAAAGCAGCATGCGGGAGCTAGCCTTGAGTCCTCTCGTACATAGATCACGCATGCTGTTTCCTTGCTCTGCTTGTGCACCACTGAATGTTACCATGATGAATTAAATGGGCGTTTTCCTTTATTCCAAATTAGTGCCAGAGATCAAAAAGCTGCTAAAAGTCCTTTCCACAAGAATGCCTCCCAGAAAAGAATGAGTTATAGTTATTCTCGCCAAGAGATGCCTTCTGTTGTACTCTATCACTTCCTACGATCCAATAGCTTGAAATTGTGCCAAGCTAATTAGCTAGTTCAGTGACTGTTATATTAAGAGCCCAAATAAGCCAAAAGAGTTCATCCTCTTAGTATTCAAGTGCAGCTTTATTACTTTTCTCACCAATCAGAAAGCAGCATAAGGTCTCTCAACAACTAAACCCAATATATTATCTTCATGCGGACACTTTATAGTGTCTTTAAAAGAATTTTTTGCCATTTATCTAATTTGGGTGCATCGTAAGTATAGTATTTCTGCTCTGGAAAAAAAAATAAGTTTGTTAGCTAATTCATTTTTAAATTTACTTGTATCAGTTCAATAAGGGTAAGTGAGCTAACCCATACAAGGCATACAGTGATGTAGGAAATAAGCCTTTTATGAAGCAGAGTAGTTTCAAAATGAGTATGAGGCTTCTTTAGTTTTATCTTGCTTTATTAATACTTATTTTTAAAATGTGGATGAGTTGACTATCATACCAGGATTCAAGCCTTTAAGGTTTTTTTTGGAGGGGGGGGGCATATGTTAAAACTAATCTTAAACTCCTGAAATGAGGGGTTATCTGTCTCTTTGGAGACCCCAATCTTCTGGCAACAGTGGTGGGATAGTATATTGGGAAAGTGAGTAATGCTTAGAGACCCAGAGCTATTTTTTTTTTAATGCTTGTTTGACAGCTCTGTCAGGGAAAGATTAAAGATTTTTAATCTTTTAATTAATTAATTAAAAGATTAATTAATCTTTTAATCTTTAACTATTTGCTTGTTTTTTAATAGGCCATGTTCAAAATTAATCATTACTTACTTTTAAAATTCTCAGGCTCATCTCTTTTTAAGTGGAAAAAAAATATTGTGAACTTCCTCTTGAAAAGAGTTATACTATGAATAACAGCTGATAAAAAAGATAAGGCTACAATTCATGTTATCATATCTATGCTTTGGAATTAATTTATATTTTATTATAAGTGTGTATTGTGTTCTATTTTATAATTGCCAGCTGTCCTATAAGTATCCTAATGGCAGACCCTTCTGTTCTGTTTCCTAGGAAGCAAGTACTATCCCCAAATCTTTAGATGTGTTAACTCATTTAGTTCTCAGTAATTCTGGAGGTGTTATTCATTTCCTCAACTTATATCCAAGGGTAAAGAGACTCAGAGTCTTTATATAACTGGGGTAAGTCAAACGGCTAGGAAGTGAGATTTGAATTCAGAAGGTCTAGCTTCAATCCATGTACCTAATGACTGTGCTACCCAGCCTCCATTCTGTGAGGCAGAGATATTCATACAGTAGTACACATCTGCTTTGCTGATCTTTTGCAGTAACTTGATGCTTTCTACATACTCACAGTTCCCTGCCGCATAGGTGGTCCACAGTCTATAGAGTACGGGAACTGAAATGTCGTGACTCGTTAATAAATAATTTGGAAGTTGTTTTTTGTTTGTTTGGTTTTTAGCTTTCTTCCTCCTTACAATGTCTTAACAAATTGCCTTCCTCTGGTTTCTCACATCTTTAATTCTGATCTTGTGCCTTGACTTCGCTCTATGACCCAGA
Organism: Martes martes; assembly: GCF_963455335.1. Lineage (NCBI taxonomy): Eukaryota > Metazoa > Chordata > Mammalia > Carnivora > Mustelidae > Martes > Martes martes. The sequence continues at coordinate 29,384,135 of NC_137888.1, forward strand.
TATCAGTGGCTTGGGTAGGAAACTGTTAACCAATGTAGCTTTCCTGGTACTGTCGTAGAGGCTTTCTTTTCTAGACGTCCGTATTAGATAGGTTTTTAACTAGTAAGCAATGGAGAGGCAATATATGTTTATTCCTGCCTTTCCTTTTGTTCATCCTAGTTACTCCTAGACATTTTCTGCCAAACTAAACACAATTTTAAGTAGATCTCTATCTTTAATGAACCATTAGAAATCATTAACACCTGCCCTTCCTTGGGTCAGTGCACCTAGCCACCCTCTTGGAAAAGGGAAGCTTTACATCCTATTTGTCTTGGTTGAACTTGTTGCCCTGTACCTCCGCTATGATATGAAGTGACAGAATAAAATGACTTCTTGTTTGTGCATCTCAAGGCTAAAATCAGAGCTATGATAGGGATCATTCAATCAAAGTCAACACTGCCTGTTGCAATTTACACCTATTGATATGTTAACAGCTAATTCAAGAGTTTTGCCTGTCAATTTCCACTTTAGGCCACAATTTCAATCGTCACAAGGGAGAGAGAGGGACTTTTAATTGCCTTTCTTCTGTTTTATGTTCTTCCACAGGCTGCTACTCTCATTTTATATTTAGATGTGTTAAATAATTTCCCCTGTTTGCTTCTAGGTATCTTGTTCTGCTTTTTCTTTGATAAAGTAAATGTAGCTGGGAAAAGTAGATTGGTAATTATGATAGTAAAAAGCAAGTACCTATTATATAAAGTTTTGCTAATTTATAGGACAGGAGCACTAGGTAAGATGTTGAGATAAAGTATCTATCTATAACAAAGCAACTAAGAATATAAACGAAATTATGTTATTACCATTTTTCATATAACCATTTGTAAGCAGATTCTGAGTTCTAGCTAGAATGTTATGGCATCTATTAAGGGATACATATTTACCAGACCGAATACACTGTAAATCCACACTTACCCAGATAAATGCCATTGACACACCCTATTGGTAACACTGTCATAACCAGATCAATTAAGTATATTCCAATGTGCAAGAAAGCAATAGAAGAAAACCAAGGTGTTATTAATATTTTACTTTCATCTAAAATATATGGGTTCTTGAAAACTATTCTGTCTTTAATCATACCTTCTCTAATTACCATCCACTTCATTAAAATTTAATGGGTACTCATATGTGAACTGTTTGTCCAGCATAGGCGGTTAAATGATGAATAAGTTCCGGTCCCAACCCTCAAAAAACTTACATTATAGTGGAGGGCAAAAGATTTCACAATTGTATTAGTTAACACTAATGAAATTGCATATATTAAAAAAATACATAATGGCCTTTTATATACATCAACTTGTTATTATAAGACAGATGAAATAACCATCACAATGGAAATAAAAGCCACCCTCGAAGAGCGAAGAATAAAGAGCGATGACGAAGGGAAGAGACTGAGCAAGGCTACACAGAAGAGGTGGAATTTGTACACTATCTTCAAAAATTTGAAAGAATAGGACATAGAATGCTTATTAACAGCTGTACCGTTATATTCTTCTGCTGGGTTTTCTCTACCTGCACCAGGTCAGCCCATGGTTTGGCATCCTGACATGAAATCAGTTATTTGAACATCCCAATGAGAGTGGAGGCAGGAAGCCCCAGGGCACAACTGGGCTGTGGGCTGAAAATGAAAATAAACATTGGCCATTGACACAGTGTCTTATTGACAGGTTTCCTGGCAAAGTGTTAATTACTTACCTTGGCGCTTCTCAGATGGATGACAAGACACAGAACGAGGATAGTGACAGTGGTGTGTTGATAAAAGTTTAATATCTGGCTTTCTTGAAGTGGGGGGAAATCTGATTTGTACTTTTTGCCAATTTCAAGCTACCAGACCAATGGCACAATGCGGTAGAGCCCTCAGCTCTTGGGAACCCAGCCAGTGGGAGGTGGCTTCAGCCCACTTGTAGGGGTGGATGTTTTCCCTGAAATGAAGTAACCATTATAAACCCGGGTTGATAGTGGGATGTTCAAGTGCACTGATGTCTTTAAATCTGCCTATAAACCAGGTCCGATTGGTGATATTTCCAAGATCTATCTGGAGTACTTAGGTGGAGACCACTCCCAAATTTATCTTTAACCATCTCAGGATGCTACAGATTTTATACCTCTTCCCCCAGCAGCACCCTTATCCCCCAAACACAGCTATTTCTTTGATTCTCAATGGATGTATTTAAAAACAAAACAAAACATTATATTTCATACTTGTAATAAGAATAAAGTTTGTTCTAGATTTTCATAGCTGTTTTTGATGTCTAGTGTTTGCTCTATTTTTGCAAGTGATTAACTTTCCAAAAGTGTAAAGCTTTATCTTTTCAGTAAAAATTAAAGAAAAAAAGGTCCGGGGGATATCTTTCTGAGTTCTTATGAGGCACAGAAGACATCTACAGAAATTTAAATACAAATACAATTGCCATTTAAATTTACAAATCATTTATTTTCTAGACTGTCAAGTGAGCCACACTGAAAAGAAGTATAAAGAGTTTAACAGTTGCTCCTATCAGATGTCAGCTTAAGCTCAATTGGTTTACGCGGATCTTTTCAAAACATCTTACCAGCATTACTTCCTTTAGCTACTAATCAGATCTGCTGTTTATCCAGGTCTTGTTGAATAAACAAAATTTGCATGACAAGATGTCTCCATCTGAGTAAAGTTCTTTTTACTCCACTTATCTTTTACTGGGGAGTGAGTTTACGGGAAGGGAAGTGTCATAAATTCCTATCAGACTTCTCCAGGCCTTCCCCATACCAAGACTCTTTTCTTTTTTATTTGGATTTTCTGATATCCAGATTCTTTTTGGTCCCTATCAACGCAGATGTGTGTGTCTGTACAGAGATCTGATACTGATATTAAATCTCCTCCTAACCCTTGCCTTTGATTTAGATCAGTGCCCAGACCAGGGCAGTGTAATCTGAATAATGCAGTTTTCTTTTTGTCCCATCTGGTCCATCTGCAAATGTTTAAAAACCCTTCCAGGTTTCCTTTAAAAACACATATCCATTAACACAATACACATCACTTTATAGCCCTGAACCACGCATGCCTTTTCAAGTCAAGACTTTGCAAGGTGGTGTGGATCACTCACTAATGACCTTGCTCGTTTTCTGTAACTTTGTAGCTAACACCCACCTTCCTCCCTCTGTTTCCACTTTAATCCTTTATCATTTAACTCTGTGCCTGAAGATGTGCTAACTCTGCCATGGGTTTCTCCCCACCAAAGCGTGTTGGGTTATAGGACGGTCAACGCTATGGATGTTGCGGCTAAACTAAATAATGCCTCTTATGGAAGGACAGAGCTTGGTAAATGCCACTTCTGGCCTCATGTCCCTTTCCGGGGAATCACATTTTGAGAGATTAAGAGAAGAAGGAAAAGCAAAACAAACCTGGGCCCCCTTGGGCATCGCCTGTTCCTAAACCTGGGCACCCTACAAGTATTTTCGACACAAAAAAACTACTTTTGGGAAAAGGATAGAGCAATGCTGACTTTTCACCTGAACAAAACTATTATTTTCCTAAACTCTTCTCCGCCCCCCCTTTTCTTTCTATCCTTTTACTTTTATCCTTTAGGAATTCTTTCCCTTTCCTCATCTTCTTTAATACTCTTTTCCTGGCTTTAATATCTACTTTGGACTCTATTTGACAGTGTTGTGGATTTATCATCTCATTTTATTTTATCCGAATGAAGAAAGTTGTCTCCTCAGAGATTAGGTTTATTCCATGCCTCCTCTTCTCTTCTTTCCACCTTCACAACTTGGCCACAGACTTGCTTTCTTCTGTCTAAATTTCATGCGAATCGCCATCTGGGAAACTGTTGGGAAAGAAAAATTATAACTGTGTACTCATGTTTTTTTTTTATTTGTTTGTTTGTTTGTTTAGTTGTTTTGTCCCCCCCCCCCCCAATCCCAGGAAAACTCTCTGAAGGCAGGCTGGGCTCCAACGGTCTTGATGAGTTCATTTCGACAACATGAAGATACACAGCCTAGCATCCACTAAAGATCCCTCTCTCCTTAAATCCACATTGAAAACTGCCTCCTTCAAGGACGTTCTTGATTATCTTCTTGAATGAAGTGTTGCCTTTGGCAATGTGATGTAATGAAGCCTCACATCTCTGTTTATAGCTTCCCTAACAACTTCCAAAGGGAAAAAAAAAAATTCCACTCCAGGAGGATCTTAAAAATAACTTTCTTTTTTCTTAAAGGCCACTCTTATCTCTACTGAGACAGTCACAATTTTAGACTGTGCCACATCCATAACATTATCTTTTCATAGTTATTTATTCATTCAATAAATATCACTGTGCTAGGCATTTACATTTGAAAGAATATTGAGTCATGATTCCTCTCCATTATTATACACAGGAAATTATTATACAGTATAATAAGGGCTGTGTTATAAATTGCTAAGGGAACCCACAAGAAAGATACCTAGAGACCAGGTGGCAAAGTATGTGATCTGATTGAATAAATGTTATATTTAGGTCTTCCAGAACAGTGAGGAGTGAAAAACGCCTGCTTTTTGCAAAAGAAATGCTATTGAAAGGGATAAACCAGATTAATATGCTGATGCTGGCAAAGTTCTTTAGGTTTGAGATATTTGTTGAATGGATGAATGCAACCTATTATTTTAATTGTTCCATTTAGTTTAAGAGCATAATCAAAAGTAATTTTGTCCTCTGCCTCATCCTGAGAATGCAACAAGCCTTTAATTCTAGAATACATCGGTATGTTAGTGGCTTTTCAAAGTTGAGTATATAAAATGTTACAGTCAGATGTGTGTTTTGACTCTGGGTAAAAGGAGTCAAAAGCAATCTAATTTGATTATTAGCATTGTGCTTTAGGTGATTGGACGCCACTTGATCAGAAAAGAGGAATTAAGTTGATTTGACAGCCCTCCAATTTTGCTTTTACTGTTATTGATTCATTGAATCCAGGCTTTTCTATTCAGGGCTTGCTCTCGAAAAAGGCAATGATGGGCACATGTAGCCTAATCACATTTCATTGTCCATTTTCTGTGGGTAATGATAAATTTCACTACTCAGATCAATTTTGGTCTAATTTCCTCTAATAGAATACAACCTAAAGAAGACTGTTAGATTAAAAGCAGTTTCTTTTACAAGATGTATTAAAAGGGGGAAATGAACTAGAGGCACTTTGCTTTATAATTTTGGTTTAGATTTTATTTGAGGTGTACTACCAAAATAATCAGTTCTTGGGGTGTGTGGGAGTCTCGAGGGAAAAGATAATTTTCATGATTAAGGATGTTGTTCAGAGAACTATATTTGAAAGTTGAAGGGATTTTAGATACTATTAAAGTTATTTTTTTTTCATGTTTCAGACAAAACCAGGTTTAAAATCATATGGACCAGAGTATGAGGTGCAAATTGTTCTGGGTTAATTTCTACATATTTTGCCAATTTATCATGCCATGACACCCTTCCCAATTAAAATTGCACTGGCAAATGAATGGTATATTTTATTAAGAATATATGACTACATATAGCATTTTATGAATTTCAATGGAACTTATACTTAGTTTTTCAAGTTTTTCAAGTTTTTCAAGTTTTTCAAGTTTCAATGTTTATATTTTTTAATGTCTTTCTCCTTTCAGTTAACACATCAGAAACATAATTGCTTGGCAAAATGCACAGTGAGTTCTTTTAGAGGGTTAATACTATGCACGTTCCCAGAAGCCAATTATGTTTGTAGGATTTGGAGATTGTGATGAACAGGACTCAGATTGATGCACACAATTAAAATCTCTCTAACCTGTGTATCAAGAGAATTGTTTAAGTATTGAAAAGTTAATGCTTTGAAATGAGTTTCACTTAATGCACATAACTCCAGTGCCATGGAAACATAGGGGGAAAAAAGTCAACTGAGGGTCCTATACAAGGAAAAACATTTATTCTGAGACGTTATTTATTTTGTTGATTTGTGTGTGAGAGAGCAAGAGAGAAGTAGAAATTACTGAATATTGTGAACAGAAGTATGATGTGATGTGATGATAGATACTGAACCGAAGTCACAGTTTTGTCATAAAAATACAACACATGTTAAAGAGGAAAAAGAACAACAATCAAGATATGGATCTATTCCAAGATCAGTCAGGTAGAAAAGAATCGAGGGAATGAATGAGGGGAAAGGGAGGAAGAGAAACTGAGAAGTGTAAAGGATGGGTGAGAAAAGGCAGCCTCCAAGAAACGCTTGGGTAGAGAAGCTGAGTGAGGGTTCAGATACCAGGATTCTAGTCTTTGAATGGTGAGCTTCAGAACATTACTGGTCCTGAAATGATAATTAGCTTATTCAATCCTTTAGAGCTCTTCATCTGCTCTTCTACTTTTCAACGTTACCATGCTTCTGAAAGGGACAGTCTCTTATGTAGTTAACAGAGCAAAGAGAGGCTTAGGATCAACTTTACTGAGAACTTCTTCTCACCCCCTTCTACCACTCAAATAATATATAGTGAGATATCACTAGTATTTGTGTTGAAAATTCTCACAGTATATATTCAGTAAAACTTACTGAACCTAATACAGGCAATCCTCACTTTTCAAGAGAGTACAAGACTGTAAAAAATAATCATACAGGCTGAAATTGTGCTGAAATCTTATTAATCTTTGGGAAAAGTTATGATTGTTCCATGACCATGTTTGGTCAAAACATTAAAAATTCTCTTACTGTCTGTTATCAATGAGTAAGGAAATTTTTTAAAAAAATAGTAAGACTAATATTTAGTATACTGTTATTTAAAACACCAGAAACATTGAGGATTAAATTATTTTATTTCTTCATAAATATCTCATCAAGTGGGAGCCCAGGTGGCTCAGTTGGTTAAGCGTCCGACTCTTGATTTCGGCTCGGGTTGTGAGATGAGCCCTGTGTGGGCTCTATACTGACTGTGGAGATTGCTTAAGATTCTCTCTCTACCTCTGCCTCCCTCCCCGGCCCCTCTCTCTCTCGAAACAAACAAACAAACACAACAACAAAAAAAAAACCCAAAACTAAACAACAACAACAACAAAACAAAACAACCTCAACAAGAGTAGTTCAAACAGTACTTGCCTTCTTCTGGTTACATCAGCAATACTAGGGAACTGGGATCTTTCTCTTGCCTCTGTAAATTCTCATTCCCTTTCTAAGTTTGGATCAACTTCAACAATTTATTCTTTGTGTTTTTAATGTAATGAAATGTCTGTGAGAGTCCTTTAATGTGGAGTATTTTGCCAGAATCACTTCCTCTGGGACATCTTCATCATTTTCTTCAAAACCACTTTCCTCATTTATGTCAGCAAGTTTGCCTTCACCGAGTACCTCTGGCTGCAACTCTGGAGTCTCTCAGAGACTTGGCAGTGTCCGCATTCTCACAGATAGATAGCTGTTGCTTCTAAGATTCCATGTCTGTCCAATTTTAATTTTACTTCTAGCATCATCACTTTCTGATCTTTACTACACTTCGATATTTTATTTTATTTTATTTTATTTTATTGTGGTAAAAACACCTGCCATGAAATCTATTATATTTTATGGTACAACACATTATTTTATATGGCTGTACAGCAGGTATCTAGAACTTACTCATCTTGTATAACTGAAACTTTATATGCATTGAACAATTCCCAATTTTCCCCTCTTCTAGCCCTTTGCAAACACCATTCTATTCTCTGCTTCTGTGAGTTGATTATTTAAGATACTTCATATAAGTGGAATCATGCACCATTTGTCTTTGTGTGACTGGTTTATGTTATTACACTTAATAAAATGACCTCAACATTCACCCATGTTGTTGAATATTGCAGAAGTTCCTTTTTCTTAAAGGCTGAATACTATTTCATGTTATAGACATACCATATTTTCTTCATCCATTTTCCCATCAAAGAACATTTAGGTTGTTTCCACCTGCTTGCTGTTGTGAATAATTCTCCAATGAACACGGGAGGGCTACTATCTCCTCAAGATCCTGATTTTAGTCCCTTTGAATAAATACCAAGAGATGGATTACAGATCATATGGTGGTTCTGTTTTTAATTTTTTGAGGAAAGTTTATACTGTTTTCTATAGTGGTTGCTCTGTGTTGTATTGTCACCAATAGTGTGCAAGAGTTCCACTTTCTCCATACCTTTGTCAGCATTTGTTGTCTTTTGTTTTCAAGATAATAGGCATCCTGATAGGTGATTTTGTTGGTCAAAGTCCTCAATCAAATAATGGTTGAATAAGGGGATTGTTTTTTGTAAGCATAAGGGAGGTATCATAGAATTCAAGAATAGATTGAGGCCAGCAAGTCTTACAGGAACTTCACTTTGGCAAGGTTTCTAGTATCCTTTCTACTTGGAATGAAGTAAATCAATTTAACTTGCAACATGCAGACGTTCAGAGACTAATTTATTGAGATGCAATAGCTATGAGAAGGTACCATATAGTTTCTCTACCTCCCTTTAGTTCCTTTCCATGCTTGGGTCTATCTACCACAGATGGAGATCCATGTACTTGTGTGCACTCTTGAAGCCAGAAAAGTGGATGAGATGGCATGAGGTCTTCTAAGGTCTTCATAGGTAACCAGTTATGCTGGTCCCATACATTTATTCTTGAGGCAAGATGCCAAAAAAGGAAAGTTATATCTAAAAAGCATTGGTAGAAGAATTTTATGATTACAACTAGTTCCACACCATCCTCCTCTCTTGTCATAAATCTTTACACAAGTGACATCTTTTTTTTTTGCATCAAAAATTGAATGGTCCCCTCCTTCTTACATCATCTAATGCTCAAACTCAGGGGCCTGTAAATTTTTTTCTGAATGAAGGTAGATAATAAATATTTTAAGTTTTGCATGACATGTGGACTTTATAGCAACTGTTCAACTTTGCTCTCGTAGCAAAAAAGCAGGCACACACGATGTATAAATGAATGAGTGTGGCTGTGTTCAAATAAAATTTGAGTTACAAGAAAAGGCAGTGGACTGTATTTGGCCCATGGTATAGTTTGCCAACACTGATCTAACCTGTTGCCTCTATGTATGTTCTGCTTTTACTTCTGTGATAAATCCTCTATAATTACACATCTTTGAAAAGTGGATATCGAAATCCCTGAGTAATGCAACAGCTAATTAACTTTTCATGAACTCTACCAGGTTTACTCTTACATTTATTGCTAAAAAAATTCCAAAAGAAAAAAAAATAGTACATACTATGAGGCATATCTAGAGAAGTACATGTCTTAAATTCATTTTATTCTGTGACAAAGAGTATAAACTCAAGAAAGAGGAGGACATGAGCAGTAGCAAATGATGAAGCCATATCGAGAAAGATGAGAAATGATGAAGCCATATCGAGAAAGGCCTTTGGGTTTGGCAATTAGGGGGTTATTGGTGACCTTTAAGAAGGAGTTTCAATGGAATTATTGAGGCAGAAACTAAAATGCAAAATATTTAGGCCTGATTACAATAAGATGTAGAAGATCTTCTAATATTAAGCACAACTTAATTTAAAATGCACTTCACCCAAGTATCACCTTTCCTTAAATACATTTCAGAATACTTTTAAGCCAGTTTGAATAAATGTATTACTAAAACAGGCTTCCTTACAGCATATTTTTTTCTGTGTGCAAACATTTATTGATTAAATTCCTTATGCCACACTTGAATTTAAAGCTGTGACCTGTGATCTCAAATTGACTTCATGACAATAATGATTAGGATGGTGGGTGAGCAGCATACATTTACTGATAATCTCTCTGTAGTAAAGTCAATGACTCTTTCCCAAAGAGAGAGTCCAGTTATTAAAAAAAAAAAAAAAAAAGTTTTCATTGACATACTTCCTTAATCCACTTCATTTCCTAGTCACAAATGTAAACTTGTATTAATTTTTAAAATAATCCATGAAAGAAATAATAATAATCAGATTTAATTATTTTGTCATGACAGTTGGCATTTGATTTTGGGCATCACAAAAACTACTTCATGATGGAATTAAAAAAAAAAAAGATTCTACTCTGATTTTTCTTGATTTCAGCCTGCACGAAAAGAAATTTCATTTCTAATATAAATATGGGAATATAAACAATTATAAAGAAAGAAACATTTGTTGTGGTTTTAAATTACTTATAATGATAAAAGTGATTTAATTACTTTTGTTCCAGTGGTTATTTGAATATTTGGTATTATTAAATTTGATTTCTTTGTCTGAAATTTACAACCTTCCTATTTCTGCCACCCAAAATTCAAAAGTGATAATGTCCTTTTATTTTGACTTTTGAGGTGAGGTAAGAATTACCATTTCTCTGCCTTTTCCTGCTCTTCCTGAACTCTTTACCCAACTCCCTAATCCTCCATTTTAGTTCAATAGAATAGAATGTCACAGGGTTGATAGATTCCTATTTTCTGAATTTTATAAGGAAATTTAATATAAATTCAATATAAGCTTCAGTAATAAATAAATTTAATATAAACTTTGGTTTTCCCTGGGAAAAGAAATTATAGGCTATAAAGATATATGATGCCAATTTTATTCTTATTTGGAGGCATTGTAGAATATTTCCAAGGAAATACATTACACCTGAATATTTGTTATTTGTATCCTTCTATTGTTCAATTATTTATTAAGTATCTCCAATGTCGTAAGAAACACAGGTAACTTGTGACTCAAAAAAAAAAAAAAAAAAAGGTGACAGCTTGTATCATCCAATGTGTAACTCATACTTAAAGGGCAACAAATTAAAAAATATATATATAAATCAATCAAACTTCTAAGGTTATTGTTAGAGGTGTAAACACATACCTATGGGAGAATAGGGGAGGGAGCCTTAATTTTCTCAGACAATGTTATAAAATTTTAACATCTATATTTATCTATATTATCCCAAAAGCAAATATGAGGATCCAAGATCAAAGGCAGACTATTTCTCTAGACCCCAATCCCCCATCTGATGCAAAGAAATGAGAACCGATTGGTTATGCTTGTGTGTATAAAGGGATTTATACCACAGGAGAGGACTCAAAATAATGAATCTTGAAGTTTATATGGGAATTGTCACCCAACTTACTTGAGACAGGACAAGAAACCCTCTCTCAAATGTTTTACACTTTGGAAATGTAATGTAAACTGGAATTTGTAATGTAAGTGGATGGCTCCTGGTTTCATTTTTTGTTTGAAATAGAAGCACTTAGCTCTGGGGAGATAAATATTTCAGAAGATCACTATCTAGCCAATCATTCTTTAACTTTCCAGGCATATCCTTTAGCTCACTTTCAGTTTTTCTTGCCTAGAATACCCTAAATACACAGAAACGTAAAAGTACTTTCTTTACAGGTCTACACAACTGAGCAAATGTTCTCTTACAGAGATCATATTGGAGTCTAGGCTGTTAGGTCTATAAGTATCCATTACACAAAAAATGAAAGCCATTCCTGGAAGAGGGAACAGAAACACAGCAGTTGGGAGGTAAGAGAACATGGCGGAATTCACATCCACTGTTTGGCAGTTGCTGTATCTGGGTAATGGAAGGTGAAGAGCATTTAAGGATATCTTATCAACTTTATTTGATGGGATCACTCATATCACAACAACATTTATATATGATTCACATAAAAAAATTAAGTAAAAAGTGACAGCAGAACATCATCCAGGAAACATGTCCTTTGGCCAGGTGTTTAGCTGAAGAGCAGCATCTCACATCATGAGAATTTGAATGCTATACATAGAAATTTGGACTTAGTTCTATAGCTATGGAGATCTCCTGCAAGGAAAATGATGGGGAGGTATGCGAGTTTTAGAAAGATTACTCTGACATAATAGATATGAATGAATGAAGATAAGGGAATTGGAAGAAAGGGAATAAATTTGGAATTTCAGTGATTGACTGAAGTATTCAAATGGTAGCAGAAGGAAAGCAGAGAAGGGCAAACACCAAGAGATATTAGCTGGATAAAATCAGCAGGCGTTATTGAGTCATAGGATGTATGAATTACAGGGAGACTGGGAGTAAGGAGGACTCCTGGATTTCTCCTTTGGGTAGTTGGATAGATGATGGTGTCATTAACTCAAGAAGGAAATATAGACATTTGGTTTTGGTTTTGAGGGGAGAGGATAATGGATTTAGTTTTAGATCTTAAATTTAAAGTTTCTATAAAATACCTTAATAGAAAAAAAGGTTTAGTAGTACCTTGAAAAGATGGGCCTAAAAGAGTCATTATAAATTAGATATGTGTTCTTTTAGGGAGATGAGAGGGAGAGGGAAGAAATAAAGATCAAAGAACACAGTTATGTGTCACACAAAACTTAAGATCTGGAGGTGGCATCAGTTTAGCAGTTTAGCAATGTCAAGTTCAACACCTCTTGGTTTTCTAGGCTATTCTCTCATATTTGCTATCTCATGGTCATAAAATGAATGTTGATGTTCCAATATCACACATACTTTCATGACAGAAAATGAAAAGTAAGGAGCTGTACCAGTTTCATCTGTCTCCTTGTATCAGCAAACTAAAGTCTTCAGAATTCTGTTTTCCACCACGTCTCATGGGCCAGAACCATCAAATAGGAACACATACTTCCAAATGGAACTGGAAAATAAGAATTTAACTGCCTGGATGACTCTCTCCCAAAAATAAGGATTATGACTACATGTAGAAGAAATGAGAGGGCATCGAGTTGTGACTGCAGGGTCTGATGCAGGAGATTTGAATAAAGAAAGTGAGGTCAGCCACATTAGGTGCTGCAGTGTAGTGTTGACTGCATCAATTCTGGAGTTTCCACAAATGAAATAATTGGTTTCTAGATTAATTGTTTTAGAATAAAGTAGAGGCATACCTTGTTTTATGGCACTTTGCTATATTGCACTTAATTATAATAATTGTTATTTTTACAGATTGAGGGTTGTGGCAGCTGATTGGCACCATTTTTCTGACAGCATTTGCTCACTTTGTGTTTCTGTGTGACATTTTGGTAATTCTCACAATATTTCAAATTTTTACATACTTATTGTGTTTGTTATGGTGATCTGTAACCAGTGATCATGGATGAAGAAAAGAAGAAAAAAATATTGGCAATGTACGCAGTCACCCGAGAGTGCCAGTGGAGGCATACACTGAGCTGAACATTGTTTCAGATTGCTAACACAACATCTATTCTGCAACTGGATCAAGGATCAAGGAATCATTTTGACTTTCAAGTCTTATTATTTAAGAAAACATTTCATAAAGCTACGGCTATCATAGGTAGTTCATCTTCTGGTAGATGTTGGGGAAGTAAATTGAAAACCTTCTAGGAATGATTCACCACTCTAGATGTCATTAAGAACATTCATGATTCATGGGAAGAGGTTAAAATATCAACATAAGTAGGAAGAAGTTGATTCCAATGCTTATGGATGACTTGGGAGGTCAAAGACTTCTGTGGAGGATGTAACTGCAGATGCGGTAGAAATAACAAGAGAACTAGAATTAGAAGTGGAGCCCAAAGATGTGACAGAATTAGGGCACTCATGAAAAAGATTTTAACAAGTGAGAGTTGCTTCTTACAGATGAGCAAAGAAAGTTTTTTTCTTTCTTTCTTTCTTTTAAAGATTTTATTTATTTATTTGACAGAGAGAGAGAGGGGAGAGAGAGAGATCACAAGTGGGCAGAGCAGCAGGCAGAGAGAGAGGGGGAAGCAGGCTCCCGGCTGAGCAGAGAGCCCGATGCGGGACTCCATCCCAGGACTCTGAGATCATGACCTGAGCCGAAGGCAGAGGCTTAACCCACTGAGCCACCCAGGCACCCCAGAAAGTTTTTTTCTTGAGATGGAATCTAATCCTCGTGAAGATGCTGTAAAGGTTGTTGAAATAACAAATGATTTAGAATATTATATAAACTAAGTTGACTTGCTCATGAAAGAGTCAATTAATGCAGAAATTCCATTGCTGTCTTATATTAAGAAATTTCCACAGCCATCTCAACCGTCAGCAACCACCACCTGAGCAGCCAGCAACACTGAGGCAAGACCCTCTATCAGCAAGAATATAATGATTCACTGAAAGCTCAGATATAGTTAACATTTTTTAGCAATAAAGTATTTTTAAATTAAGATATGCACACTGTTTTGTTTTTTTTTTTTAAGACCTAATGGTATTACACACCAGATGGACTATAGTATAGTGCTAAACATACTTTTATCTGCACTGGAAAACTAAAATATTAATTTGAACCACTTCAGGGTGGCACTCACCTTATGGTGGTGGTCTGGAACTGGACCTGCAATATCTTTGAGGTATGTCACATATTTGTGAGAATAACTATATTACTAATTAGTAAAAAATCTTCATTTTGAAAGGGAATCACTATCTGAAATGACATGATAACCAGCAGAGGCCATACTGTCTGTTGGAAGGTAGGACTTTATGACCCTCTTCCTGAGCCAATGAAAAATACAACCAGACAAGAACCATAACTTCCTTCTGGCAAAAGCTCTTCTGAAGACATGGTATAGTAAAGCCAAAAAGGGAGGGCTATACACAGTTCTAGAAGCAGGGTTATAAGGTTGAAGAAAACAAGTGAGGAAAAAAGCAGAGAGATCTGGAGAATTCAAGAAGATGGTGGAGGCTGCCAATCTTCCTAAATCTCTTGTTGTTGTTATATTCTGAGAAGAAGTAGACTTAGTTAAGAAAGAAAGAAAAGATATTATTTAAGAAAGAAAGAAAAGAAAAGTAATTTTTGGACCAACTTCCAAGTTAGTTAATACTTGAATCTACTGAAAACTACCTTTTGGATTTGGTTAACAGAATGCCTTGAGTGATAATAAGCCTGAGTTATGGAGAGAGATGTCAGAATAGATCTGTTGAAAGATTGAGATTTCTCTTTAAGATCTTGGCTTGATGAGAAAAGGAATGTTAGATAGGGGGTGATGAAATGTTGAAGAGTAACATTTCTTTTTAAATGGGAGCACTTGATCATGTGTATAAGAGAGCTTAGAGAAATTGATTATGGATCTGAGAGAGAAGACATAGATGACAAGAGGAAGGTGTGTCCATCCTTAAGCAGGTGATGTGATAGAACATGAGAGAAATGAGCTACAGTAAGGTGGTTCACTAGATGCTAGCACCTTTAGTCCACTTATTCTATTGTTTTTCAATAATCTTTTGTTCTTCATTTTTTCATATTGGGTTTTCAAAACTATAGAAATGACAAAAGTAGTGTAGGTTTTGGTTTTAAGATTGTGAATGGTCAGCTGGAAACTTAAGATTTACATTATTGCTACCATTGCTTCTCCAAGTTTGGTTACTTTCTCTGTGTTTCAGAGTTGTCTGTAGCTTAACACACCTGCCCTTAGACAGATAACCATAGGGAAAGGCGATTAAGCTCATTAGCTGAAAATTAAAATTAAGAAACAAGGAGGTACGGTTTCTTACACATCAGTCTTGATCAACTATTACATGGGAGGCACTGTGAGAGGAGGGCAGAGGGCAATAGAGTGAGAAGCCTGGAGGGACACACATCCGGGTCAGTATGCACAGAGGTAGTAATCGCAGATGCTGGGCAATAACCTCTTTCCATCAGCACCATGCTTTTTCTTATCTGTCAGTCTCGAAACACTTTTCTCTGTCTGGAATTTTGCTATTCCTCATTCCTGGACACTTTGACAAATCCTACTGATTTTCACTGGATTTTACTTAGAAATCTCTGCTTTAGGTACCCATGTTTTATTCCTCCAAACAATGCCCAGGCTTCCACCCCTTTCTGGCATAGTGCCTTGTTCATAACTCTATTACTGCATTAATTACATTGTTCTGATTATTTGTTAATTTCTGTGTTTCCTCCAAGGCTTCTAGAGAATGGGAAATTTGCTCTATTAACTTTTGTACTTACAGTGTTTACCACACTTCTTAGAATAAAATAGGCTCTCATTAATACTTGCTGATTGACTGTATGAATGAACAAGAAACACTTCTATTTTTGCCTCTCATAACCTAATCATTCTAATAAAATTTTTTGATTGCTGCATGATAATGATTTATAGGAAGAAGTGTAAGCATGACTCTCAATTAAGTTTTTGCCCCCGTAACATTAGGTGCAAACATTCAAATCCAGTATGCGTCAAAATGAGGCATTTTTCCATTTTATGTTGTTTTGTTATTTTTGGTAGGAACTTCTACAAGTGTTAAAGTAAAAATTAAATAGTTTATTGTCCTATTATTCTGGACCATGCGAACACCACCGAAGGAGAATTGCACCATCATGTGAGGTTCAAGAGGAAATAGGAGAGGAAGAAGAAAATGCAAAGGCAAGTCAAAAATCTAGGGGTGCCTGGGTATCTCAGTGGGTTAAAGCCTCTGCCTTCGGCTCAGGTCATGATTTCAGGGTCCTGGGATTGAGCCCCGCACTGGGCTCTCTGCTCAGCAGGGAGCCTGCTGCCCCCTCTCTCTCTGCCTGCCTCTCTGCCTACATGTGATCTCTGTCTGTCAAATAAATAAATAAAATCTTAAAAAAAAAATCTAAGAGCTAAGTGATAGTAATTCTGAAAAAAGAATCCCAGGTGCCTGACTATGCTCAGGATCGGACTCCATTTCCCCTCTAGATTTAAGTTCCTAAAAGATCCTTCTGTCCCCTTACAAAAAGCAAATCAACAGACAAAAACCGTACTTGGGCTGGAATGGATGGCTCACTGTGACTTCTGGCTGCTCTTCTTAACAGCATTCTTTTAGTAAAGGAAATCTTCTATGGTGGTCTGACCCGGGCCCTGATCCTGTACTTACATGATGGCATTAAGGCCACCTTGAAAGGTTATAAAATTGCTTACTCACCACTGAACTCTTTTTCTTCCTTTCTTTCCCGAACTCCCCTTTTTTTGTTAATACTAGAATGAAGTTAACTTAGGTATGCTTTCCAGATTTTAAAGTGACTTTTCCACATTAAACATCTGGCTTGGCACTTTTTTGAAGAGTTCTTTGAAACACTGTCCACAGGATACTCCTAAAACTGCCAATTTTTCTCAGATTCACGAGGAATAGAAGTCTGAAGTTCTGAAAACCGTAAAATAATAAAACCTAATAAACTGTTCAATAGAGAAACTTTATAAGTAAGTTTTCTTTTAAAAACTCACATTTTCCTAGGTGCCTGGGTGGCTCAGTCAGTGAAGCCTACGACTCTTGACTTCTGCCCAGGTCATGATCTCAGGGTTGTGAGATCGAGCCCTGTGTCCAGCTCTATGCTGGGTGTGGTGCCTGCTTAAGAGTCTCTCTGGCCTGTGGCGCCTGGGTGGTTCAGTGGGTTAAGTCTCTGCCTTTGGCTCGGATCATGATCTCAGGGTCCTGGGATCAAGCCCCGCATCCGCCTCTCTGCTCAGCGGGGAGTCTGCTTCCTCCTTTCTGTCTGCCAGCTTGTGATCTCTCTGTCAAATAAAGGAATAAAATCTTAAAAATAAATAAATAAATAAATAAAGAGTCTCTCTGTCCCCATCCCCAACCAAAACAAAACAAAAACCTGACATTTTCCCAGGTTACTTGATGTGGAGCTATCTCCTAGTGTCACATCTGTAACCATCTCCTGGAAAAGTTGGGAAAGTGCTTCTGTTATAATGCATGGGGAAAAACTTTCAGGCAATTTTGACTTCATAATGAAGGACTTCAAAATCCTTAAGCCATTTTAAAGTTGTTTATTTTAATGTTGCTTTTGATAATCAGATAAATGATTTAATTATGCTCCTCTGAATTAAATCAAATAATTTTTTTTCTAGTTTTAATCAGTGATTCCCATGCCATATCCCTCTATGCATTTTTTAAAAGGTTTTTGTTGTTCTTCTTAGATTTTTATCTTAGTTATTTAGTTATGTCTAGTTCCACTGATGAATCTTCTGTCCATATTAATGAGATATCTCCAACAAACTGTTTTGGATGTGGTTTAACATCCTAATGAGTGCCAAATGCAGTTTGGTCTGGAATGAATAATTCATTTCAAAATAGACTTGCTTTTGACCAATTCAGTCTGGGGATTAGTTCAATGAATATTAAATATCAATATTTTTAAGAAAAGCTGGTAATTTTTCATTTTGTTAACCTTGAACAATGACAACAAAAATGCTCTTTTATTTCTATTTCTAATCAGTTGGTAAGATTTAGTTAGTCATCTTTATTCAAAATAAAGTACATACATTAAAATGTCCTCCAAAACTGGAGGCAAGTTGACTCAAGTTCTCAATCACACCTATGATGTACAGAGGAACTTCAGTTCCATTGTAAGCCATTATGATTGGGAGGTAACGTAAATTAGAAGCAAATGTAGTAGACTCCATTTAATAGGATTAAATGAGGATAGTTCTTAAGTGATAGATCTTGACCTGTGAATTTTTAAAGTAAAAAACCTAAGACTCCAGAGAAATATAGAAAACTACACTTCAGAAAAATCTACAGAAAACCGCATAGTCAGCATATTAGGAAATAAGGTAGCTACTCAAAAAAATGAAGTCTTTTGATACTCAGAGGTAAATTTTTGTTTTTGTTTTATAACACGGAAAATGTCGACATTTGCAATACACCCTCAAATTAGGAAGGAAACTTTGCCCATGAGTTGTTTACACCCTTTCCTTTTTAGAAACTAGATCAAGCCTTGAATATAGTAAGTTTCAATAAGTGTTGCTGCCATTGATGTTGATTGGGAGGGAATGAGGTGAAGTGTTTGCTTTAGGTAAGTTATTTTTCAAAGGGTGTGGTTAGATTTAATCACCAGTCAGGCATGCAGTGATGGGTTCTGTGTCTAAAAGTAGCATTGTGAAAAATCTGTTTGCACCCATTGAAAAGCAAGCAAACTTTTGCTATTAGCTGGAACTGAAAAGAAAGTTAAACTAATTCCATTTGTGAGAGAGGAAATTCAGAGAACATGTGGTCAAGGAAGCCAACCAGGACATATATTTGGAATATCAAGTATTCAGCTCAGGCTCCCTTTCACAAGGCAGAAATTTTAACAGAGTATATAACAGGACAATGCTGTAGAGTCAGTTGTTAAAGACCTCAGAGTCTAAAGAGTAATTTGTGCTCTAGTCAACACAGTGCAGTTTTCCAAAATTAGCACTAGACTGAAGTAGGATGTAAATACACACTGATATAGTACACTGTTCCCAATAACACTGACTCTGGGAGTTTTTTGATAAAAAATTTCTGTTGTAAAAATCAGCATCTGATACGAAATAGAGAGATTTATGTTTCTGCCAAAAAGTCTATTAACTGTTTATTCAAAACATTAGCCTAATCTTTTTAGTGTCCCCAAAGTGTGTAGTAGGCAAAGAAACGATAGGGGTAACTCCTCATATTATAAGAATTTACAATCGATGACCTTAAGCTCATAAACGCTATTTTCTTCTGATACCAGTCTAGGAACATTTGAAGGTTTTGGTCTGTTTATTTTAAGTGATAGGATGCAATGTCACTTTGTATGAGCACTGTGATTAGGGAGAACATAGATTTTCCAATGTATACGCAGACACAGAGAAAGAGAAGATCCTTTTCCTCTTCCATACAATAAATGGTTAGAGACCCAAGCTCAGATTAATACGTCTCCCCACAGAATCTTATGTGAATCTCTGGCAAACAATTTTGCTGAAATTCAAAGGCAGCTTGCGCTATGCTTTTGTTAAAAACACCAACAACACCATCACCACCACCACCACCACCACCACTGACCAAAAAACCCCCCTTGTAAGACCATCATTAAAATACACATTCGATAAAGATTGACGCAAGGTCTACTTCAGAATTGTGGGAGATGGGAACAATGGAAGTCTTAAAGGCTGACTCCTTTCTGGTACAATCCAGCTCAGGAGCGGGGACCGTGTAGTATTTGACAGTGCTCACATTTCCTGTGGTTCCTATCACATTGCTTAAACCTAATTGCATTTGAACCGGAGTCTTGGCCCACGGTCTGTAACGTGAGGATGTGAAATGTGTGTCATGTGGAAAGTATCTGATGCGGTGTTGTGCATTGTAATAAGCTACTAAAGATTAGAGCCACGAGAACCAAAGAAACCAAAATCTATAATTATTGGCATTTGTGGGAATTGTTCGAAAAACATTTAACCATTTTAATCCAATTTTCTTTCTTTATGGTCCTTAACGAAAGGGGAAATATACACAGAGGTCTTCAATGTACAGTCTCTTTTTATTTTGTCTTATTGAAGAATATAAACCAGATCTTCAGCTTACCTCATATATAAATCTTATTCAACATACAACAAAGGAGACGTAGATGCTCACAATGAGTTTTTGTTAAGTTCTGTCTTTAAAAGAGGTTTAAGACAGGCTTTGGCCGCAAAACAATTCTATGTTGAATTTTGGTTAGAAGCTTTGCTTTAAAATATTTTATCAAAATTAGATTCTTATAGAAGGCTAGTTTGTAGACAACACTTCTAATGACAGAATATGTCATACTCAATTTATGCATTTTTGGGAATCACTTTACTCTGGTTTTATTACAGTTTTGTATGTGAGGTATAACCATAAAGAGGTAAAACTGATTTATTTTATTGGCCTCTGCATATTGTCAAGATAGATGTATTGGTAATACATTCATTCAGGCATTTCTGTTTTAGATACTGTTTTGATGTCTCTTTCTTTGAAATTTTCATTAAAACTAGTTTACAGGGGCGCCTGGGTGGCTCAGTGGGTTAAAGCCTCTACTTTCGGCTCAGGTCATGATCCCAGGGTCCTGGGATTGAGCCCCGAATTGGGCTCTCTGCTCCGCGGGGAGCCTGCTTCCTCCTCTCTCTCCCTGCCTGCCTCTCTTGCTTTCTTGTAATCTCTCTTTGTCAAATAAATACATAAAATCTTAAAAAAAAAACTAGTTTATAAATTTCAAAGAAGTTGTCATTATTGCTTTAATGAATACCTGAGGTTTATGAAAAGAGAAGAAAAAACGGTACATCTCACCCATCTATTTATTTATTTGTTTGTTTAAAATATTTTTTCTCAGATAACAGATACGGTTTCAAATATCATTTGGCTTATTTAAAAAAAAAAAAAAAAAGGAAATCTGCCCTTAGAAATTGGAAATATTCCACACTGAGGTTATCCAAAAGAATAAGAATAGGCTTATAATTCTGAAAAAAATTGAACTTTAGATAAGTCTAGATTAAAGTTATGTGTTAAAGAACAAATATAATTGAATGTGCTAAAGCAAGAAAAATATAACAAATAAATAAATTATCCCTTGTTTATACTTCAAACAACAAATTGGTTGTTTACCTACTGGGTTGAACCTTGGTTTACAGGCCACACATGACCATTAAAAATGAAACAGTTGAGCTTTCCTACAGAATCTGTTTTCCTTTCTGATTTCCATGACTGAGCTCAGATGTCCTGTGTGCTTAAATTTGCCTACAGGGAACCCGAATTGCTTAATGGGCTAGCCCATGACAAGCTCTGCCCCACGTTAACTGACCATAACAAATCCTTCTGAGTCACTAACGTCCTCTGGTTGTAAGTCATGCCTACTCTCATGAAAAGGTACCAACATCTCGCTGTAGCTTATTTCAGGAACATTGCACATTGAAATCACTGCCGCAAATTTGAATCCTTTCCATTCTTTTTCCAAATGCACTTTTTCCTTAAAAAAGGTGGGTTAGAAGCCATTCAAACTTGTCAATGTGAAGGTAATGTTTGACATTAAGTTTTACAGCCTCAGAGTAGACAGAGTAGACTGGGAAGCACGATAGCACTCTATTTATTTTGTTTTCCTTTCTAACTGTAAATCTTTCACAGAGACTCTGTCCATAGTTTCTTCATAAAAGGCAGCTTGTCCAACTGTCAGAAGAATCAAAAGCAAAACCTGTAAGTTTTACTTGGCCTCAGCTGGCAGTCTTTGAAGGTGACACAGATGATCACAAAATTATTTTTAATCCAAATGATTTCAAAATGAAAACTTCTTAGATTCTGTTAATTAAAAAAAAATAGGTAGTTCCTGTAAATATTTATTTCTTACTTCTAAGATGTCAATTTCATCTGATGTAAACATAAAATCCATCAGATAGCATGGTTTTAATTCTTGGCCTGTTAGTCTTACTAGCATTGCCTAAAGAAGTGAGTGAAGAAATGATGTTTGCAAATGTCTGTGGCAGACAGGATTATCTCTATAATACTTTTACTTGAAAACATTAAGTCACAACAGGTCTTTCTCTGCCAAATGCTTTTTTATGACATCTCTCTAATTGTCACAGAAGAACAGATAAAAAGTAAGCTCAAGATTTATATAAGAACAGCTATCCTTATCATCCAAATTAGCATTAGAAATTAGAGTCAGATGAGGCACCTGGGGGGTTCAGTCAGTTAAGTGTCCAACTCTTGGTTTTGGCTCAGGTCATGATTTCAGGGTCCTGGGATCAAGCCCCTCCTGAGGCTCCATGCTCAGTGGAGAGTCTGCTTGAGGATTTTCTCTCCCTTTCCATTTGTCCCCGCTCTACTCATGAAAGGTCATGGCCAATGATCTTTCCTTAGTTGAAAGAGAGATGGTGTTCTGAATTTTCATCTTGGAAAAATTTACTAAGGGCTAACCTACCATGAATAGGCTTAAAAATCTTAGCAACTTAGGCCTAAAAGTCATTAAATTAACAAAAAGTGTTTCTGTTCTTATAAGTAGTCACAGGATATTAAAGATCTAGGTCTGAAGAGCTTTCACCATTTTAGGAAGTATTACAAGAATGTTCCCTTTGAGACTGATTTGTCGAGCAATGCTACTTCAAGGAAAGAAGTATTAAGCCTTTACATTTACTATTAGAGAAAGTAGATTGAAAGAACATATTTACAGTAAAAAAGTCACAAAATAAGGGCTTTATTCCCCTAAAAACCCAAAACCACTGCCTAGAACATTTTAGTCAACTTTATTAAAAAGTATTGTATTGGCTGTAACCACGAACATAGTGCTCTTTCAAATGGTCCAAAATACAAAACTCAATACAGACACATTCAACAAAGCATGAACCAATTTTCCAGGTTTTGGGTCTTTTTGCATCATTACATTATCCATCATTTCTTTAGCCTTTTTTTTTTTTTTATAGTCACTTATGCATTCTCTGCATGTGACATATAAGAAATCTTAGTGTGGTCGTACTTGGTTACTTTTAGAGATGTTAAGATTAGATTTACATAGTTTGCTAAGGTTTTGTATTAGACATACTTACAATGGAAATGTGTAAAATGTGTAAAATTTATGTTAGCAATGGTAATCCAATGCTAACATAGGTTAACTCACATAAAAGGAATAATATATTTCAACATACAGACTTGGCTACTTTTCCAATTATCCAGACATAACAATAATATTTATACTGCTTCAGATGAGGATTTTAAAATTCAGGTAAATGGGAACATTTGATTATATCTATTTAAACTACTTTATTTATTCAGATTTTAACCGACTTTATTGAAATTGCCATGCTCCCCTTCTAAACTTTTTTATTTTATGTAGACAAATATTTATATATTTTAAAGTAAAAAATCAACATGAAGTGCATTTAATACATTCATTCTGAATGTTGTCATTAACAAAAAGTTTTTGATAAGAAGAATCTGGCAATAAAAATGTATCAGTTCTGCTAGAGAGAAATTATGTATTTAAAAAATCAACTTCAATTACCTCTTTAACTGAGAGTCGATCAAGTAGGTGGCTTCATAAGGGAATGGGACCCTCAGCAGATATCTTTGTCAGCATAGTAGAGAGGAATCACGTTTGCCATTCTGTTTATTCATATAGCAAAGGTCTGAGAGGCATCTGCATCTGACTACAAGTTAGCCAAGAGTTTCATAGACATGTATATTCTTAAAAGAAAGAAAAAAATTAAAAAAAAAGACATAGGAGACATCTTACTTGGTACAGATCTTATATACTTCAAAGTTTGCTAGAGGCAGAACCAAAGCAAAGCAATATACTTATTTTTACTGATTTATTTTTTTAGTAGGAGAGGCTACAGACCTGAGTAACATAAAGATAAATTTTTTTAGGATCACGATTAGTCATTCAGGTCAAGAACATGGTTAGCTTTCTGTTTAAAATCCTGACTTAGGAGACTAATTATTTGCACCTGTCCCTTGCAAAGTCTGTCCCTGAAGGGTAATCCTGAAAGTACTGGAATTTATCATTCGCTGAGGGCATTTGTTTAGCAACTAGATGTTTTTAGCACAACGATCAAATTCTGATAATACAGCAACTGGTTAGCAGCTTTTTTTTGTCCACTGTGTCACAAAAATATTCCGGAATTTCTATCAAAGGGGGTGGGGGGTGGGAGGTTGGGTGAGCCTGGTGGTGGGTATTATGGAGGGCATGTATTGCATGGAGCACTGGGTGTGGTGTATAAACAATGAATTCTGGAACACTGAAAAGAAATTAAAAAAAAATATTTTAAAAGACAAAAAAATATTTTTAAAAAAATATATACAATTTAACAAAACCCAGGATTTCAAAACTCTGGCATGAATAATAAAACAGTTTGAGTCGCTTAGTGTGAATCAGGGTGCCTATTTACAATTCTCCTGGAGGGCTCACAGATTCTATTTAGTACAAATTATCACCTTTCAAAAAAATAAAAAATCATCCCAGGTTCTCAACTTTACTTTATATCCCAAATCAAAAAATCTCAAATATTTCGGCAGTGAAGTTAAAAATGCCAAAATTCTTACAAAGTTTGCCAGCTTCTACATAAAACATTTTTCTTCACTTTTGAAGTATTCATATTTTATACATCACCTGGGCTTCTGTGATAAGAGAAATAAACACATTTCATTTTGCCTTTCATCTATTATTTCACATTAATTATAAAGCAGAGTATTTCTGATGAGTCTTTTGACTCTACAGTTTTATTGCCTTCATAATATAATGCAAGAAACTGTCACTATGATATATTTCTCCTCAGAAATGATTTTCATTTTATTAAGTTCTTTATGCCACATTTCTCTGAATCTGATTACTTCCTGCATTATTTACTCGTTTATTTCATCTTCTTTTGACCAACCTTATTCTGCTGTGCTGCTTTTTGTCTTTCATCTTCAAAGCCCCATTTCTGGATCATATGTGACTGTCTAAAGTTAGCTGCTGGTATAAACTTCAAATGCAAAACTTCAGTTTAAAAAATTCCAGCTGAACTTTATCATTCCTGAACACGTACAGATGTTTCTACTACATTTATTCTTTTTATTGTCAGGATCATAAGGCTGAATGCTAGAAGCAAACTGTTTTCATTTCGATTGTGCTAACAATCCAGGGAAATCAGACTTTGATCTTTGGGAAGAAGATTTGGGACACCCAGTGTGTTACAATTGGCTTTAGAGATTTATCTTACAAGAAACTTGCAGTTGTGTTCCAGAATGTGTTTTATATTTATTACTAAGGGAAAGAGGAGGGGTAGGAAGTAATCCTGCTGTCAGCCTTGAAGAAATCAAGTGTAAGCGATCTAAAAAGTAGAGACTTAAGTGGGACTTTTGTGACTTTGAATGGAATGGGTCTCTGTGTCACCAGCAACACCTCTGGAAATGTTTCACCACATTGCAGGCAGAAAGAGGAAACTAGCTTGAAGTAAGAAAACAGAGGGAATGAAATAGGAAGGTATGTTGTTGGGGGCCTTTTCATAGGACTGATGGTAGGTTATCCTGGAGGGAGATCTTAGAAAGCATTCTTTTTCAAGCAGATTTATTGAGAAATAATTTATATGCCACTTAAAGTGTGCAATTCAGTGGTTTTTAGCACACATACAGAATTGTGCAGTCATCATCATAAACTAATTTTATTTTATTTTTTAAAGATTTATTCGTTTTAGAGAGAGAGAGTGAGAAGTGGGAGGGGCAGAGGGAGAGAGAAATTCCTGAAGCAAACTCCCCACTGAACGTGAACCTTGATGTGGGGCTGAATCCCCGGACCCTAAGATCATGACCTGAGCCAAAATTAAGAGTCAGAAGCTTAACTGACTGAGCCACCCAGGCACCCCATAAACTGATTTTAAAATATTATCCCAAAAAGAAACCTTATATCCATTAGTATTCACTACCCCTTCCCTTTTGCTATACCCTGAACCTGGTCGCTGGTAAACATTGATCTGTTTTCTGTCTTTATAGATTTGTCTATTTGGGACATTTCATAAAAATGGAATCATAAAATATGTGATCTTTTGTGAATGTCTTTTTTCACTTTTCATTATATTTTTAAGGTTTATCTGTATTGTAGCATGTATCAGTACTTCATTCCTTTTTCTTAATGAATAGTATTCCATTGTCAGAATATGTGACATTTTAGCTATCTCTTCGTTAGTTGATGGATATTTGAATTGCTTCTACCTTTTGTCAATTATTAATAACATTGCCAGTAACATTAGAATCCTTTTTAAAATTAAATTATTTTTTTGCTTATGTATCTTATTCCTTTTGTTTCTTTATGATTGGAATGTGGAAAAAACTGTAGGCATATTTTATTAGAGAAGTACATCAGATCAATTATGTGTCAGTAAGCCTGGAAAATAAATTTTAAGAAGGACATTACTTCTAAAAAAAAAGAAGGACATTACTTCTAATTATGCACACTAAATTAGAATGCTATTAGTTTTAAAGGTAAAATATATAAATACACATATGTCATAATATTTTTTATGTTATAAATTTTTGCTATTTGAGTGAAAAATAAATAATGTTCTAATTATCAAAAATTTTCCCTTAAAAATGTGTATTAGAAAGATGCACATATATGTGACCTGCTTTTTGAAATGGAATATGCTAGTGAAATGGAATATGATAAGTTTCTATAGACTGATTTAATATAAAGCTTGAGTGTAAAGAAAAAATACATATTTTAAAAAGCAGTTATTGAGTTTCTTTTACGTGCAAAGAGAATGTAGGAGGTAAAAATATAAGTAACACTCTCTTCGGGGGACAAATCCATATATATATGTGACAAGATATCCCTTTATTTGGACCTTGGTTCTTCCTTGAAGACAGAATTTCTCTCGAAAGGCCCATGTGTAGAGGCAACACGTTTCTTCTTCTTGCCCCACCCAGGGATGGAGTTTACATTCTCTGTGTCTTCTGTAAGTCTCAGTCCATCCCATTTTTTTTCTTCGTGAAAAAATCATTTATCCATTTTTGTCCACGTCATCCAATGCTTGTTAGCCCCATTTACTATTTATTCTATTGTTTATTCACTTCCTTATCACTCATCTGTATTAATGATTGGTTGGCACCATTTTCTCCCTCATCCAGAATCTTGCTTTCATACCACTATCAGCAATATTTATGTAAGTTATGAATCTAACATCCTGTGGCAGTTTCTGTGATATTCCTGCCACCCCCATCTAAATCACGTCTGTTTAAAGGGGCAGTTCGTGGATTCCACACCAGACCTATTGAATCAAAATTCTCAAAAGTAGAATCAAGGATCTGCATTTCTCAGAAAGCTCTCCAGATAATGCTTAGACCCAGTAAAGTTTGAGAATGAATGCCCATACCCTCCTCTTTCCTTGTTCTAGTCAACAATAATATTCGACATCTGTACTATCTAGTCACATACTACACGCTAGATACTGCTATCAGTTATTCTACCTTTGAAATAATAAATCTCTTTGAATATAAATTCTGATTGTTTAATTTCTTATAATCCTGTTTTTAACTTTTTTCCTCAAATGTTTCAGCCTTCTCCTCACTTTATTTGCTTCTCCATCCAGCCCAAATCTCATTATCCAATACTTTCACCTTAATTGGTGCTCTTGACGCCATTGCTCATTTTTTCAACCATATATGCTCAGCAAACTCCAACTGCTGATTAATCCAATTAGTTGTTGCCTTGATTCCTTTATTTGCAGGTGACTAGGAAACATTTCTTCAACGCTTCAGATTATTGCCCTATTATGTTTGCTGCTGGCTTTGCACTCCTTTCAAAACACTGCTTAGCAGCTAGTCAGTTCTCTGCTCCATTCTCCCCCATAACCACTTCAGAAACTGACAATGCCAGGAATCCAGTGTCCCCAGCACTGTTTTGTCTCAGCTGGTGAACCTGCTTTCTATTTCATACCCCAAACCTCATAGATATCTATTTACCAAATAGAGGCTCTAGAATTCCCTACAGCTACTTAAAATTAAGTATGTCTTTAGTAGGTTGAGTAATAGTTCAAAAGATATCAGATCCTAATCCCTGGAACCTACAAATGTTACCTTATACAGTAAAATGGTCTTTATAGATGTGATTGAGTTAAGGATCTTGAGATGGGGGAGATTATCCTGGATTATCTGCCTGGGCCCTAAATACAATCATATGTGTCCTGACAGGAGTGAAATAGAGGAAGATTTGATGGATATGGAAGAAAAAGTGGTATGACCAAGGTGGTAAAGACTGGAGTGATTTGGCCTCACGTCAAGGAATGCTGGTACCACCAGAGACTGGAATAGGCAAGAAACAGATTTTTCCTTAGAGTCTCTGGAGGAAATGCAGCACAGCTGAGACTTGATTTCAACCCGGTATATTTGTTTCAGACTTCTAGCTTCCAGAATTTTTAGAGAGTAAATTTCTGTTCTAAACCACTAAGTCGGTGTTAATTTATTGTAGCAGCCACAGGAAAAGTAATAAGGCAATAAGTGGCTAAAACATTTGCTGAAGTGACTGACACAAACTTTTCTATACTTTTCTTTATTTTGATCCCCAATATTCAATATGTCATCAAATTCTGTTGATTCTACTGAACACATCTCTCTCAAAATCATTCCTTCTTTCACAAGCCCACAGCCATTATCTTTGCTGAGCCATAAATAACTTTTGATCTGGCCTTCTAGAATATTCTCTGTTGCAAAGTGGCCCGAGTTTTTATTATTTCAAGATTTTTCAGATTCTTTGGTAAACATTAATAGGTTTTGGTGACTACAGGGTAGGAAGTAGCTTGAAGTCTCCAAAAAACTCTCATCTTTTACAATAAAAGCAGCTCCTAGCCCAAAGTCTGCTGCACACAAAGAAGCTTCTTAGTAAAGAAGAACAACATTTCACACAGTTCCAGAAACTCAGCAAGCTCCTGTTAGCTCTCCTTAGGAGCTCTTACGAGGAGCATCCCCTGAATCAATGAAATATTACGGCCTTAGGAGCAGCCAAACTTCTAGTTAGATCAAGAGACATAATTCTCTCTTATATGGGGCATTGCCCCAAAGTAGCAGGTGCTGGGACTGGCCAGTCTTTTGTACAGTGTTCACAGAGGATCGATGAGCCTGTGGAAACTTTCAGACAATGATGAATCCAGAATAGTCCTCATTCTCATTCCTTCAGTGGAGGAATTCTCCTCCTTCCAATTTAATGTCTAAATCCTTTAGGCTAGTGAGCTAAACTTCTGCTATTGATTAGATGATATATGAAGTACTAGTAAAAGCTTCCTCTGGAATGTGTGTTTCAGATTGGGTTCTTTCAAATATCAATGAACCATCCTTAGGGTATGATAAAAGTTAACGTCACACACAAATATATGAATCTGTTCTTCCTCAATTAATTAAAGTAAATTACCTCACAGAAAATTTGAAGATGTGATTTTCTTTGTCACTTTTTTTTTAAGATTTATTTATTTATTTGACAGAGAGAGAGGTCACAAATAGGCAGAGAGGCAAGCAGAGAGAGAGGGAAGCAGGCTTCCTGCCAAGCAGGGCTCGATCCCAGGACCCTGAGATCATGACCTGAACCAAAGGCAGAGGCTTAACCCACTGAGCCACTCAGGTGCCCCTCCTTGCTTTTTATGTCTTCCCTTCATATCTTTTTTCACACTGTGCCCAGGTTGATCTTTCAAATAGAACACCTGTTACTCATCGTTGACTCTTACAGCCTCCAGGGCAGACGGTGATCTTTGTCTACCTCTTCACTCACCATACCAACGTAATTTCAGAGATATTTAATTAATAGTAGTCCTCAAACTAAAAAAGAAAATAAATAAAAACAAGCTATAATCTTTCTAGTCATATAACTACTTCTTTGCCCTCTCCAATTTGCCTACCGAAATATATATTTTTTCTCATTCTTCAGATTTCTACTAAAAAGGTAGATCCTCTGTGGAGCTACTGTACTTTTCTCATACTTTAGCTTCCTCTTCCCCTCTGTCTTCACTTTTCTGAGTTTATAACTTATGTTATGACATTGTTAAATTAACACGTGTTAACTGGAGTACAGACTACTGGGTGGTGAACCACAGTTCAACAAAAGACCACAAAAGAAATTGAAATAGAGAAGTCAATTACTCACAGGTCTTAGAGGAGGTCAAGAGGGCACCACACCAAAGGTGTCCTTTGGAGATGACACGGCAGGGTGCAGGCAGAGAGAGTGGCAGGACAGGGGCACTTCCTTTATTAGGATCCATGTGTAGAGGGCTTTGAGGTTCCAAGGATGGGACCAAATTGGTCAACTCCCAAACTAAAAAAGCAGAGTTTTGGTAAGTCCCCCTGGGGTTTTATCCAAGGAGTCCAAAAGGCATACAGGTGGTGGGAGGCAGGAGAGACTGTTATCACAAGGCTGTCAGGGACTTGAGTTTTCTTGTGGTTCTGTGGTTGCCATCCAGGATTTGTACTTTCATGAAGAGCTGCTGTCAGTCCAAGATCTCCACAGGCTGCTTGGCTACACAAAATGGATACTGAGGCAACAATACCATGGAATGGCTTAGCTAAACTCTTGACATCTTATACTTTTGCTTGGTACTCCATTTTAGATATTCATAGGAGTCCCCTGCACTCTCACCAAGTCTGTAAGCTCCCAGGGAGTGCTTTCCATGTCTTCTTCATATGTGGAAGTCTCATTTCTGTCATATGCATGACTGACTCTCTATAAAAATCTGGTGAAAGAAAGAAAGGAAGGAAGGAAAGAAGGAAAGAAGGAAGGAAGGAAGGAAAGATAGATGGAAGGAAGGAGGGAAAGAAGGAATAAATTCCAGAGCCAAAGAAAAGTATTTATTATTTTATAAGCAAAAGATATCTCTTGCAACTACAGAAAAGAGGCTTATGTAATTTTTAGGCCTTTTGTTTTTGAAAGTGGAAAAAAAATGTTTAAATGTAGGTTATTATACAACGAATTATGTATGAGTAGCATGTATAAACTGGAAAAGATATTTGCAATGATTGAGTTGTTTAATTCTTCAAGCATATCTTTGTTCTATGTTAAATTTAAAAACTGAAATAATGTCAGAATTGGATATCAGCTTTTTTGACTATTGCATATACCACATTTTCATAGTCTCAAAGAATGTAAAATGTCAGTATTTTTAATGTAGAAAAAGCTACACTATGTATTTCTACAAATATATATGCCCTATATATGTCCCCATCCATGATGTTAAGGTACTAAGCTCTAAGAATAAAGTTATTGAAATCAGAAGATCTGGGTTCTGGTCTGGGTGGTCCTAAAACCACCACTTAATGTTTTAAGATGGCCTTAAGTAGGAAAAATAAGGGACACAAAAAGAGGGGGGAAAAAAGAAAGACAAAAACATCACATGAAAATATTCAAAATTATTGGTTTCTGATCTGCTGCTCTAAGTTCCTTTTATTCATTTTTATTTGCCTGATTTCTCTTAAGTGATGTGCTTGCATTCATTTTTCATTCATTCAACAAATATTTATTGATCCCTACTGTGGACTCAAATCTAATGTGCAAAGAATAAAAAATGAGGGCACATGGCCTACTGCTAGAGACAGATACTAAAAGAAAACTGCCTAATTGTAGGCAAGTGTCCTTAATATATGCCCAAGATATATTATAAAACATAATTTGTCTTATTTATTATTTATATATTACCTTTCTTTCCCCCTGCTAGCATAGTAATTATGTTCTATTACTGCACCAAAACTGGAGTTCCCAAGGATTGACACATTTCATGTTTTAGAAAATAAGCAAGATTTTGTTTTATAGTTAATTTGAAATCTGTGAGATAAGTGCATTAAGTATCCTGAACATTGACCTGTATCTTTCCCTGAAGTTAATTCTTGCAATATTGAACGTGATTGCAAATTGTATTGACGAGCCTTATTTATTTGTTTTCAAACATTACTAAATCATAAAATTGAGGTCTTCTTTTGCTGTAAGCATATCTTTTTATTTAGTCCTGTAAGTTCTATAAAGCACAGCTTTCACTGGAAACCATGATGCTAGAAATTCATATATTTCAATTATGTCCCCCTAGAGGCCAGTAATTATTGGAAAAACAGTTAACTGGTTTTATGGTCAACCTTTGTCTAGAAGTTCATCTCTATAACCTACGATCTTTTACCCTACCTCTAAAATGTGAATGCAAAGTAGAAATGGTAACCCCACAGTAAAATACACTTATATGAAATCCATTATTTACGTAATTAAAAATGTGCCAGGAGGCATTTTGCTCAAAACATTTCCCTTTTCATTTAAGAAAGATTTTGGTTTCTAGAGTAGCATTGTTAAAAGTATTCTATTCACCACAAGATAATGTGTTTTCTTTTTCTCCTTGTATTTATTTTTTCCTCTTTCTCTCCCCACACCACCCCCACCATTTTTTTTCTTTTTTCTTTGTGAGGACTTAGAGTATTTTCTTACCAGTCTTAGTAAATATTAGATCTGTTAGTGCTTCAGTGATGATTTCTGTCTTGCTCATCAGTCTTGACTGTCCTCTACCAGAACCATAACATTGCCTGTCAGATATTTATTACTTTGTTCATTATATAAAGGTATTTTTAGTTCCTAACAAACAGATTGGACTCTGTAAATGGGTTCTGATTGTAATACCACGGTAACTGTCTTTTTCAACATAAGTAAGCAAAACAACTGCCAAGGTTTTCTGATCATTTTCCAATAAAGCCAAATTCTAGGATGTAGTAATAAAAATTATCCTAGAAATTGACTCTGAAAGCAATATGGGAGTACTCTCTCCCCTTTTGTGATAACTCCCTGCTCTAATAATTGTAATTTATTAAAACAAAATTATTCTGCAAATCTATGGGAGCTAAGGTTTATAAATCCATAATTTTATGACTATCATAAGATTAAGCCATGAAACAGTAAAACGATGAAAAGAACAAGAATGTTTGATATATTTTGACACTTATTTTGAGTGGTCGTATTTATTTTTAAATATTGTAATTTTTTTTCTTGTGGAATACATATATTTTTCTAGAACACCTCCATTAGTTTAATCTTAGGAGTTTTATAACCTGGTATTTGATTTATTTCCACAGTCTGGATGTATAAAACAAATATCTGAAAACCATCAAAGTTCATCTTCAATAAAAATTTAAAAATAATTAAATGTGAAAAAATCTAAGAGTAAATGGAAATATTGTCAAATTAGTTAACATATTTACACATATGATTTAATGGAAACCGTCTGAATGTTCCAGTAGATTTCCTTACCTATTTCAATGAAAATTAAGGAAGCCTTTAGTAAAACAATACGGTGTGCTCTCTGGACATGGAAAAGTAGGTGGGAAAAGAGATGAAATGGGAGATGCCATAGTCAAGGAGAGCAAGAAATAAGAGAAGATGATGAAAGAGAAAGACCAGGGCAAATAGAGAGAGATCAGCATCTGTTCTGGAGGCCTTAAGAGTCCTCAACAATGAGTAACAGTTCGCAACCTGTTACTATATGTTTTGGGCTCAGTGTCCAGTTTACTGGAAGTTTCCCTTAATTCATGAATGCTGAGGGAAAGTACTGGGTACCAGGGAACTATTTTTAATTTCACTTTTTCATTGCTGTTGCAAGATATAAAATTCCCTGAAAGACCCATATGCTTTTTCCCTTGGAAATTATGAAGAGGATATTATTGTGACCTTATCCTGCTTTTCTTCTTAAAACCTTCAATTCTGGGCCACAAGACGATTTTTCTAAAGCCCTTTCTCAATGGTAATTCAAGAGAATTACCTTGTTAGTATAATTTGTCTGTTGCCTGGCATTGAATGATCAGTTTGGAGGAATTTCCCTATTGGACAGAATGGTGAGTTCATTACTCTATTCTTCGTTACTCCTTGTAAGCCCAGGACTATAGGAAGAAGAGCCCTGAAATCTCATCTCCCCTCACTATCGTCTAGTAAAAGGACCTTGAACAATATATCATTTTCTGGTATTCATACAGTTGTTTCTAATACTTTGTGAACAACTGTTAGCAGAGAAGAATGAGTGATGTCTCTTAAGCTCATGAGGATTCCATATCAAGGAGAAGAGATGGGGTCATGGAAAAGGTAACATGGTTGATGCTTGAAACTTGAGTAGGATTCATTAATTTATTTGACAAATGTTTATTGATCATCTACTTTCATATTACAACAGAAATGAGGAAATGCAACAAATGTCCCCACAGCAAGTTATGATTCTTAGTTTTTCAGAGTTTTTCAGAGTCAGAGATTACATCACCCAGAAATCATAGTATGTTTTTGAATCTTGTAATGAAAGTATGCACTCTCAGCAGAAACTGGGAACAAGAAATGCTTTTTTGTGACTGAGAGAATCAGAGAAAGGTTCAGTGAGAAAGTAACCAAGAGTCATTTTTGGAGAATGAATAATAATTTTACAAATAATGGGGGAACAGTTTGGCAGAAAAAGAAAAGAGCATATGCAAGAAGAGTTAAGATTGGCGTATAGTGTGATGTGGCGGAAGCTGATGTTGGGAAGAGAAATTGAAGCAGATTGAAAAGTCTTCTTATAATGTGATGAAGACTTTGGATTTTTATCCTGAATCCTCTGGGGGAATCACTGGGGATTGATAAGTAGGGGAAGTCAGAGATATGTTTTAGAAAAATAACTGTTGGTGATGGGACCATGTACAGAAGATAGGAACTGGAGGTGACCAACCAGCTGGAAATTGATCAATTCTTGACATTCCTGACTTCCTCCAATAGAATTTTAACATTCTTCAAGGGAGGACCCAATTTTATTGACTTTTTTTTTTTTTTTTTTTTTGGTCCCTGAATAATACTTGCTATATAAAGGGACTTAGTCTTTGATGGTTACTGGAGGGAAGAAGGGAGGGAAGGAAGGCTTTAATAAGTGATGGAGTGGTCTGGATGAGTAATGATGAGGACTGAAATGACATATCAGCTGTAGGATGGCCAGAAAAGACAGATTGGAGATGGATTGGCACCATAATTTAGCAAACAGATTTCATTTCTGTACATATGGCCAATGAATATCTTTTTGCTTCTTTTTCCTAAGATGCCCTGGCACGTGCTCTCTGAAGTTCAAGATGAGTCTGATGTGCAGAGCTGATATTGCATAGTTGATCATCATAGTTGTTGTACATTTTTCGTTATAGTCCTGAATGGCTCACTCCTAGCATACTGATGACACTGTGGTTGACTGGAAAGGAAACATTTCCCAGGGACCTAGAAGCATATTTTGACTCTATTTTCTGAATTAAAATCTGTGGGCAAATGCTCAGGAGTCTTATCCCATAAGAGAAAGAGAGGTATTTACTGGCTTAGGGGTGATCAAATACAAAATACCCATTTGACCATGGAAGAATGTTCTCTGAATATTGGTTATCCAGGCTTTTGTGCCTGCCCAGAATAACAACAGAGAAATACAAATTTCCCTAGTTCTCAACCTAAAGGTCTGCAGATAACAAACAAATGAGGTTATAGTAACTGTACAAATTCAAATGTGAATTTCAATTTGTCAATAAATTCAATAAAATTTCAACAAATTCAAATGTCAATAGAGAAATACAAAATTTCCTTAGACCTCAACTTAAAGGTCTGCAGATAACAAACAAATGAGGTTATGGTAACTGTACACATTCAAATGTACTGGTTTGTACCAATTACCATTTTCCTTGACCCCTGTCAGGGTTAGTTATGTGAATCCCTGGGGACACATTGTGTATGCTGCAAATCAAATATTAGAAAGTCAAGTTGCCAGAAGATGTTTTTCCTAATCTTAAAGATTAATTCATTGATTTTGCCAAATTTACCAATTTATGATTAACAGTTATAAATCTAAATCTTATATAGCACTATGTGCCAGGCATATATTAGAAAGAGTTTACATAAACTAACTCATTTTATCTTCACAACACTATTTCTAGCACCATTTCACAGAGGAGCTTCAGTAACGGGTCCACGCCACTCAGCTATGGTGTAGCTGGTTTTAATAACAAGAAAACAAAAACAAAAACAAAATGAAGTCTATAACAAGAATGTTTAATAATGATCAATATCTGTAAATGAAAAAGTCAATTTTTCAGTTTAGAATTTTTGCGTTAATAAATACAAAACAAATACATTCGTTTGCTCACATTTTAGAATTTTTAGGTTTCTTTTGCTAATTTCTCAAGTAGCTTGTTAACATTTGGGGAAAAAAAGGTTTTTTTTCCCCATCAGTAACAAAAATTGAATATTTTTGTTAAATGGGATGGCCATAAAACTTATCTTCCAACCTGAGGACACATTTGAAAGTAAAAGGGGCACTATTAATAATTGCCCAAAGAAAAAGTTTGAACTTGGACCCTACCAGGTTAACTGGGGTGTTTGATCCCCATGTTATTAAACTTTTTAAACTTCTTAATTAAAGGTCTTACGTAGAACCAACAGAGCTTTTAAAAGTGTAAACCCACAGTTCATAAATTTGATGATGTTCCTTTGGAAAACTGACCATTTGGCAAAACTCCTTTGAGCAAATTGATTTTTTTTTCTCTTCACAGGGCTCAGATATAGTCCACAGGACCAAGCAGGAAACTTTCCTCAGGTGTCCTCTTCCAAAGGAAAACAGTGGAAGCAAGTCATGCAAAAGTTCTTTTGTCTTGTCACTCTTTATCATTTCTAGACACTTCAATAAGCAAAATTTCTATCTAGTGGGGACTAGGATTTGGCTGTCTAGAAAAGACATCGTGACACTGCCTCTTTAAGAAGCTTATAAACAGAGATCAGCCCCCAAATATCGTGAAAGTATATGAATAAGGTTTAAAATAAACCCTTGATTGAATTCATCTACTCCATCCTTCCTTACTAATTAGATGAATCTCAAGAAGCCCAGGCAATTTTGTGGCTGATGCTATTTGGAATAAGTAACAACACAGATCAAAAATTCTCCATAAACATTTCAGGAGGCCCTGAATGTTAGGTGGGTAATATTTAGTGTTGTCCTAGATTGTGTGGTGTTGGGCGTTCTTACACTGAAAATGGTCAATTCACTCAGTAATAAAGAAAGCTAATGTTATTAAGTGCTCTAATACAGAGGCAAATTCATACACACAATGGAATATATAAATAAACAATAACTCCCTTTTCACCAATGAATGTGGATAGAGGTAGAAAGACTTTTAGAATTGCTGAAAGAAAATCTTCAGTAATAAGTAATTCTCACAAATAGAAATTCAGATTCAGGGGAAATCTGCCCATTTTTTAATGTAAACTGGGCTTTGAAAACTCATTTGAGGACACTCTCCTGTAACCTCATTATCTAAAAATGTGATTTCATCTATTTTATTTTGAACTTAAAGTATATAAGCTACATACTGAATCCATGAAAATTTTTGTTGAAGTTGAAGGTAAAATCATTACTTCTTGCTACTGTTCTCAGTAAGAATTTAAAATTTACTGTTTAAACAAAGTAACTTTATTGTTAACAGTAAATGGTAATGTAAAATATGTGAGGCAGAAAGGAGTGGTAGTATTTCTTTGTTACAGTGTACTCCATCCTGCTTTTATGGGTTTTCCCAAGATGCGCATGTCTGAACTCTTTCTAAGGAGCAGGCTCTGAATGGCTGCTGAGAATGGCAGAGAATGAAGCTTGATACAGGTTTAAAAATTTGGTGCAAGAATTACATGTGATTCCTTGAGATTATTATAACCATGTCTTGCATATTAAAACAACTACTGTGGCTTCTTTCTCTTTGAAATACAATTAATTTGCTTCCTGTAGAGGAAATTTATGTATGAATAGTTTTATCAGGTATTATTTGTGTTTGTATTATTTTGTAGTGAGAATAAAATTCACATTACTTTTCCCATATAGAACACAGTGCATCAATGTTGATGTTTTCATTATTCGTCAGTTTCTTTTTTTTGGTAATTCCTTTTTTTTTCAATTTTTTATTTAAATTTCAATTAGCTAACATATAGTGTAATATTAGTTTCAGTTGTACAGCATACAACATTGTGATTCATCACTTCCATATAATACCCGGTGCTCAGCACAAGTGCCCTCCTTTCTGGTCATTCCTGTTGTAGTTTCTACTATATTTATTTCTCAGTGTCCAAAAGTCTTGTTTT
Source organism: Martes martes (assembly GCF_963455335.1). NCBI lineage: Eukaryota > Metazoa > Chordata > Mammalia > Carnivora > Mustelidae > Martes > Martes martes. Next base: position 29,422,329 of record NC_137888.1, read on the forward strand.
CCCAATTTTATTTGGGAGTCATTTTCTGAGACTTAGAATCCACTTCTTCATTGGAAGAAATTAGTAAAGAATTTACAATGTCAATGGTGAAGATTCTTGACCAGCTCAAAAAGGCCTGTTTACCTTAACATGTTTGTAATATCCTAAAATGCTCATAAATATCAAGAATAACAGACCCAAATCCAAGCTACTTTGAGCTGTGGTTTTCCTTAGCTACATGGAGCTCTATCCTCCAAGAAAGCCTGGAGTATCTCCTAGTGTGTAGATGGAAGGAAGGATGACAAGAACTTCACCTTCAGTTACTCTGGGGAAGTTGTCCTGTGGAGAGCTTGTAGTGACGTCAATTCTTCCACAAGAGTGGAACCAGTCTGTCTTATCATTAGTATAAGATCTAAGCAGATTGCTAAATAAAGCAGTAATCATGTGAGAGAAGTGTTACTTATGAAATGCAGAAATTGCCTGCCTGATCTGGGACAAGTAGTTTTTCTACACACAATGAATACAATAAAAAACAAGACAGCTTAAGGCCTGATCCTCATTGGGTGCATGCTTTTCGTGGGAGATAAAGATAATAAACAAGTGTTTACAACTGTGAATGTTGTTCAGGGTTGAGATACTCAGGCTTCTCAACCTCAAGCCTATTGACCTTTGGGCCCCCAGTGATGTTTTGGTGGGTGGGCTATTCTGTACTCTGTAGGATGTTTACAGCAAACTTGATCCCTGCCTACTAGATGTAGATAGTAGTACACCCCCAGTTTTGACAGCTAAAAATGCCTCCAAACATTGCCAAGTGTCCCCCTGGAAGATGATGGGGTGGGGGAGAGCAGGGGACAAAATTGTCTCCAATGAAAGCCGCCGGGCTAGATGAAGAGAGAAATTGATCTTTCTAGATAGCTGGAGGCCATTGGTGACCTTGATAAACAGAGTTTGAACGGTGGTTCTGGAAATGAATATCGAAATGATGTGAACAAAGGAATGAAAAGTAAAGAAATGGACACAGCTCTCCAGGGAAGTACTTTCTGTGAAGGGGAGGAGATAAATGGTGCAAAAGCTATTAAGTAGATGTGGCATCAAATGAGGCTGTTTGGGTTATTCTTATTTCTTGATTGTTTTTCGTCTTTAAAAACAGGAGTTGCTACCACATGTTTGCAACTGGTTGAGTGAGGTATGGTGGGGAAAGTCAGGGCAGGAAAGGGAGAATAAATGAAGTAACAGTCCCTTAAAATGGGTAAGGATTCAGCCTCTCAGTGGAGGAGCTGACTTGGTAAAACAGGTCTTACAATATAGCAAAGCAAAGAGAAATTTGGGGCTCAGATTTAGGAAACAGTAGCTCTGGCAATGTATTTTATTATTAAAGTAGGTAGTAAAGTCATCCACTGAAAAAAAGACAAAGGTAGGTTTTGCAGGTAGTAAAAGTAGAGTTCTGCTTTATTTTTGCTGCATCAAAAATGGATAGAATCGAGAAATCCTCTGTTAAGTCCTTTGATGTTGATCTGGGAATAATGCCTTAAATAAAACATACTCCTAATCATACATCTTATTGCTGGAATAATATACTTTATGTAAAATTAGATACAATTCCTACTTCTGTTTCTCTTGCTGAAATATTTTTATTTGTTATTTGCTTGTAGTATACAAGAAAAATATTACTTAAGTCTTCCCTCTCAAAATTCAGGAAAAAAATACATTTTTCTGGGTTTCTTTGCCTATACAACACTGCATTCCAAACAATAGCAATAGTATAAGGAAAATTATCGTTAAGGAACAACTTTATCATTAAATCAATATATTCTCTGACTTGAAGTCCATTTGCTTAGAGTTTTATATGGCCTTATTGATTTGAATCATAAAAGATACAAAAGAGGATACATTTGTACAAGTTCAATAACGTAAAGAGGGAAAAATATGTTCTCAGTGAGAAAAACCTCAAAGTATTCAGTGTGTTGATGAATGCAGAAATTTGAAAATGAAGTAAATTATTTCCTCTTCTATCACAGACTTGGAAGACATCTGTAGTCTGTCTGCTATTTACCTCTCCCTCTCTTCTGGCATAGATATTTTGTGAGAGATACGTACCAGTGGTTCATTCTTTAGGAAGTAGTAATTCACACCCAACAGAACTAAACATAAATTGAGGAAATGTTCACTTTGACCTTTGTTTTAAAAGCTTGACCAATGTTTTGAATTCTCTTACCCTGATTTCATCTTTAGTTGGTTTATTTTCTGACCTGAAAGAATGAAACGTATTTACATTTATGAAAAGCTTTGACATTCATGACTAATGGATGTTAATTGCTATGACAGTGACATTTTGTATCTTACCCGTATTTCTAGGTTACCTTTTATAGGAAAATCTTTGAGGACTAAATTACCAGGGCTTTTAGAAAAACTGAAATATAGTGCTTTCTAAAAATACCAAATTATTGCTAACATAAAGCTTACTATAAATCACATGCGATTATAAGACTGCGTTTTAAAATCTCTTTGAAATATATTTTACTTTAGTAATTTGGGATTTTTAAAGAAAGTAATTAAGTAACTACATGGACAGAAAGGATTATGCTTGTTTTGAGTGTTTATGGCATCTTTATTTTATAAATATTCTTGCCTTATCCTGGTCATTCTAAGGAAGTATCACCCTTTGAACTATTGAAAAGCCAATGGCTTCCTTCTCATAGTATTTTATAAATGCTCTGGTGTTTATTATAATCCTTTCTAGCTGGTTCTTAGCCTCTTAGCCTGGTCTGTCTGTAGGACATTCCTAATCTCTTTACTCTGGTGGCGACTCACTTTATAGGCTCTGACATTTAAGGATATGTCTGAAATGCACTTTGGACTCCCACCACAAATACCTTGTTTATCTACTTTTTCCAAATGTGTTTATCTCAAATCCAGAGAGAAATTTTTCAATTTTTAAAGTTATAAAGAGAAGGTAAAATAAATTAAACATGTTCATTGTGATGAAAGCAGCAAATGGGATTTCCAAACTTTTTAATTTTATGTACCAAGAGTTTAAATATTTATGTGTCTAATCTTCACTTTATTAAAATGACCGGATGAACTCTACAAGTCTCTGACCATAAGTAAAGATTCCTTTGCCAGTAAATGTGGCTGATATTTACTACAATAGAACCAAGCAGGAATCATATTTTTATTTATTTATGAGTATAACCTTTTCTCTACAGGGTTTTTGTTTTTTTTTTTCATCTTAATTTATAGCATGACTGGTCATCAGGATTAAATGACAACTTTAAAATAGAAAGTGGTTTCTGGAGGAAGAGGTTGGGAATTTAAAATTCCGAGTTAAAATGACATGTTTCACAATCTTTTCTGAATCTTCAAATTTCATTCTTAAGGACAGTGAGAGGTGAATGGCACTCTTTTTATGATTCAGCATAGTAGGTAAGAGCTAAATACAGGTTATAGATAAAGGTATCTGTGAGTGGTGGATTTTGTGCCAGGATTTGTTGTCAACCATCATAAGTGATATAGTTTGAACATTTTGGTAAAATATTTTTCTTAGCTTTTTATTCTATTAGATAGTACAAGATAGTACTTGGGTAAATCATTTCGTTACATATAGGGATTTAATCGACTTCATGGCAGTTGACACCAGCCACCAATTTAGATTTCTTAACAGTGATCAAGTTTTTCAGGCAAAAATATATCAACAGAGATGCTATGGGAAACATGTATATTTTACCTGATACTATGGGAAACATGTATATTTTACCTGAAAAAGACATGCTTCAGGTGGAAGAGTGGATAATACTCCCTATCCACTTAATGTTTTTTGTACTTCTAAAAGATGAAGGCTAGTTGATTATCAGGTCTCAGTCGGAATTAAATCCTGAATTCTCATAATTTAGGCAAGTAAATGTTTCCATAGGTAGAAGGCTGTCATTGTTTCACTTGAATAAAAGAGTCATTTAAAAAAAAATTACTCTATGTGAAAATACAGAGTAAGAAGACTTGAAAGCATACACACAATAGAAAAATAAAGGTTGAAAGGATGATGTGAAGAAATATACCCAGGATCAAAACCACAGTGAGATATACCATCTTATACCAGTCAGAATGGCTAAAATTAACAAGATGGGAAACAACAAATATTGGCAAAGATACAGATTTTTCAATGTTGGTGGGAATGAAAGCTGGTACGGCCACTCTGGAAAACAGTATGGAGGTTCCTCAAGAAGTTAAAAATAGGGCTATCCTATGACACAACAATGGCATTACTAGGTATTTACCCCAAAGATACAACTGTAGTGATCCGAAAGGGCACCTGTACCCCAATGTTCATAGCAGCAATGTCCACAATAGCCAAACTGTGGAAAGAGCTAAAGTGTCCATGAAAAGATGAATGGATAAAGAAGATGTATTACATAAATATATATATACACATATATATACATATATATAAAAATACATATTTATATGTATATTATACATATATATGTATGTGTATATATATATATAAATACATACACACACAATGGAATATTACTCAGCCTTCAGAATGAATACTTGCCATTCACACTGATGTCAATGGAACTGGAGAGTACTATGCTGAGCAAAGTAAGTCAAGCAGAGAAAGACAATTATCATATGGTTTCATTCATAAGTGAAATATAAGAAACAGAGCAGAGGATCATAGGGTAAGGGAGGGAAAACTGAATGAGAAATCATCAAAGAGGGAGAAAAACCAGGAAAGACTCTTAACAATAGGAAAAAAAATGAGGGTTTCTGGAGGCGATGGCTGATGTACATTGGGTGGGCTTGTGATGCACATTGAAGAGGGTAGGTGATATGATGAGCACTGGGTGTTATAAATCAATAAATTATTGATAACACAATAATGCAATAATTATTGGTAAATTATTGAATGCTACATCTGAAACTAATGGTGTACTATATGTTGGTTAATTGAATTTAAATAAAAAGTTTAGAAAAATATATCCCCAAGGCCCCTTTTATATTCCACTTAGTTCATAGAAGAGATAAGTCCAAATTTCACCTACTCCACTTCCAAATAAAGATTTAAAGAAGACCTGGATAAATCTATATGCTGATGTAGCTAATTACAACTGTAGGACTGATTTTCATGTAAGCCTTTGAAAACCAGTTAGCTTTTTATAGGAACATCACAACCACATCAGACTTATCTTGGTTTTATTATTATTATTTTATTTTTGTGTCCAAATAAGAATGTGAACTTAACCTCAGCACTTTTTAATTTGTTAAAAATAATTTGTTTTATAACATGCACACACACACACACACGCACACACATACTCCCACATAGTTACTATCCCTTATTTGTCAAATCATGATATTATTTTAACTTTTTAATTTAACCCTGTGATGAGATCAAGGGATTATATACTAATTAAATAAAGTAGCTCCATGGCCAACAATATGATGCTGAAACATGAGCAAATGATAATGTGGTTTTTACTTCTACACTCTTTTAGGAAAATCCCGTATCAGGTACTTTCTGAAGGGCACCCTTTGATGTCACAAAATGGCTGCCAGGAGCAACTGGGGCAACATAATCCAGCTCATGTACAAGGCCAATCAATTTTTCCCCTCAAATTTAAAACACAAGTCCTGGGCTTCATTCTGACTGGATAATCTTAAGGCAAATGTCAGTCCCTTAACCAAACATTTAGTGTAGGGCTAAGAATTTCACTAATTGGTTTAGGCCCAAATCAAAGCCTGGGCTCTGGTAAACCCAACCCTGGAATATAATGGCGTCTTAAGGCAATAGGGTTCTGGGGAGAATAATGGAATAAAACTTAAATGAAATAAAAATTGAGTACCTATAACTCACGGTGGGGAGAACGGATCAGGTCAACTAAGTGTATCATATAAATTTTATCTGTGATATCTGAACTACTCTGGATAGTTTTTGTTTTTGTTTTGTTTTGTTTGTTTTAGTTTTCTCATGAAAAGTGAAACTATATTCTACTTCCTGAGAATCATGTGAATGCAAAATAAATAAAAGAGTGAGGTGGTGAACAGAGAAGAATTAGATTATATTTTTCAAGAAATATTACATTATTTCTTAGACTTTTATTCTTTCATAGCCCATTTTTTTCTTTTATACTGTGTAAATCTAGTCCTGTGTTGCTTGACATATAATAGGAACTCAGCAAATTCTGAATTATTAAGTATAAATTAATGGAGAAGAGTTTATAGGGTAATAAATTGAGTTTTAATGTAATCTTTAAAAATTTCAATTAAATGAAAATTTTAAATGAAAATAATTGATTATCTTACTTGTTTTTCCTAAAATAAGTATAATTTTTTAGTTTGGATGGAATTGTGTTATGAAAAAAATGCATATGTTCATTCTAGCCCAATCAAAGAATGCTATTTTTTTTCCTCTGAAAGTATTCACCTGAATACATGATTTATTGTGTACTTACTTTTAACTTTCCCTGCCAGAAGACAAAGGATTCAGATCAATGACCTTTTCTAATTCTATGAATGTTCTGTAAAAGGGTCCCTTGCCTTTCAAATTACATTAGAAATCAAAAGTGCACATGACTTTGGAAAGATTTATCTTTCCTTAAGTATATTTGAGGATTAATCTTTCTGCTATTAGTCTTACTTGGGTTCTAATAAGTTAAAGTTGATCTGTGTTTTGAAGGGAAATAGGTACCTACCATTCCAAACTCTCTTTGTCAATAATTTCTCCCTCCCTTTCTCTAAATCTATATGAACATAGATTTTCTTATATGGGTATATAGATGCACTGATCAATAAAAAGATACAGATAGGTGTAATATAAAGTCACTGAAAATCCTAGTTTTTATCATGTCTGTATCTCTGTATTTGTATCTCTACCTCTTAAGGTTTTCAGTGCCTAATTTTACCCTAGGTTCTTTGATTTCAATAGTCAGCATGATTTTTGGTACTATACCTCTTCACCTCTTTATTATATATGAGCGGTCAGAACACATTGTAATAAGGTTCAAGGACAGATTTGTATTCTATAGCCTCCTAGAATTAATTGTTTTGGATCTTTTCATGTTTTTCCTTACTAGGGTAAAGGTGAGGGAACAATATGTGTGTGTGTGTGTGTGTGTGTGTTTCTTCTGACCTGTTAAAAAGATAACTTGGCAATAAAAATCAAAGTGGTCCATTTAGTTTAGAATCTTTCTTACTTCTATTCCTGATCATAACTTGTCCTTTTGTGCTGCAGCAACTAGGTGGCATGTACCAGTCTATATCTCCATGCCTCTTCTTTTATATTTGTGAGGAGAGCTACTGCCTTCATTTAGAATCTTCTCTGCTTTTTCTGTAGATTCCCCCATCTTGGAGCAATTGTCCTCTCAACACACTCAAATCTATGTCCGTTCCTTCTGAAAACATGTCTGTTTGCTTTTATCTAGGAATATATGTAAAAACAAATAACACCTGCCCAGTTTATTTAAACAACAAAATAATGTATAGAAAGAACAGTGTAAGCAATAATTCCATATTATAGCCGTCAGTAACTCTGAAGGAGTTTTATGTCAATTTTTATGTCTATTTTTCTTAATAATGACATTGTTTGAGTATGTGTAAATATATATACATTTTTACTGATATTTCTGTCTTTCATAGAATATTAAAAATATTATTTTAATCATAATATATGAAGACTCAAGTTTGGCCAAAGAAAATGCAGGGAGTTTGTATTAATATTATAACTTAGAGAAATCTACCTTTACACCTTGACATGAATAGGTGAATAAAACTGCATTTGAATGATGGTTGATTACATTTAAAAATTAAAATATAGTTAAGAATTTTAAATAAAAAGAATCACAGATCTTATTTCTTTGAATACAGCTCTTTATAACTGATCTCTGCCATTATAATTTTACTATCAAGGAGCTTTTCTAAAACATGAATAAAACCTAGCAAATTTTTAAGCATTATAGAAAATGTAATTTCAGTCCTTGTCAATATCCTGTATAAAGAGCTTGTAAATGTGCATTTTTTAAAATAGTTGAATTCAAACAACTGGAATACTGAAACATCTTTAGATCTAGTTTGAATAAATTAAACACATAGTTCTCCCCCTGAAATGATTTGTGGATTCCGATTCAACCCAGGTGTCAATTTAATTGAATATTTGGTTTTTAGAGGGAAATATGGAAGGCATTCTATAGATTTAAGGGTTTGCTTTGGAAACTCCATTCTGTATTATAACAGGAGAGAATTAATGGCCACAAGAATTAGTCCTAATCTCTATCTACACAGGCAACTAAGGGGCTGTCAAATAACATTTTGATTCTCCTACTTATCCCAATTTCTTTTTTCTGAAACCTGGTGATACTTTTTAATCCATATAAACTTAACATGACAGCACATTTGCCCTAACCTTTGTTAGTAAATTAACAGAATGTCTTAAAATTGAAAGTTGGGATATTGGGTCTTTATTTTCTCCCCACCTCAGTGGCTTGATTTCTAAGTAATATGTATTAAAATATTATTTGCATGAAAATAAAAAGCCAAAAATAATACAAGAAAATATAAGTGATGATTAATATTCTGTGATGCTGGTAATGGTATTTCTAAGCATAAAACTAAAGAATCACAAAAGAAAATATTAATTGATTTCCCTGATGCCACAAAATCATCTTTAAAAGAGCTTTTTAAAAAACTGCATATTTATTTGCAATTCATATAAAATTCTTGGTGTATAAAAAGTTTTAAAAACCAATAAACTGAACAAAATATTAAAATAAGAATAACAAAAATATATAGATTAATATAATTATTAATATGACAATGATTTTGTTTTACTAGTAATCAAAGACAAAGTAAAATATGTAAATTTTCAGTTTTAAAAATTTATCATATTTATTTATTTATTTATTTATTTATTTATGGTGTGTGTTTGTGTTGTTTCATTCTTTAAGCACATTACCCAGTGTTAATAAGGTATGGGAAATCATCATACTGGTTAGGTTATAAATTGTTACAACTTTTTATTTATTTATTTTTTAGATTTTATTTATTTGACAGAGATCACAAGAAGGCAGAGAGGCAGGCAGAGAGAAAGGAGGAAGCAGGATCCCCACAGAGCAGAGAGCCTGATGCGGGGCTTGATCCCAGGACCCTGGGATCATGACCTGAGCCAAAGGCAGAGGCTTTAACCCACTGAGCCATCCCAGTGCCCCGTTACAACTTTTTAAAGAGCAGTTTTAAAATACTTTTAAGATGTGTTCAAAATGTGTGTATCTTTTGACCTAGCAAGTCTAATTTTACAAATTTGTATTAAGGAGATAATCATAGATATACATATATAAGTCCATCAGGATGTTCAAGATATTGTGACTTGTACATTGCAAAAAAAAAACTTAAAAAAATCGAAAATCTACATAATGCTAGTTAAATACATTTTGGTTTATTATATATACATAATTGGGTGTACAAATATTGGTGGCAGGGCATAGACCAGCTTATACACAAGGAAAGATGGTTGAAATTTATCCCTTAAACAATAATAGAGCATTACAAATGTGATAGTGAGGCTTGGGTGGACTGGCAGTCCTTACAGAATGATTTGGGGATGTAGGCACAGCCCTGGGGAAGGCAAGACCAGTCATCTATGATACCTTCTCCTCCTGTATCAGTTTTGTGTTCTGATATGCCTAGGGATAAGAAGGTGTGAGCTAAAGACTGACATTAAAATACGCTTAGTACTTAGGCTTAAAGAATTAAAATTAAGTTACACAAAGCGTGTTTCCCTAAGAGATACATTCCTCAAGACTGGATAGGTTTGCTATGAAAGTAGGTTCTATGTCACCAAAAAAATTTTATGAAAGCTGAATTAGAAGAGGTTAGACATGCTCCTCTACTAAAGGATGTATCAGAGTTTAATATCCTAATTGCATTCTGAATTTAAGAAAATAGAGTATATATAAATTTTTTAAGACTTTAGTGACTGTTTAAGGAACATCTTATAGGACCATGATTCCACAGACTGCAAAATGCTTAGAATGCAAAGACAAGGAACATTTGAAAATCCAGCGTCAGTCAATGAAGAATTCATAATGGGATCAAATTAAACAAATGTACTGATGTTAATGGTTGAGTCACTTATTCCAAAGAGTTAAACAAAATTTCTGGGTTTTTTAAAAAGTAGATGTGACATGTTTGCACACACAGATCATTTCAGATTTTTATTAAATGTATGGCCAAAGACTTAAGTGGTCAGAGAGCTGCTGTGCAGAAATAAAGTACAAAGTATTTGCAAGGACCAGTCAAGGGAGGAGAGGAAAAATATAAAGCACACAATGATTTCAGTTTGTTTTAACTCCTTTTGTTATTATTTTCCTATTACCTCTAAGAAAAAACGGTGGTGAGAGCAAAAAGGAATCTAATTTTTAAATATTTTAACTCAACTTTTATGTTCTTTTTTATTTATAGAGCCATAATTAGAAGCTTATATGCTATTTTATTATTTTTAATAAGCCCCTATTACGCATTTAAAAAGTAACGATCTAATAATGTGTGAATCCAATAAAGTTATACTTTCAGCTCAAACTACAAATATATACCCACAATAATGTTCCTTAGTTTTCCTCTTACAATCAATGAGTTAGTGGCGGGGGTGGGTTATCTGGGCAAACTCTCCCATCAAGTGGTGGTTGAGCTGTTTCTTGAAATGATTGCTTTCAAAGGAGGAAAAAAAAAAGACAACAACAACTTTGAGAGTTAGATATTTGATAATTTGTATGCGATTTGTGGCAAACACTGCAGGTCACATACTGAAAAAGTGTCAAAGGAGAAATCATGTGTTACTGAAAAAGAAAAGACTCTTCAGCATTTTCTGTTCTATTATTTCAACTTCTTTCATTAAAATTCCTCTTGTCTCAATTATATGACAGTAACCAGCAGGGGCTGCTCTTAGCATTACAGGCAAACTAATTTTCTCTGTAGCTCAATTATTTTCAGTCCTCACTCTGAATTTAACTGAAACACACTTAGCTTGGTGAACATTTTACAGTAAAACTGCCAGTCTTTTTTTTTTTTCCAGTGAAACATTCCTTTTCTTTTTTTCTTTTGCACTTTGCCTTTAAGCTTCCAATATACGAGGTCCACATAAATTAGTGAAAATAGCACTACATCTTACAAATCTTTGCAAAATTTTTTACTAGTATAGCTATAACAAAGGAAAGACAAATTAGGGAATATATGTTCAGAAGATATACTGTGCATTTTTAATAGAAATAACAGGAAGGAGAAAGAAAAGGTACTTTCATTAATAGTTGTGATTTCAAATAGGAGCTAGTTTTCCTTAGGACAATTCACAATAATACACAAAACAATTTAGTTTACTGTTTTTTTTGTTTGTTTGTTTTGTTTTGCTTTGTTTTGTTTTTCTCAAGGTTCTTCTTTCCAGGTCATTGGAGAAATTAGAACATAATCCCTTTAAATGGCATTTGGGGATATGATATGATATGGCATCTAGGCAAGATGTGGAAATAACCTGCGTAGTAGCATCTGCATTATTTGTGTTATTTGTCAAAGGCTAACTGCACTATATGCATTTAAGTTGCTACATTTGTAGGGGTGTGGGGAGTGGGGAAGGTATTAACTTCTTCACAGTTCCTGAACTGCACTGTGACTTCCCAGTCTAGCTGCTGTTCTGTGTTTTATTTATGTTCCAGCTTTTCTGGAAAAGCTCCAAATAGTTGAATAAATCACCCGTCTTACGATGTTTAAGTATCATAACTAAGAAAGCCTGATTACTTGTGATAATGCTGCTTCTTTTATTATTTCCAATTAAGAACTGCACTGCTGATCAGATGTTATTAAGGCTTTCCAGGTACCCAAATCAGATCTTTGGATAAGACCTCCCTTTTAATAACTCACTCATAGACATCTCAAGGTTATTGCTAATAACATGTTTGAGATCATCAAATTTGAGACTCGGCACTAATTTGGGAGTTTGGCACTTTGTCATTACACACTTGCATTTGGGTATCAGCTTGTGGCACTATTGTGTGATGGGGGAGGGAGGGGGAGGAATTACAAAAGAATTTCAAAATCTTAAAAGCTAATGGAAAAAATATCAGGCATGCATGTATCCAGTCTGAATTCTATGCAACTAATCACTTTTCTTTTTAAGATTTTATTTATTTATTTGACACAGAGAGAGATCACAAGTAGGCAGAGAGGCAGACAGAGAAAGAGAGGGAACCAGGCTTCCTGCCAAGCAGGGAGCCCAATGGAGGGCTCGATCCCAGGACCTGAGATCATGACCTGAGCCGAAGGCAGAGGCTCAACCCACTGAGCCACCCAGGTGCCCCAATAATCACCTTTTAATGGAAAAACACAAATGCTATCCAAGTATTCACATTACATACAATCTATCACCAGTATCTCTGGACATTATAAACTATCTATACACTCGTCAAATCCACCCATGAGGTAATTATGTAAATTCTGTGATTAGTGAACTTAATTTTGTATTTCTTGGAAATAATTTGATCATTAGCCTTTTTCATTTTATATTCAGATTATTTATTAAATGAGTGCTTAATAAAATAAGTTCTCAGAAATATAAAAATCTATTTATTCTGGTGCCCAGTGTTCATTCATTCATTCATTCAATATTTATTATAGTTTCTATGGGACAGGCACTTTTTTTTTTTTTTAAAGATTTTATTTATTTATTTGACAGACAGAGATCACAAGTAGGCAGCGAGGCAGGCAGAGAGAGGAGGAAGCAGGCTCCCTGGTGAGCAGAGAGCCCGACGCGTGGCTCGATCCCAGGAACCGAAAGCAGAGGCTTTAACCCACTGAGCCACCCAGGCGCCCCAAGGGACAGGCACTTTCTAGAAGTACTCATTCAAATAAGGCTCATTTTTTACCTTTGAGGAGTTTATCAGTCCTTGTGTTATTCTGGAACCAGTCAGTGTTGTAATTAAAGTATCCAGAGTGTGCCGGAAGAGACTACTTAAAAGATAACTACTTCAGAGGGCACACCTGGGTAGCACAGTCAAGTTAAGAGTCTGATTCTTGGTTTAGGCTCAGGTGGTGATCTCAGGATCCTGAGATCAAGCCTTCTTCGGGACTCCATGCTCAGCACCAAGTCTGCTTAAGACTCATTCTCTCCTTCTGCCCCTCCCACCTCTCTAAAATAAAAAATAAATAAATAAATAAATCTTAAAAAAAAAAAAAATTGTGCAGGAGATAGTTTGCAGTGATGAATTATTTTATAATTTGTCCCAATCCTGGATTTAGGAAATTTTTTAACAAACTAGAATTAAGTATATCTATGGTCAAAACTCCAGACATTACATTGCAGTAAGAATGAATTTGGAATGAAAAAAATAATACATTTTTTCAAAAGGCCAATGAAATTGCAGTTTACTTTTGCCTAGTCATGTGATTATGTCATTTAAAAATGTTTGCAAAAGCAAAAGAAAAAAAAGGAAGTTTATATAGTTGCTGCAATTTCCATAATAATTTGACAAAGTCAATGGTTATTAGAGTTAACATGATCTTTTAGTTTTAATTACCTACTTTTCCTAGTCTGTTTTCTTACTGGATAGTGGCCAAAAGTACTCCATCTATAACCAAAGGCAGTGCCAACCTGTTCCCAGGGAGCTTTATAATCTATTTAGATGCCAAGCAGTGCTATCCACAGGAAGATAGGTCCTATCTTCTAAGGTCATGTGGTCTTGTTGAATGTGACAGAGAAGGTTTTTATGAAATTCTCTAATTTAAAACAGGAGTGTGGCAAACATATACATTGAATATATCCAAGTGGAAAGGAAGACAGTGAGGAAATTATTAGTGATGAGTAGGGAGGAGATCTTGGGACATTATTTGGGCCTAATCACATTGATGTCCAGAGATCTTGGAGATTATGGTCGCTAAAACCTCAAGTAATTGCAAATATTGACATTTTTTTAAAAGATTTTATTTATTTATTTGACAGAGAGAGATCACAAGTAGGCAGAGAGGCAGGCAGAGAGAGAGGAAGGGAAGCAAGCTCCCTGCCAAGCAGAGAGCCCGATGTGGGGCTCGATCCCAGGACTCTGGGACCATGACCTGAGCGGAAGGCAGAGGCTTTAACCCGCTGAGCCACCCAGGTGCCCCAGATATTGACATTTTTGTGGTACCTTGGATTTTGCGACTTCTTTAAAGCCATGTTTTTTTCCATACTACGCATATGGCAGCCTGGTGAAGGAGGTAGGGTGATTGTCTCTATTTTATAGATAAGAAAATGGAGATAAAGAGAGGTTAAATTTAACTCAGTTTCACGGAAGAAGTAAATGAAATGGGATTTCATTTTAAGTCTTATAGTTCTTATCCTATGTTCATGCCCTCCAAGTCTATAAAAAGAAATTTCATGGGACCAGGGCATAGAACTCGTAAGTTGTTCACTCGACATAAAGATAAGACCCATTTAGATGGAAGGAAAAGAAGAGTGTATGTAACTTCAGATCCTTAATTGTACCAGTCCTTTTCCATGTTTTAGTCACCAAGGAAAAGAAAGATGGCATTGGGTTAATGTCTCTACTGCTTAGAGGTAGGGTTGGTGGTCCTAGCCTGACTTGAACTTCTGGTAGATGTCACAAAGTTATGAGAATCATTCATCTTGACCTTATGACAATAGCCCCTCTAGTAGCTAAAGAGGGATTCACTTACATAAAAATAGTTTATGTTTAAAACCAGGTAACAAGTTGCTTCGTTAATAAAATATACCATTATTGTTTTTTATTGTTTTTTTGTTGTTGTTTGTTTTCTGAAACATAAAAAGAGTGCTTCAATTTTTGGGAAAGAGAAGAAGAAAATAAACATAATAAGTGATGATGGCATGTACTTACACAAAAGAGTTATTTGTACTCATCCTAAGAGAAAGGTGATGAAATCTTCTAAGCCATGAAGAGATTTCACTCAATGGGCATGAGGAAGTGAGGGTGAGGGCTAGAATTAGAGTCACAAGTGTTGTTAGGGGAGTTGTCAGCTTTTTCCCTAGTAAGCCTTTAGGAACAAAATTTTCTGTAAAAGACACATTTTGTGTAAGGATAGCAATAAGGTGCCTCTAAGAAAGAACCAGAATTAGAAAAGCAGAAAGAATTAGAGAAATTCTAATGAAGGTGCACCTTCATTCTTTGTCCATTCATCCCCTTCCCCCACCTCCTCTTCCCATCTAATTTACTTCACTCCTCATTTTTTCCCCAGTAATATCTAATCACATTCATTAGAAAGACTCATCTAACACTACCACCCATGCCTGTCCCAATGGCTGATTGAGCAATTTCTATCCAACTTAATTTCATTTTCTTCTATTTAGCTCTCTGTTTGCTTTTTGTAAGCTTTCTAGAAGGCATTGTGTCCCCAGCATTTTGCATACTGCCTGGCCCGGATTAAGTCTTCAAAAGATAAAAATGTTGGGGCACCTGGGTGGCTCGGTGGGTTAAAGCCTCTGCCTTCAGCTCAGGTCATGATCTCAGGGTCTTGGGATGGAGCCCCACATCGGGCTCTCTGCTCAGGGGGGAGCCTGCTTCCCCCTCTCTCTCTGCCTGCCTCTCTGCCTACTTGTGATCTCTGCCTGTCAAATAAATAAATAAAATCTTTAAAAAAATTATAAAAAAAGATAAAAAAGTTAAAATTATGGATAAGATATACTCTAATGTTTCATTAAAGGCGGACTAGAAAAGGAAATGTAAAACATAATTTGATGCAAAACAAACAGCTTCTTAAATCATCCGTGGTGAAGGTGACTGAAATTGACATTGACAAAGAAAACTGCATAATTTTGTTTCAAGGGGGAAGGAGAATATCCATTTCTGCAGCACTCTTCACCTTTAATACCTCTGAAAGTCATAATCAGGAATATCTTCTATAGAACAAAGATGTTGGGAGGAGACCTTCCAGACTAGATGAGCAAGACTGACCTCTGTTAGCACAGAGAAATTTTCCTCAGGGGAAAGGAAGCTGACTAGAAAGGTGAGAACTATAGCTCCACTTAGGTTCATAGACACGGCCTACCAATGCATATTCTCAGGTTTTGCCTTTGACCACCATATCTCTTGTTCATCTTTCCAACACTATTCACATAAGTGCCCTTACTGGCTCCAGTACTTTGAGAGATCAAGTAACGTCCTTGAGGCTCCAGAAATTCCCTAAGTAGCTGAACCTCTACTAACCAGTTCTTGAAAATTGCACCACTGAGTCACCTTCTCATTGGTTGCAATGGTTATCCTGCTCTCTGTTGGGAAAATGAAACCTCCATGGTAAAACCTGGGACACAGACATTTGGTTGATACCAGCCTTAACATAATACACCATCATGTCATTGGCAGCAGACGTTATTGTCCATTGATTTCTTCTTCTTCTTTTTTTAAATGAATATCACACACTAAGGAATTCTAGTGAGAAAGGCTTTGTATGAACACATGTTCTTTACATCTATGAAAACGGAATGGTATGTATAAATACAAATGGGATGATATATATATATGGCATATATATATGTGTGTGTGTGAGATATATATATACACACACACATATATATATATAAAATTGACCTCCCTTATATATATGTGTATATATATGTAACTATCCCCCATATAACTACATTCCACACATACACATACACACACATATATACACACATACACACATGACTTCTGGGCCTCATTCTATTACACATAGTAAGGACAGAGCACACATACTGTTTTAAAGTGAATGTCAAGGGCTTAACTGGCTCAGTCGGTTAGGCATCTGCCTTTGGCTCAGGTCATGATCCTGGGGTCCTGGGATTGAGTCCTGCATTGGGGAGCCTGCTTATCCTCCTGCATCTACCTCTCTCTCTCTGTTTCTCATGAATAAATCAATAAAATATTTAAAAAAAATAAAGTGGATGTCAAAATAGTTCTGTATCTTTTGAGCTATCCTCTGTTTAATGCAATTCTTGACTAAATAGATCATAGCTTAAAGTTATATTTACTCTTTCAAATCTCAATCATGGTGGAGCTAGAAGGAAACTTAAATGATGAGTCAAATTTTGTTGCAGATAAAGAAAGTAAAGCACAGATAGAATGTGTTTTGCCACAGTGAAAGCTATTAAATAGAGAAGTGAAAACTGGAAGTCGTCTTATGATTTTTAGTCCTATGTTTTTTCTAATGATGCTGTGTTTGCTCTAATCTACCTTGTCCCTAAAATATGGTCAGCTGTTTGGCTCATGTTTGATTACATGACTTAATTAAATATCAGAATTTAAACAATAAAGGACTAAAATATTTTCTGACGATAATTTTAGTGCTTTTTCCCTTATACCACTGCTTTTCTTTAATCATGAGTTACTAGTATAATGTGAATTTTAAAAAAATTTTGGAATGTGCTATTAAAATTTAGGAGCAGGTTGGCAATAGGTGATTAAAGTTCTAGATGCAGTTGTGGGCTTGTAGTAAATATTTAATTTTGGCACAGTCCCTAGTACATAGTTGGAGCTCTGTGAAAGTCATTAAATAAATGTATTCATTCACTGGATCCAGAAACATGAAAAGCAATCATGTATTAGACCATACCATAAGCAGTAAATGTAATTTCTGAAAGGTCTATCTCCTGGGACCCAGGATTTCTACAGGCTTTTTTTTATGGTGGAGTTTATGTGCATAAAACATAGCATGGGACATTAGAAAGTGATTACCTGGACTGGGTGTTTGAGAACTTGGGTTCTAGTCTCTCTTTAGTGTAACTACCTAGAGAGGGTGCCCCTCTTCCTTGGACCATAATTTCATAAACTTCATAAAGAATTTGAAATCAGTGGGATCACTGATCCTGTGATTAATCCCATAGATCCTCTGATCCTTGATTTGCTTTACCTAGTCCCTTGTATTAGTTCGCCATAACAAAGTACCACACCCTCTTTTCAGCTCTGCCCCTTTAAAGATGTAAAATCTTGAATAAGTAATTTCCCTTTTCTGGGCCTCAAAATTCTCACCTAGGCAATGGCCAAGTTGAACCAGATTGTCTTTTAAGTCCATTCCAACTCTGACATGTGGAAAGAGGAAACTAAATGTACACAGGTTCCAAGGAAGTGGTAGTTGAAACAAAGGAGTCATGAAACCACAGTGGGATCAAGGGTGAGACGAACTCGCGGTGCTCATACAGAACTATGAGTTCTCTCAGTGATTCTATATTGATAATACGATTCTGTTAATAAAATAGTATTGAAAACGCTAAGTTTCAGGTGAATCTTTTAAAGACTTTAAAACATTTATGAGTATACTAAAATAGACTCTTTCCAAATTACTGAAGGAAAAAAAAAAAAAAAACCATTATCCTCCCTTTTTCCCCTTGTAAAATAGTTTCCTATTACCTGCAGGCAAATTTAACCTCTGTTTTTTTTTTTTTTTTAATACACACACCATGGCTAAAAATAAATACTTGACTTTAAAGAAAATGTGGTTTTTAAAAGAAAGTACAACAAAATGCCAAGAACACTCCTATAGCCAACTTCATGCTTTGCCTGATTCAGGAAAAAGCTAGTAGGAAACAGGTGTCACTAATCACCATGCAATCTAGGATCTCCAGTTGGAGGTAGAGAGAACCTCAACCAGCTGCTTTCTCCTCTGATTAAAAATTCCTTCATATTAAAGTCCTAACCTTTTGCTCTTATACTCACACACGTTTTGTACCTTTTTTTTTTTTTCCTTCGTGGGCTTGGGGAAATGAATGGATTAGCAGCATCTTACCTCTGAGTCAGTAAGTTAATTAAAGAGTGTGTATATAAAATGGAATAATGAATTATTTAACTGATAACAAACATGATATAAAATTCCATTTATTGAATAGTCAATTCAATTTTATTAGTTTTAGAATTACATAAATTATTTTTAACACAATGAAAATTATTTAGTATTTGCAGATTTATTTTTTATGTGGTCTGTTTGTTGTTCTTACAACTTTTTTTTAGTACTTAATGGAATGTTTTAAATATCTGATTTAAGAATAGTGCAGTTTGATTAAGAGGGAAATTATACAGCTTCTGAATCAGGAAGACATAAAAGGCTGAATCGTTCCAGCATTTTATCTCCCCTTTTTTCTCTAACCTGGAATAGTCTCTAATCTTTTTTAAAGCATCCTTTTTCAAAGGTAATTAATTACATCAGATCACTGTATAAGTAGGGAGTAATAAATAGCATCAGACAAACCTTCCAAGCCCTTATTTGGCACACCTCTTCTAGAAAAAAAAAAATTTCGTAGGGTATATAAAATTACTTAATTCAAACCTTAGAGAAAAAGGTACTTCTGAGCAGAGTTCAGGTTAGTCTCAGCTCTCTTTCATTCACCAATTCAATTTTATCAACATTTATAACTTCCTGTGTATAGGGTGACCATACATTCCAGTTAGCCCAGGACAGTCCCAGTTAAAGTTTGCAGTCCCATCATCTGTCTGGTGTTTACTCCTTTTCGGTCTCAAAAGGGTCCTGCTTTAGAAAATAAAATATATAGTGTCTTTACCACTGTGCATATGCCATATAACCATTCCAGAAGTTAATTGCCCTAGCTAACGTTAAAATGAGGAAATTCCCTACCATTTCTTTCAAAATTAAATATTATATGCTGTCTTTTTTCTCAGAACTAGATTTTATTATATTATTGTGTAATTGTATAGTTACTGTGTAATTATGTATGACATTGTTATTCCTTTTCTTTACCTAAAGGAGTCTTAAGAGGTTTACAGATATGCTAAGATACGCTGTGATCCCCTGAAAGTGCAAATGTTATTTTATTCAAGTTGTGACTTTGTATAATGCAATAAGGCATCAGCATGGTAAAAAGAACACGGTATTTAAAATAGAGCCTGAGTCATAATCTTCGGCAAATTTAACTTCTTTAAGTTTCCATTTCCTCTTCTATAATTTGAGGATAATAACACTCTTTGGAAAGATGGCTGTAAGAATTGAGACATTGTGTATCAGGTGCCCAAGAGTGTCCTGTGCATAGGCAGTGTAGAAAATATGGGAGCAATTATAATTATAATTTTGTATTGGATAACCTCAGTGGACCCTTATGGGTATCAATGGAGTAAAACAGTTTCTTTTTCCTCTTCAGAGAAATCTCCCCAAACTAAGTAGTTTGGTAGAGTTCAACACAAGTTGAACTTCATAATGTGGTTGACTGTATTTGATTCCAGAGATTAGTATACAGTTCAGATGTTTAAAAAAAAATATGAACTTTTAAGCCTTTAGAGAATTAAAACTAAAGCTGGAACAGAAAACCTAATTATCCTTTAAATTAATTTTGTTTAATTGCTTTTGCTTATGGTGAATTTGAGAAGGTTTAGAATGAACAATAAATTGGGAGAATAAGATCATACTATGAATTTTTTTTAAAAAGTTCTTTGGTTTTTCATGTACAAAGTGTCTGTCCTCAACAACATAAAAAAGGTCTCAATATCTAAGAAAAAATTATTCACTTAGTTAAATACATAATCCAGTATACCTTTGTATGAATCAAATATTTATCCAACAAAATAAGTAATCATATGCTCTTGAATTACCTCTGTTTATTCTCTACAATGAGAAGTCCAGCTTTTACTTGTTCCTTTAACATGAGCAAACTGTTTTGAGGGGCAATTTAAGTTGAAAATGTGGTCCAGATTTACATGGACAGTCCCCAATAACTGCAAACAAACATCTCTTGGTCACATACACATTCAATAATATGTCTCAAACTTGAAATGAGGTTTACCATGGAGGAGTATTTTCTCAATTTTTAATTAGAAAGTGTGACTTCAAATCCTAGTCCCACCTGTGATTTTAAGAAGTTACTACTTCACTATACTTCAACATTCTCAATATTCTGTTTTCTATGCTTATGTTTAAGGTACCTAAATGGCCAAATGTTCTGCACCCAGGTGAAAGAGATGCAAAAGGTGGCCCTGGTTTCCAGAACCACCTACGACATTATATCTTTTTCAATTCCCTTTCAATAATGACGAAGTATGGTATGTCCCTAACCTATCTCCCGCATATATTTTAAATTACATTGTTCATGATGCCCTCTTTAAATCCTTGAAAGTAGCAAAGTAGGATACAAACTGGAAATTAATGAAACTGAGTAAATTCACTATTCAATGTTAGCATTTATATAGCAGTTAACTTTCTTAGTCTTTCTTAAACAAAGGCAGTAACATGTAAAAATTATCCTCCGTTGAAGACAATTGAAAATGCTATCATTAATGCATGAATATTCTTAACATCAATCATGCACTAAAAGGTTTTGTCATACCTGTTGATTTTAAGTTATTACAAAGTAGACAAGTTGAAAGCATTTGTCTAATGATGCCAAGTACCCATTCTACCTACTTCACCGGGATGTTGTGAGACTCAAAGTGCAATAATGTATGCAAAATCGCTTTACGTGGTACAGTGATATATGTACAGCTTTTCACTCAATTAATATTTGCATTGAATGTCTACCATGTGCCAACCAATGTCGTAGGCACTTGATAGCAGGCCATTCTAACTATTCGTAGTTAGACTACTTCTAACTCTCCATTATTTAATTGCACTCTTTATAAATTAACTATACATATGACTTTTACCCCTTTTTCATGACCCGTTCAATCACCACTGCTTTTGAATTTGTTTTCCCGTCTTTGTATGTTCCTTCGTGGGTTTTCTTCCCCTTCAAAACTTATTTCAATGAACTCACGTAAATAAATGCAAAAGGTCTATACTTCACCCTTCAGGGTTATCCTTAACCTACAGTGTCCTTTACCCATTATCTATGCTTCCCAAATTTTAACACCCATAGGAATCACCCGGGAATCTGGTTAAAAGGTGGATTCTGATTTGTTGGGACCTGAGATGCTGCATTTCTCACAAGCTCCCAAGTGATGTGTATGCTGCTGCTCTGCAAAACACACTCAGGGGAGCAAGCTTCTGTTCTACTGACTGAGCCTGTGCATCGAAGCCCCAGTTGCTCCTGTTAAATTATTGTCCTGCATCCCACTTACTTTCCACAGGCATTCTCCTTACAAATAATTAAATCTTTGGGCTGTAAACAATACCCTGCATATTTATCCTAACTTTAACACATTCCATGTGCAGAAAATTTTAAGCACAAAGGATCTTTGTTTTGTACCTGATCGAGGAAACTCTCAGTCACTTCAATTAGCCAGCTCACATACAGTAAAAATCACAGGAGCCAACTGATGTGAGGACCATGTGTTTTGTCCCTGGAGAATTAAAATGTAGAATCTGTTCTCCTTGTTGCTTGCTCTGTCTTGATTAGTGTACGTAAATGCAAATACTAGGTGATTTGAACATAACCCAACACATACCATGGCAAAGTTAAATTAAGTCAACACCTGATTTCTATCCAGTTTCATTTATGCTTCATGTAGGCTTTTCTATGGTTTGTTTAAATATGCTTCCTCCTCGTTCCAAAGTTGGTTGTAACCTCATGCAGTTTTCACTACTTTGAAATATTTTAATCACGCTGTTTCCATTGTTTGAAAGTATCCCCAAAGGAATCTAATAATGCTAACCCACTTTTCAGTTGTTTGAGTTACATTATTAATATTAAATGAGCATCTATATCTTTTATATATAAACTCCTGACCATGATAGAAGAGACTTCTGTTTCTGGTTCTTTCTTAATTTCCCAGACTCATCTTCTTTAATGACCGCATTTTTGTCTTACACCAAAGCCGTATCAAATTTAACTTGAATTTTCTGTTCATACTTTTTGGCTTCTCAAATGTATGTGTATCTGGAATGCCATGTCTGTGCGCAGGGAGAGGTCTGGCCATCTTGTTGGTCAAGGATCTCTCCAGATGCTCCTCTAATCCCAGTCTTCTGCAACAGTTTCTTTAACTTCCTGAGCAATAAAGCCCTTGCAGAGCCCAAACTGTGCATAGTTCTGTTGTAGCAACTTAACAACCTTATTTTTAATTCATGTTTACTTTTCTTCCTTTCCTGACTTGAGGGCATTTTGCTTCAATAGTTGTATTTCTAGTACCTACATTTCAAGTCTTAGCAGCTGTACTAGGTTGCATTTTGTTGATTTTCTGTTGAATCATATGCTGCTAAATTTTAAATGTATGAAATATTACACTTTTCTTATTTTCAGGTCCACTGTACTTCTACCATGAGAATTATGTATCTGGCCATTTATAGAGATATGGGAAATGATAACTTTTCATTAAGTTTCTCAGTAGGAATGACAGAATAGGACAGTGCACAGCAGGCCCAAACCAGAATATGGTAGGTTGTTAAAATGATCACACATTCTTTGTCCTTCCTGCCACTGATATCTGGGATTTTTGTCACTTCCCTTTGAATCTGAGTGGGATTGTGAATGCTCTGACCAATAAAGTATGGTAGCAATGATGCTGGGTGCTTCCAAGCTAGTCCATAAAAAGTCATGTAACTTCCCCCTGGTTTTCTTGATGTGTTCACTCTGAGGGGAGCCATACACCATGTTACAAGTCTAAGTAGCCTGAGACCCTCACACTGGAGAGGCCATTCTGCTTCTGTGGACGGATCCAGGTGAAATCCTAGCCAAGAGCCATCATCACTGCTGTCCATCAGTGGGCCATCTCAGATGTCCTATTCAGGTCATATTTCCAGTGACTGAGCCTTGTTCCAACTGACATCTGATTACAACTACAGAAGAGGCTGTAAGGGCAAACCACCTAGCCAAGTTCTCCTTTAATTCCTACATTGCAAACTGGGGAGCAAAATAAAATTGTTTTAAGTCACTCACTTTTGGGGTAGTTTGTTACACAGCACTAGTCACCAGAACCAGTCGTCTTCCCAAACGGGACTTTGGTCCCAACTCTATACTTTCAGGAAAGTTTTTCTTTCTCTTTAGGTCTCATTTAATCTCTTTGTAGCTATCAACAGTAATAACGTGTATTTTCAAGATACCTTTATCTACATTGTCATATTTCTAAATGCACAGATGGAATGGCTACCATTATCATCTCTACAACGTGATCTGAAGTCTCAAGGGTGGCTTTTGCCACATAAGAACTTGAACCTAAGACTTACTCCAAGTTCTTCGTCAGCCAAGGAAACTGTGACCTGCACATTTGCATATACCCCAACCTCTGCCGCACTTCACCTGTAAATGAGAATTACTGGCTCAATGAATGACCTCTAACATCAGATGTAGTTCTATTTTTCCAAGATTCTATAATATTCTAATAATAATCTTTTTTTTTTTTCATTTTAACCTATGAACTCAGAGGAGATGGTAACAATGTGAGCATTGAGGCTAGCAGCTTTTTAAACTGGAGTGTTGCTGTGAAGTATAGGGAAGAAAACAGCAGAAAAGAAATTTAAGCAATGATTTACTTGAGAAATGAAAAAATGAGCAATGATTCTGATGGGAACACCCACTGAAAAGGTGAACATAGGAAAGCCGTAGCATTTTCTCTGGTTGTTATTTTTATAATGGGAAATATGACATGCATTCCTCTACTTTGGACAATGTGCTTCCCCAAAACCCTGAATTGTCATGATTTTACTAATATCCCCAATAGATCTTTTCCTTAAAAATAAAGTGGGGGTGGAGGTGCAGTAATTTCTAAATAGGCAAAGCTCTCATTGGGATAAATGGATAATGGAACAATAGCTAACGATTTACCATAAATCACTGTTAATATTTGCCATCGCTCTCTAGTGTGTAATTGAATACTCTGAGGACATATATAGGACTAGGGAACTATTTAGGCCATGTATCTTGACTCTGATATTGACTTGCAGAGTGACAATAGGAGAGCAACTGAGCATACATAGCTTGAGAAATAGAAGGGTTTCTACAAGGTGAAAATTATTCACATTTCCCATTGTTCACAGAATTTATAAGGAGATGAATCAATGCATAGAAATAAAGCTAAGTTACCTATGAATGATAAATATAGGACAATAAATTATATTAACCTAACCTTAAAACAAAAGTGCTTAAAGACACCTAAAGTAGTTGGCATCATTAGACTTTTGCTTTCAGCTTATCTTCTTTGTATTAACTCTTATCAATCAACAAGTATGACAAAAACCTTTTAGTAAGTGATTGAAGTTCAGAATATTCATGCATTAAAGATGATATTTTCAATTATCTTCTAAGAATGGATGGCTTTTACACTTTACTGCCTTTGTTATTTAAAAAAAACAAAATATTTAACTCCTACATAAAAACTTATTAAGGTTTGTAGATTAGTGCAGTTAGCCAGTCGGGATCTATAAAATAATTAGCTAGCAATTAATTGATTTAATCATACATCTTCATGTTCCAAGACTGATTTAAAGTAGGCATTATGACATTGTAATTTATGGTATATCAGCGACATAGATTCATAAAATGCTAAACATCCATAATTAAGGATATAAAAGTGGCATTAAAAATTTGCTGTAAGTTTTACAAAGAATAAACAAATCCTCTGTCTCTCTTTTGTGTGCTAATTTGGACCGTTTTAGTTCAGAGAAATCTTCATAAAGAAAAGTGCACGCAAAGTTGATTTTTAAAAAAATTTAGGTATAACACAGGTAATTTTTGTTTTTCTGAATTAAGTTTTTCATTGTTCTACTTTATTTTATTTTTTTTAAGATTTTATTTATTTATTTGACAGACAGAGATCACAAGTAGGCAGAGAGGCAGGCAGAGAGAGAGAGGAGGAAGCAGGCTCCCCACCAAGCAGAGAGCCCGATGCAGGGCTCGGTCCCAGGACCCTGAGACCGTGACCTGAGCTGAAGGCAGAGGCTTTAACCCACTGAGCCACCCAGGCGCCCCTGTTCTACTTTTAAAGCAACGTATCATATTGGCATGTATATATGATAAGTATAGAAAAAGCACATCACATAGATATTTTAGCCTCCGATTCAACATATATGTATGTCCACTCATATATACAAAATGCCAGTGAATTGTTCACATTATCAAAGAACATTAATTACCTTGTAATTATGAATGTGGAATCTACTTTTATGGATTTTCACTGAACATAGGCAAAAGGGACAGTATATTTTGGGAGCAAGTAAATAAATACCTCTTTAATTTGGCATATTAATATAATTTTTGTGTGTGTGTGAGTAAAGCAATAGAAGTTTATTAAGTGAAGATACAGAAAAAGCTCCCAAGAGTGAGAGGGGTCCTGACAGGGTTGTCTAATTTGGCATATTAGTATAACATTAAATTTGCTTTTATCTCAATGGAACTGATATAGTGGGCATTGATAACTTCTTTGACCTCACCAACACTTACTTCTTGAGTTTTTGATTTTAGCTATCTGGCAGGTGTGAGTTGATATCTCATTGTGGTTTTGATTTGCATCCCCCTGATGAGTGATGTAGAGCCTCTTTTCACATCTCTGTTGGCCATCTATATGTCTACTTTAGGGAAATATCTGTTCATATCTTTTGCCCATTTTTTAATAGGAATACTTGTTTTTTTTGGTGTTGAGTTGTATAAGTCCTTTATATGTTATAGATGCTTACCCTTTATCAAATATGTCATTTGCAAATATCTTCTCCCATTTAGCAGGTTAACTTTTAGTTTTGTTGATTGTTTCCTTTGCTGGTTAGAAGCTTTTTATTTTGATGCAGTCCCAATAGTTCAGTTTATTTTATTTATAGTTGCTTTTGTTTCCCTTACCTCAGGAGATATATTTAGAAAGATGTTGATTTAATCAGTGTCGGAGAAATTATTGCCCCTGCTCTCTTCTAGGATTTTTATGGTTCCAGGTTTCACGTACAGGTTCTTACTCCATTTTGAGTTTATTTTTGTGTAAGGTGTGAGAAAGCGGTCCAGTTTCTTTCTTTTCATGTAGTTGTCCAGTTTTCCTAACACTATTTGCTGAAGAGACTGTGTTTTTCCCATTGTATATTCTTGCATCCTTTCTTGAAGATTAACTGACCATATAATTGTAGGGGTTTTTTTCCCCTCAGCTTTCTATTTCGATCCATTGATTTTTTTTTTTTTTTTAAGATTTTATTCAGTTTGACAGACAGAGATCACAGGTAGGCAGAGAGGCAGGCAGAGAGAGAGGAAGGGAAGCAGGCTCGCGGCTGGGTAGAGAGCCCGATGTGGGACTCGATCCCAGGACCCTGGGATCATGACCTGAGCTGAAGGCAGAGGCTTTAACCCACTGAGCCACCCAGGCGCCCCATTGATTTTTTAAAAAATCTATTTATGTGCAAGTACTATTATGGTTTGATTACTTCCGCTTTGTAACATAACTTGAAGTCTGGAATTGTGATACCTCCAGTTTTGTTTTCCTTTTTCAAGATTGCTTTGGCTATTCAGGGTGTTTTGTGATTCCACACACATTTTAGGATTGTTTGTTCTAGTTCTCTGAAAAATGTTGTTGGTATTCTCATAGAGACTGCATTCAATCTGTAGATTCCTGGGGCACCTCGGTTGTTCAGTCGTTTAAGCATTCAACTCTTGATTTCAGCTCAGGTTATGATCTCAGGGTTATGAGATGGAGCCTGCTTGAGATACTCTCTCCTTCTTTTTCTCCATTAAAAAAAAAATATTTGGGGCACCTGGGTGGCTCAGTGGGTTAGAGCCTCTGCCTTCGGCTCAGGTCATGATCCCAGGGTCCTGGGATCGAGCCCCGCATCGGGCTCTCTGCTCGGTGGGGAGCCTGCTTCCCCCTCTCTCTCTGCCTGCTTCTCTGCCTACTTGTGATCTCTGTCTGTCAAATAAATAAATTAAATTAAAAAAAGATTTAAAAATCTGCAGATTGCTTTGGGTAATACGGGCATTTTAACAATTTTTTCCATTTTTTGTGTGTTCTCTTCAGTTTCTTTCATTGGTGTCTTCTAGTTTTCAAAATACAGGTCTTTCACCTCTTTGGTTAAGTTTATTCCTAGGTATTTTATTATTTTTGGTGCAATTTTAAATGGGACTGTTTTCTTAATTTCTCTTTGTGCTGCTTCATTATTAGTATACAGAAATGCAGTGGATTCCTGTAGTTGGATTTTTGTATCCTATGACCTTTTTGAATTCATTTATCAGTCCTAGTCGTTTTGTTGGTGGACTCTTTTAAATTTTCTATGTATAGTATCATGTCATCTGCAAATATTGAGGATTTTACTTCTTCCTCACCAATCTGGATGCCTTTTATTCCTTTATCTTGTCTGATTGCTGTGACTAGGATTCTAGTACTATGTTGAATAAAAGTGGTAAGTGTGGACATCATTGTCTTATTCCTGACCTGATATTTTTTTCCCATTGAGTAGGATGTTACCTGTAGGTTTTTATTATGTTGAGGTAAGTTTCCTCTAAATCTGTTTTGTTGAAGGTTTTGTTTTGTTGTTGTTGTTGTTTTTTTTATCATGAATGGATCTAGTACTTGGTCAATGCTTTTTCTGCATCTGTTGGTATGATCATGTTTCTTATCCTTTCTCTTATTGATGTGATATATCACATTGATTGATTTACGAATATTGAACCACACTTGCATCCTGGAATAAATCCCACTTAATTGTGGTGAAGGATTTTTTAAAGGTGTTATTGGATTCTGTTTGCTAATGTTTGGCAAGGATTTTTCCTTCTATGTTCACCAGAGATACTGGCCTGTAGTTCTCTCTCTTTCTCTTTTTGGTGTCTTCATCTGGTTTTAGTATAGGGTAATTTGATCTCAAACAATGAATTTGGAAGTTTTCCTTCATCTTCTATTTTTTTGAAATAGTTCAAGAATAATAGGTTTTAACTATTATCTAAATATTATTTAAATATTAAAATTAAATAAAATTATTTAAATGTTTATTTAAATTTAATTTAATTTAAATAAATATTATTTAAATATTAAAATTAAATAAAAATTATTTAAATGTTTAGTAGAACTCACCTGTGAAGTTGCCTAGCCCCAGACTTTCTGTTTGTTGGGAGTTTTTTTGGTTATGGATTCAATTTAATTTTTGGTAATTGGCCTGCTCAATTTTTTTTATTTCTTCCTGCTTCAGGTTTGATAGGTTTTATGTTTCTAGGAATTTATCAATTCCTTTAGGTTGTCCAATTTGTTGCCATATAATTTTTCATAATATTCTTACAGTCATTTGTATTTCAGTGGCGTCAATTGTTATTTCTTCTCTTTCATTTCTGTTTTATTTTTTATTTGAGTCCCATCTCTATCTCTCTTTTTGTTTCTGTTGTTGTTGTTATTTGTGGTGCTGGTGATGAATAATCTGGCTAGAAGTTTATCAATTTCATTCATCTTTTCAAAGAACCACCTCCTGGTCATTGATCTGTTCCCTTGTTTTTTAGTTTTTATATCATTTGTTTCTGCTCTAATCTTTATTATTTCCTTCTTTCTGCCAGTGTGGGGCTTTGTTTGTTCTTTTTCTAGCTCCTGTAAGTGTAAGTTTAGGGTATTTGAGACTTTTCTTGCTTCCTGAGGTAGACCTGTATTGCTATAAACTTCTTTCTTAGAAGAACCATTATTGCTGCATCCCAGATTTTGAAACATGGTGTTTTCATTTTCATTTCTTTTCATTTAATTTTTGATTTATTTTTTAAAATTTCTTCATTGATCCATTCATTGTTTAGTAGCATGTTATTTAAGCTCCATGTATATTTGCTCTTCCCAGATTTTTTCTTGTGGTTGATTTCTAGTTTCATAGTTTTGTGGTCAGAAAAGATGTATTATATGACTTCAATTTTTTAAAATATGTTGAGGCTTGTTTTATAGGCTATATGAGATCTATTGTGAAGAATGTCCCATGTGCACTTGAAAAGAATCTTTATTTTCCTGTTTTAGGATGGAATATTCTGAATATGTCTGTGAAATCCTTCTGGTCCAGTTTGCCATTAAAAACCACTGTTTCCTTATTGATGTTCTATTTGGATAATATTTCCATTGATATAAGTGGGGTGTTAAAGTCCCCCCCACTATTATTGTACTACTATCAATTAGTTCCTTTTTGTTTGTAATTAACTGTTTTATGTATTTGGGTGCTCCCATGTTGTGTGCATAAATATTTGCAATTGTTACATCTTCTTGTTGGATTTTCCACTTTATTATTATATAATGTCCTTTGTCTCTTGTTACAGTCTTTATTTTAGTCTATTTTGTCCAATGTAAGTATTGCTACCCTGGCTTTCATTTGACATCAATTTGTGTGATAACTGTTTCCTTCTCCCCTCACTTTCAATCTGCATGTCTCTTTAGGTGTAAAATGAAACTCTTGTAGGTGGCATATAGCTGGGTCTTGTTTTTAATCCATTTGGTCACACTATGTCTTTTAACTGGAGCATTTACTCTATTTAAATTCAAAGACGTTTTTGGCAGATATATATTTATTTTGTTACTTGATTTGTGGTTGTTTTTGTAGTTTTTTCTCTGATCCTTTCTTTTCTTGCTCACTTCCATGGGTTGCTAACTTTCCTTAGTGATATACTTGAGTTCCTATCTCCTTATTCTTTGCATACCTGCTATTGTTTTTTATATATGGTTACCATTAGGTTTGTATATACCATCTTCTGCATAGAGCAGTCTATATTAAGTAGATGGCCATTTGTATTTGAACCCATTTTTGTTTCCCTGCTCCTACATATTTTTAGGCATATGGTATCATATTTTGTCCTTTTATTGTGTGAACACCTTGACTGATTTTTACAGACATATTTATTTTTACCGCTTTTGTGTTTCCTACTTTTCATACTCTTGTGTATGGTCTTTCCTTTCCACTCAGTCTCCTTTAGTATTTCTTAATAGGGGCTGGTGTAGTGGTCATGAACTCCTTTAATTTTTGTTTGTCTGAGAAAATCTTAAATCTCCTTCTATCTTGAATGACAGCCTTGCTGGATAGAGGATTCTAGGCTACAGATTTTTTTTTTTTTTCCTTTCAGCACTTTGGACGTATCTGCCACTTTCTTCTGGCCTGTAAAGTTTCTGCTGAAAATTTTGCTGATAGAGTTATAGGGTTGCCCTTGTATGTAACCATATGCCCTTGACTATATCTTTTCCCTGCTGCTTTTAAATTCTTTCTTCATCCCTACTTTTTACCATTTTATTTACTATGTGTCTTAATGTGGACTTCCTTGGATTCATTTTGCTGGAGGATCTCTGTGCCTCCTGGATCTGGATATCTGTTTCCTTCCCCAGAGTGGGTAAGTTTTCACCTACTTTTCATCAGATAACTTTTCTGTCCTTTTCTCCCTCTTCTTCTTCTGGGATTTGTATAATGAGAGTGTTATTACACTTGATGGAGTCACTGAGTTCCCTACGTCATTCTCATTTTCCATAATTTTTTTTTTTCTCTCACTTGCTCAGCTTGATCATTTCCTACTACCCTGTCTTCTAGGTTGCTAATTCATTCCTTTGCTTCTTCTAGTCTGTTATTCATTCCATCGAGTGTATTTTTAATCTCATTTATTATGTTCTTCACATTTGATTGGTTCTCTTTTTATCTCTTTGTTAATGGTCCCACTGATGTCCTCCACTATTTTCCCAAGTCCAGTAAGTATCTTTATGATCATTACTTTAAATTCCCTATCAAGCATATTACTTATACCTGTTTCACTTAGGTCTCTTGCTGTAATTTTGTCCCGTTCTTTGATCTGGGTCATATTCCTCTGTCTCCGTCTAACTCATCTGTGTCTGTTTCTGTGTATTAGGAAAGTCAGCTACTTCTGCTCTTGAAAGTAATGCCCTTATGAAAAAGAGGCCCTATAGTACCCCACAGTACAATGTCCCCTATTCCCCAGAACCTGGCATTTCAGGGGTTGTCTCCTATGTGTGTTGATTGTGCCCTGCTATCCAGTCCTGACTGCTTTTCCCTTCAGTCCAGTTGTCTGCAGATGCTCTCTTTGCCTGATATAGGCAGTGTTTGTTCCCAGACTGGGGTGGGCAAGCAGTTTTAACAAGGTGTGGGCAAGTGTGCTTCCAAAATGAGACCTGTAGTTGCTGCTACAGGGACAGGGCTGCACAGGTGGGGTGCACAGTTTTAACAGTGTAT
This sequence comes from Martes martes, assembly GCF_963455335.1. NCBI lineage: Eukaryota > Metazoa > Chordata > Mammalia > Carnivora > Mustelidae > Martes > Martes martes. The sequence goes on from NC_137888.1 coordinate 29,454,282, forward strand.
GTCTTAGGCTTCTACAGGGTCCACCGCCACTGCCACCACTGAGAGCAAGGCCCTGCAAAGCACACTGGTCAGGAGATGAGGTGTTGGCAAGGGTTTTGCTGGTTTTCAAGTGGGGGAGAACCACAGAACTTGGATTGAGGCCAATGTGACTGAAAAGGCAGATCTGTCAAAGTGCTGGGGGTGGGCCTTGGTGTAAGGTAAGTTAAGGAGTGAGTGTTAGCTCTGTGCTGGTTCCTGCAGGTGGCTGTGTGTTAATGTTGCTCCATGTGCTGGGTGCAGTGCTCTCTCTTAAAGGGTGGAGACTTAGCTTCCTATTGCCTTCTCCCAGAACCCAGCTGGCTGATTCTTAAAATTCCAAGATTTAAGTCTCTTTGGTTGTAAGAACTCACAAAATCTGGCCCCTCTTGCTTTTAAAGCCAAATGCTAAGGGAATTTGTCTTCCTCATACAGGCTCCCCAGTGTGAAAGTCTGGTTTTCCCCCTTCTCTATGCCCAGGGCTCCCCCGGCTCCTCCCCCTCTACAGAAGGCTGTGGTCCATTTTCGCTATTCACTGCATCTCCAATCTTCCTACCCTCTTCAGTGTGGCCTCTTTACTGCTTTTAGTTGTGGAGTTTGTTATGCCAGTCTTTGGGTTGTTTTCTGTGTTATTTATACTGATGTGAGTGTTATCTAGTCATATTCTTGGGACAAAGTAAGCTTAGGGTCCTCTTGCTCTGTCATCTTCCCAGCCTCTGGGATCAAGAAAAGAGCTTTTTGGGCATCTGGGTGGCTCAGTGGGTTAAGCCTCTGCCTTCAACTCGGGTCATGGTCTCAGAGTCCTGGGACCGAGCCCCACATCGGGCATTCTACTCCGCAGGGGGCCTGCTTCCCCCTCCCCCTCTGCCTCCCTCTCTGCCTACTTGTGATCTCTCTCTCTCTCTGTCAAATAAATGAATAAAATCTTTAAAAAAAGAAAAGAAAAGAAAAGAGCTTTTTAACTGGGGTTTCAGAAACTCCAGTATTTAATAACAAGATAGAGGAGCATACTACTCTAGAACAGTACTTCTCAGCACTTAATACACTTTCAAATAATTTGGGAATCTTATTGAAATTCAGGTCATGACTCTGTAGGTCTAGAGTTGAACCTGGGATTATGCATTTCTAACTAACTCTCAGTTGCTGCTTGATGATGATGGTGATGATCATGATGATGATGATGATGATGACTGTGATGGTGACGATGATACTCCATGAACCACATTTTGAGCAGTACCAACATACAGGTACTTTGGTTTGTCTAGTTGGTCAGTTGTACAACTTAGGATTCTAGCTATGATCTACATTGATATAGTGATCTACATTGGACTATACTGTCGCTATTCCAAAATAGATTGTTTATCTGTAAATCATAATTCAGAACAAAGCCCACATAAAACTACAGTGTAAGACAAGAAGACAGTGGGCATTTCTTTTTAACTAGCAATCATTTGCAGTTATATTTCAAGTATACTTTTGATATATACTTTGTATTCTTCAAAATGTGATGTTTCCAAAGAGCTCTCCATCTGTAATTCCTTTCTTGCCTCTTGCCATAGAGCCCAGACCCTACTAAAATTCATTCCTGATGTTTCAGTGCACAGCAGATTGGTAAATTATTCTCCCTTACTGTCCATTACAAGCACAAGTTCTTGCTTTAGAAAAGATCTGTTTTATAACTTACTATGGTTGTTCACCTCTCCCATGGTTTGGGTTAGTGTCCTAGCTCTTATTGTTCTCTCCATTCCTGTCATCTCTCTTAAGTGACCGTTTTCCATTTTTAAATAAATTTTGGAAGCTTCCATGGGAGAATATCGCCATTCACAAATATATGTTTTTCACTTAATGTCAGCATTCTCTTTTATTCACAACTAATTTTAATAAAACATTATCTGATATTATATAAATATACCCATTTTTTAAATGATGATCGATCATGCAACATTATACTTCCTTGTTTTGGACTAAATATTATTCTGAAAAAATAACTAAATCAGGCATAACTCTAAAATAAAATTTTCACAGACTTTGTCAATTTGCAGGTTTTTAACAAGTGGGTGTAACATTTGAATCTTTTGGGATTATATGGTTAAAGTATAAAGCCACATGTCTAACTTTGTGTTCCTATTTTCCCTCTTCTCCTTTCCCTCCTTATCTTTTCATCATTTCTCATTCAAAATACTCTATTTATTTAATGTACAGATGAAAACACAGTCTTTCATCATGGTGTTGCCCTTTTTCCTAGATGATGATGATTAATCAATTACAAATTTATGAAAAAGAAACACCTGGCACACTTCCATAAACAAATAGGTTTCCTGTGGTTTTAAGAACAGCTGAGGGTATTTCAAAGGGTCAGGGGGCTCTGTGAGCAAAGCTCTCTTCACAGTTTGACTTCCCACATGCCTGTTTCTCATAAATATGCACCCTTACACCCAACATACATGTATTTATTTATTTATTTAGCAGGCACATGTTGCAAAGGCCACAGAGGAACAAAGAATACAAGGAAGAGAGGGGAAATATTAACTTTAAAACACATGAGTATTAAAAAATCATCCTTCTAAAAATATAGATATTTTTTAAATAGCCATATGTCTAAACCAAAGAAACTAAAAATAGAAACTATATGAGTAAGAGCTATATGGCTCGGTACCACCCACTGGGGTGATTTTGTCTTACAAGTTAATGGCAGCAGTTGTCATTGGATATAAGGCATCGATAAAAGAAGCATGCTTCGACACTTCCTTCAGCTGTTCTTCCAGACCTACTTTCTTGCCCTTGACTACACGCCTATGGAGAATTCTACTGGTATGTTTTCACATTCAAGGGGGAAAATATTAAGCTTATTATACTGTGATATTTTCTGTTTTTTGATATTTCCTATGCTTTTTTATCCTCACTTTTCTTAAATGCAGATTTCTTGTAAAAGGCAAGGTTCGTGAGGTTTACAAACCAGTCTTCCAAGACTTTGTGTTCAGTACAGTGACTACCACTTATGTGTCCAAACTGAGATATGCTGCTCATGTAAAACATAGGCAGCTTTTAAGGACTTCAGATACAAAAAAGAGTAGAAATATGCCATTGATAATTTGTTTAGGTTGATTATATTTGAAATGAAAATATTTTTAATATATTGGATTAAATAAGGTATATTTTTAAAAGTGTTCAAATCATTTGTTTCATTTTGCTCTTTTTAATATGGCTACCAGAAAATTTTCAACTACATATGTGGCTCACATGATATTTCTTTTAGAGAGCACAGCTCTAAGGTGTTTCCCCCCCCCTTATTTCTTTTATTCTGTAACATACAATATCATTTTCTCCCTTGAAATCTTTGTTCCCAATTAATCTGAATGCTAAAGTAACTCAACATGGAACCTTAAAAAAAAAACTCAAAATAATAGTTTCCCCAGACTATATATTTGAGTCAGATTCAAAGTTAACACCTACTTTTTGTTTTAAATACTTTAGTATCATGAAGTGTTCAAATATAAAGAAGTGGGTTTTTTTTTCTTTCCTTACCTTAAATATTAATCAATATTGTGCAAAATAACTATATACTTTCTATAAATTTTTAAAAATTTGTTTGAAAATAAGTATAAAATTGAGGGGGAAAAGTGCTATAAAAATAAAAATACTAAAGAGAAAAACTTAAAAGGTATTTCCTACTTATAGTTGAGTATTGTTTTACTCATAAAATGGTTAGTATAACACTAATTCTTACTCTTACTTTAAAAATATTTTTTAATGCTGATTTAAAAATTGCAGAATGGAAATGTTGAAGATATTCATAGACATTGCATATTGCCCCTAAAATATTAACACATTCCCTTAACCATAGTAGAAAGAAGAGCTTTTCCAGTGTTATTTAGTAAACAGAAATCAGCGTAAGGCAAGTCCGTTCTGGGCCTTCTCCAGGGGTCCTGGTGTTTGATACAGCAAAACTGCTTTACATAATGTGGGCTTTGTTTATGAGATAGACTTATTCCATGATTTCAGGTTATATTTTTATGAGTTCTTTCTATTTAATTTAAATTATTTTTCTACAGGATCTATATTAGCCATATCTAGGGACTAAGGTAAAGTGCTTTCTCAAGATTATATTTTACTAGTCACTGGACAATGATGAACAATAAAGAAAACTCATATTGTATATATATGTATATACACGTAAGTACACACATATTAAAAACACTTGGTAGGTAAATATTTTCATAATTAATGTAGTCCCCTGCCTCACATTATAACTTATATTTCTCTAAGTTATTTTGGGGGATCCAAGTTGAGCAAGTAGAACTTGATTTTTCTATTTACTCTAATTTTTTAAAGACTTAGCTTAGTTGACGTTGTTATTAGTGGGACATATTGAATTAGCGGGGAAGTGAAGATAGCACAAAGTGGTGCATGCATTACAATTTACTACCTTTTAAGGGGTGCTGTAATCATCATGTCATAGTGATTTGCCAGAGTGGACTATCACTGAATCATGTGAATGATTTGTACCAGTTCCAGAGAATTCAATTGGTTTCCATTTTCATTAGTGGGAATCTATGTCCTTAACAGTCAATGATTTATATTTATGTCAACAACTGAGACAAAGAAATCTGAATTAATGCAGTAATGGGATGAAGTCGAAATTTTTCTGTTTGCACACTCCATTTCACAATAGTTTTTTGAAGACCTTTGGAATAGGCTGAAAATCTGAAGGACTGTGATGATGAGAGCCTGCAATTCTGATAAAAGTCATAATAAATACTATGACCAACAGAAGTGAAGGCAAAGAGAGAATTCAAAGAAAACATAAATGTGAGAAGCTACACATAAACTTGATAAACGTGCATTGTCGTCATATAATGAGAAATGGAATCTGATGAATGAAATGTCATGGTCAAATCCTTTTAATCAATAATAAAATGCAACATTATTCATACCATGATTATATCTGCCTTGAAGGTTTCTTTTATTGTGATGCATGTTTTATTCTTTTTAAAAAAAATTTTAAGTCTGATTAGATTATTAGACTATTAAATTTATTCTGCCTTTTTTTTTTTAAATGAAATTGTGATTTCATAAGTAACCTGTTCTTGAAATCTTCCAAGCTCAGGTCAGTCAACTGTATTAGACGAGTAAGTTTTATTCTTTCTTCACATACATTAGCTTTTGCCTGCACCTAATGATGATGTTTTCATATGTATATGCTTACCTTTCTGCTTTGGTCTTGACTGCGTCTTCATCAGCAAAAGACATTCTTGAGTCACTATTCAGATCTTATCATCTGATGAGCTTCAAATTTGAGGTTTTTCTCTTTTCAAGATGAATTTTTCAAAATCTTGTAGCACAGTGAACTTTCATATATAAATACACACACACACACACCTACGCACCCCTATATATGTGTCTAGCTATCTATAGTTGTATTCTCACATATATGTCACATATAGTCTTAGTATATCATACATAGTCTTAATTGAATACTTTTTGAATACTGAGATCATATTTAGACCCTCTGTTTAAATAGCAGTATTTAAAAAGCATTCAGAAAAGAATGGGGTGAAAAGGCTTACAAAATAACCAGGGGGAGAATATAAACATACTGAATTTATTTTGTCTTCAAACAAATCAAAGATGGGGAAGCATAACAACAGGAGTAATGAATTACAAATTGAGTCATTGAAACTGAAATTTGTTCCACTGGTTATTTTGTATGGTAAGTATGAACCAATGGGGATTACTTTTTCTAGTTTGGTATATAGATGTGCTCCTTTTTAAGAGACAAGTGACTGATATAGTTTTTCTTTCCATGGCCCTCCAAGGCATCGAATACGTGAGAAAGCTGTAAACTTGTTCAGATGCTAAAACATAAACACTATTTAGATTATTGTATCTTCTTTGAAATGAATGAATCTTCATCCAATAAATATGTTATATAGCTTATGATATAATTTTGGAATTCATGAGACAACTTTGTATTTCCAGTGCAGTTATGAATAATCAATTTAAAATACTGTTAAATTTAATGCTCTAATTCACAAGGTCTGATTCCTTGGTCCTGGAGTAACAATGAAATTATTATCTCTTCGGTGTTTGACTGCAAAAACAATTTTAGAATCACAGAATATCAGAGGTGAAAGAAAGATTCCATCTGATACACCCTTTCTTATTTTTTTGAAAGGTCGAGTTGTATAGGAATAATTTTATTTCTTGATTTAATTCATAGCATATCTTAGCTTAAATCTGTTTCTGGGCAAGTCACAGTTTTAAAAAATAGACCTGATATATACCATGATTTGTATTAATTTCTTTAAATTGGCGCTTGTGTCCCCCCTCTAACAGACAGGCTATAAAATTGCCAGGCACCTTCGGTTAACAGGAATAAGGGGAGAGAGAAGGAAAGTCAAGGCCAATGGCAAATAGAAAGTAGGTTTTATTTTTGGTTATGAAGACAAGGTGTAATTATTATGATTTGAAAGAGACGTCCTATATTCTCAACAGACAGTATTTCTGGTGGCTTGAATTCCATACTTTTGCATTCAACGAGAAATTTAAAAATTTTGGAAATTAGAATATTTTTTTTCTCTGAGAGGTAGTAATTGGAAATTTAAATATTTCTTTCATTATGAGTTAAAAATTTTCTGAAATAATTGACAGAAAATTTTTGATGCAAAATTTGGCATAAAGACTCAGAATACAAAGGATGTGATTTATCCAAAGGAGTTTGGGGATGAATTGGATTCACTGGGGTCTTTCTTCATGATCAAGATCCAATTTATGGAACAAGTGGAATTGATATAAAAAGTATCTAGAATAAAAACACAGGGGATCCAGAGTTTTCTTAGAACAGTTTTTTTTTTCCCTAAAAGTACTCTAAAATATTTTCTCTAAATTGAAAACAAAATTTAAATTTTATGGTTATTAGATTAGGAAACAAATTTTCCCACTTCATGTAACTATGTATATGATTCTGTTTGATACCTAGTACTTAACCCAGCATATATGAAAAGAGAACAAGTTTTATGGTTTTATCTGGTTTATTACTCTTCTGCAAGGTGTATATATATATATATATATATATCTGTTCATAAAGACTGCAAGAAACATCATTTGTTTTTGAACTCTTCAGAACAAGTGCCCACTAATTTGCAGAATATGACGTATAAATTAAGATAAGCCTATAGCTGTGAATTTTAAAGAAGCTATTGTTGTTGAATTTATTTTATCCAGAATTTTAAGTAACTGACAAAAAATGGCGGACAGAAGAAAATGTGAAATGAAATCTAAAAATTAATTTGTTATATAGTTCAGTCTTTTGTTGTTTATTTTCAGTAACTTATTGTACTTAGCAATGAATAAGTTGGTTTTATGACAGTTGCACAGAAAATACTAAATATAGAAATTATGAATATCCTAGGTTTTTTTTCTTTAGAATCAATTGAACCTAATTTCATCCATAGCATTAACATCTTTTCAGAAAGGAGTATCGATGAAAATATTGATCTCTTGACAAAATCCATTTCATGGAGTATGTTGATGCTATTTAATTGTTCAGTCATATTAACTAGGCCTTCAAATTATTTTATGTAGCTTAAGAATTTAAGCCTAAGTGAAATATAAAATTGAAACAGGATTTTTAGTTATCACTATTGTGTATTAATGGAAAAATGTATTTATTTCCATACACCTAGAAAACAGGGATGCAGTACATATGCTCTATTTGTGCATTTAAGCATGTCTTATATGCAGCTCTTCTCTACTGTCCCAGTCCACAGCATTATTGCCTTTTCTGAACTTTTGCCCTCCATCTCTGTGTAATTCATGAAATCCAATGTAATACTTAGTGTGAACTCTTCTATACATAGCTTCCCCCTCTATCCATAAGAATACCTCGGGCTTATCAGAACACACATTTCAAGATTGTGACCAAAGCTATGAATATCTCCCCAAAAGAAAAGCATAGATGGGCACAGGCAAAAATGTTCAAAATTTTGGACTATGCAGTAATAAATTATCTTGAATAAACTCACAACTGAAGCATAATAATTATAACTAACTAATTTTATATTTTATATTAGTGTTAGCCCCCACTACGAATGTAGTGAGTTTTCGAGTAATGCTTGATGATGAGTGATTGATTAATAAAAAGTAAGCCAATGGCACCAAAAAAAGCAAAACAACAAAAACAACAAAACAAAACAAAACAAAAAAACACATGTAAAGCACTTGTGTTGGTATCTGTATTTTAAAAATCCTAGGACACCTGGATGGCTCAATCAGCTGAGCCACTGACTCTGGATTTCAGCTCAAGGCATGATCTTAGGGTTTTGAGGTCTAGCCCCTTAGGCTCCACACTAAGGGAGGAGTGTGCTTAATATTCTCTCTCTGCCCCTCCCCCCATACCTGTGTGCACATGCGCTCTCTCCTTCTCTCTTAAAAAAAAAAAAAAAAGTCCTTAAGTGAGAACTAAAATTTATCTATTATAGAAATATCAATGTGATTATTTCACATAAACAGCTATTGGTGTTCTGTTTTGTTTTTGTTTCTTTAAGGTTTATTTATTTGAGAGAGAGTGCGGGGGTGGGGGCAGGGAGAGGTAGAGGGAGAGAGATGATCTCAAGCGGATTCCCTACTGAACTCAGAGCTCGACTTGGGGCTCCATCTCATGACCCTGAGATCATGTGCTGAGCAGAAACCAATTCAGCTGCTTAAGCAACTGAGCCACCTAGGCGCCCCAAGATGTGTTGGTTTCGATCTTCAAGCCAAGTAAAAAGGAAGTTGGTATCAATCATGAAAAAATAGAACAAACAAAGGAAACATTCTTGCTACTTACTAGAAAGAGTCCTGGGTGCTTCCACCCTTTGGGAGCTGATGAAGATCTGCCATTTCACTCTGTCATGGTTCATTTCCCACATGACTCAGTTATCTATCTGCCATCACGTAGTGATGATGATTCTTTGCACACCGTGGGTTTATGATAAGCATTATTTACCAACCAAAAGAGGGGTTATAAAACCACATAATGAATTATTAATGTGTGGCATCTTTAAACGAGCATATATAGCAGAGGTGTAAATCTCAAGGGGGATAATAATATTAAATTTGGCTGCACTGCTGCTTCCAACATTCCCAGTAACCCTAGTGAGATTTTCATTTTCAATGGCATATTATAATATTACCATAAAATTATAGCACATAGGGCAGACTCCTAACTGCCTTTTCCCAGCTGCCTTTTTTCTGTGGGTTTAAGTATTCTGTTGATGTATTTATTACAAGGTAACTGTTTTGCAGTTAACTCATGTTCTGAATATCCTGTTAAAATTGAGTAACTTACTCAATGCTAGAGTAGTTAGAGAGCTACCCTAGCATTCCTTCAGTTCTGCAGCATAATCCTTAATTTGAAATGAAGTTTGATTGTTTTAACTACAAAACATAAAGGAGCCTGCACTACATCAAGATCTTTAATGGAAACTAATGGAATTTTTGGCATAAAATAGTAGAATTAATTAGATCCAGCAATGCACACTGTTTAACTGCTAGACTGCCATTTTACACTGATTTGAAGTCATACATACTTAACAAAAGACATTGGGTTGATTGCACAAAGGAGTTGAACACTCTTTTCACATTCACTGTGTAAGTTATTATCCACTGTGAAAAGATTATTGACTTTTCTAAAGGAGATATTATGGAGAGAAATGATTGCTACCAGGATGACTGGTAGAATTATGTATGAGATAAGTAATAACTCTAATTTCTCATCTGCTGAATAAATGACTTTAATTTTAAAATACTAGTTAGTATATATGAGATTTCTGCTGAATTGAGCAGAATTAGCAAAGCTGGTTTTGAAATGTAATGGACACTGAACGGGAAACATAAAACAGAACCTTTTATGTACACCTTTGCTTGTTCGATAGTTCTATATCCTAAATTGTTAGTGATGTTTTGTATATTTAATTTCTTCATAAAGGTTGATCTGAAAAGAATTGCATGTACATGCCTACCCTGGATTTGTACTAATAGGATGTAGAAGATACTCAGGCTTCTGGTTCTTATATAAAGATTGAGCATACATATTGATAATTGATGGCAGTTTAGTTGGTCTGCAGACAAAGATCAATTATATCTAATTAAGTGTAAGACTCTAAAAGGTTCTTGTGTGTTTCTCTATAGTGTTTCTTTCCCACTATTGTGATTTTTTGTAGCAGTGTGCTTCAACCTTGCCTGATCTCTATAAATACCTGAAAAACTTGTTATAAGATACAACTGTGCATTGTAACCAATAACCAATCAGTTACTTCTTTGAAAGTCCGTCAATGGTTGGTCACCACATACCTGTTATTCAATATGCACACAGACAGCGACACATGCATTCGTGTTGACTCCTTAACTCCCAGTGATAACCTGTTTGCAAAAGTGGATAACTGAGAGAGGGAATTGACTGACAAAGATGAAATTACAGCAGGGGAATGAAAAGTGGTAACACTAGAAGTAAAACAAACTAAATATAAATGAAATAGTTCACCTGGAAATGGTGTCACTGTCACCTTTCAAAAGATTCCAGATATGCAGCTAGAGGAACAGAGAAGGGGAACTTACCAACATAAATTAGGGACACTGTTGGGACAAAGAGGCTGAAGATATCCCAGAGGAAGTGCTCTGACAAAATACCCGACATAAAGGAATTCTCAGAGAAATTTCACGACATTGGAAGTGTGGAAGTTAAAATGTTGGAAGCTGATCCGAACTTAGAAAAAAGTGTGATAATTCACCAAGGCAGAGCAAAGATGCTCACTGCATACCATATCATATGTTATATGATGAGAAGGCAACTACTGTTCAAACCACTCTTTATACATTTTTAAAAAAAGATTTTACTTATTTATTTGAGAGAAAGACAGACAGACAGAGTTAGTGAGAGAGAGCACCAGCAGGGAGGAGAGGGAGAACCAGGCTCCCCGCTGAGCTGGGAGCCTGAGGTAGGGCTCTATCTCAGGACTCCAGGATCATGACCTGAGCCAAAGGCAGATGCTTAACTGATTGAGCCACCAGGTGCCCCCACTCTCGATACTTTTTTTAACAAAGAAATAGTATACTTCCATTAACAATGTTTCCAATATTTTAAATCAGTGTTTTAAATAAAAAATACTGCTACTATTTTTATTTCTCTGTACATTAATAACTGAGAATAAGAAAATTTTTAATGTTTTGACTGTAATTATGAAGTCACAGAAATATCATTTTTTCCCATTGATTTTACAGTTGCTTTGCATGATTTCTGCTTGCACTGTCATTTTTATGGTCCTGCACTAACATGCAAAGCGAAGATTGCCTGTATCTGGTTAGGAATAGTTCATTAACTAAATGGATGAATGAATGGTAAAATATCTCGGAGAGACTTCTAACAGTCGTATCTTTAAGTACTTCTCAAATCATGTTACAGTCAGCCGTCTAGTTCAAGTCCAGGCTAGCATTCCATAAAAGATGAACAAAGTTCCCATTTACCTCTTTCATGTCATTTCTCTGCTCCTGTCACAAGGTCCTCCTTGCAACTCCTCACAGACATTGTGTCTCTTTGTTCCTTGGCCCCTCTGCTTCGGCTTACTCCTCCTCACTTTCAGACATCAGCTGAGGTCTCTGACTCAGTGAAGCCCTCTAGACATTTCTATGTGGACCTCTTCTCTTTTACAGCATCCCGTAGAAGTTGTATTTATACTTCCATTTACAACAGTTACTATAGTTACAACTTTACATTTAGGAAAAGAATGATTTCTCTTTTTTTTTTGAAGACTGTATTCATTTTATTTAGAGAGTGAGCGCAAGCAAGGAGAGGGGCAGGAGAGAGAGAAAAAAAATCTCAAGCAGACTCCCCATTGAGTGCAGAGCCTGACTCGGGGCTCAATCTCACAACCCTTAGATCATGATCTGAGCCAAAATCAAGAGTCCATTGCTTGACAGACTAAGCCACCCAGGCACCCCAGTAGAAGAGTTATTTCACTGATGCCTGTCTTTGTCACTCTGTTATAATTTCCTTCATGACAGATTTCATTTCTGATGCACAAAGTAGATGTTCACTAAGTATTTGTTGATTTGAAAAAGTGAACGAATATGGAGGCAACGTTGTCTTCCTCCAAAATGCTTTTCTTTTTTATCCTAAGTAACTAATAATTCTAAGAGGTACTTGTAGCTTAGAAATGAACCTCATGAGTTACAGTGTGGACATGTTACATAAGAATTATTTATACTCAAATAATGGTCATTATTTCTTTGGTCAAGATTGAACAGTACTTGTTACTGATCAAGATTTCTCTTACTAGCTTTTGTAATGGCTGGATTTAGATAACTAAGTGCAGGGCCGATAGACATATTAGTGAATAAGAGGAGACAGAAGACTAGAAAAAAAATTCAGGAAACATTAAAAAGGGCTGTACACCTAAAAAGCAAGAGACTAGTATTTGTTTCTCCGAATTTTCAAGAACTATATTTGAAATTTCACACATTGTTTCTTTTTAACATTTATCCTGCTAGATAGTTATTTTTCCCAATTTACTTTTGTAGGAAATAGGATTTAGAGAGTTAAATTTGTGCAAGGTGCCTTGTGTAGGATTTGGACCCAAGTCTGTTCGGCTCCATATTACATGCCCTTCCTATCATTCCAAGCTGAGTCCTAAAGAGAAGACCCCAGAGATCCCGGTGTTAGCCTGTGACACTGTGGGGAAATTTTCTTCATTAGCTCATGTTCTTTTTCCGTCCTTTTTATTCTTGGCTGATTTTAGCTTCAATCCCTTTTAAAGCACCCAGCTCTTCCTTTTGTCTTCCATTACTATTTTAGACTCAACAGGAAATTACAACTGAGGTTCAGGTTTGGCAGAGCATTGTATAATAAATAGCCCATATTTTAATTGTTTATGTGCTGGGAATCCTCAGGATCTGAAAATCAATCAGCTGGAGGCTTCACTGAACTAGGGCTATCTTGTTAAGCTGTTAAGAAAGCTTGGCCCAAGTTCCTCTGTGAGCATGTCCTCCTAATGCACAGTTTTATGCTAATAGCTCATCTAATAATACATGCACCAAGGATGGATATATTTTATTTGTCAAATCATACATTGCTGGTGTTCTTCTTATAATTGGCATAGCAATGGATGGTTTGATGCTACTTCTTTTTAAAAAGAAATGAAAATTAAATTAAATTAGCACTAAATCAATATTTATTTCATATTGCATATTGTCCTAGAAATTGAAATAACTTACACTCAGAGCCAACTACTTGAGAGAGAAAGAAAAATTACATTTTTGGCTATGTCTATCTGCACATGACATTACACATATTGTTATAAACTGCAGTCCCTTCCGCTCCCACCCAATTTCAAGACTGACAACTGAGCCAAACCCACTTGCCTAGTGATTAAAACTAGCGTAGGATTTTCCATCAAAACTCCCTTACACACACACACACACACACACACACACAATTCCTGGACTTCGGATACCGATCTGAAGTTAACAAAATGTGTAACTGTTTCTTGATTTCTTTTTCTGCCACAATAGTAGTCATTCTATTAGTGCCTACCTCAAGGGACTGTAGCAACAATGAATGGAGATGATGTATATGAGAGCTTAGCATAGAGTCTAAGATTGGAGAAGTGCTCAGTAAACTTTAGTATTATTTATTACGATGATGCTGATATTTTTTTTCCTTGGTATTTTTTCTACACCTTAATATCCAAATTAATACGGTTCTGTTACAAGTAGCTTCATACTTAATTTTTGTCCTAAGTTTTTATTCTCCTTAAACTCGGGTTTAGAGAGGGCACAGAGGAGGAAGCTATTCCATTGAATTCCAGTCAGTGAGTCCTAATTAACTTCCTGCTCCCAAATTTACTTGTTTAACCTGTATGTATGTATGTATGTGTCAACCTATATCAGAGCTTCATGGCCTATGTCTTATCGGTAGAACTTAACTCTTTCCACTTATTCATAAATTTCCGGGAAATGATGATTTTGAGATTTTAGCCTCCTGTATTCTCACATCCAATATACACTTTTCCAGTTTGTCTCTCTCATCAATCAATGACAGAGATATATTTTACCCCTATTTGACCTAGGAGAATACCAAATTGTTTTAAAGTTTTAAATGATACCCTCGGCCAGTAGCTTAAAAACTTTTTCCTGTAAAGGGCCAGATTGTAATTATTTAGGCTTCACGGGCCATATGGTCTCTGTCATAATTATTCCACCGTACCCTTCTAGCATGAAAGCAGACACGAACAACAGGTAATTAAACTGATAGAGCAGTATCCTAATAAAATGTTACATATGGACGCTAACATCAGAATTTTGTGTACATTTCACATGTTACAAAATACCATTCCTGTCTGGATTTTTTCAAACATTTTAAATGTAAACAAAATAAACAACAACAACAAAAACATTTTTAGCTTTTGGGCCACACAAAGACAGATGGCTGGCTGGATTTGGCCTGTGGACCATAGTTGACCAAACCCTACCATATCATTCTCCGTTATTTTCACCAGAGGGTAATATTTACATTTGTTTCATCAACTACCAAAACCTCACATAGAGATTGCACAAAATCCCCACATGATAAAGGGCATGTGACTTTCTGAAATCAAACTGCAAAATTATCTTTTGATATCCACAAATGTGTTAAATCTATTACATTCAATATATATCCAAAAATGAGAGATGGCGTACACACTGCCACTCTCTCAGGCATGACAAAACTGGTTACTCACCTAGGAGTCAGGGGAGAGTAAGCCAGAGATTAGGCTGACATGTGAAATCAATATATTTGAAAAGTCCAAAAATGTCCAAAAAAATTAAAAATCAACCCCAAAGTATTTAGGTCTGTTACAGGTGCAAAATAACAAAACAAAACAAAAAAATTAGCATATGTTTTCTTGTACGTGTTATTAGCAAGGTATTTTCACAGGCCATCTCTCCTTCGCTTTCTGCAATGACCTATTATGACCTATTATGCTACCAGTGCGGGAACATAACTGAGCACCCAGGTAGCAATTCTTAATTGCAATAAAAAGAAATCAAATGTTGACAACAGCTTACAACAACTCTGGGAAATTATCAGTCTTCTGTTTTAAATTGGTCCAAATAGGGGACATATTTCAAAGAATGGGATTTTCTTTTATCTCAGCAACTTACCCTCCTTATTTCTTAAAGATTCCAATTCTATTATCAGTAAAACAGAAGGGAAGGAATGACAAAGCGAAGTGTTAGTAAAAAGAAAGAACTCATATCTATTGAGTGCCTAGATTATGTCAAGCACATGATAATATGAATAATAAATACAGACTCGGGGCAAAAATATTTGGGAGAAAAGGAAAAGATAATTTCACCTCCACCTGACACAACACATACTCCTATAAATTCCATCCCTCCCTGTCCCTACCTGAAATGGTGTGGAGTGCAAACTCAGCACACCCTACTTAGCCCTTACTCTACCAAAATATGATTTAAAGTCCTTTTTATCTCTCTTAACAAACCTATTATAATCATTTACTAGGGGGAAACTGAATGTCAGAGAAGTTAACTTGTTGAAGTCCATGCACCTCATAAAGGGTCAGAGACAGGACCTGGACTAGAACAGACACCCCTACCTTCCAATTATAGATGTTGCCAATTTAGTATTAATTTTTATGATAAGAAATTAGGCTACACAATTACTTTCTAGCAGTTTGACATGGAAGAGTTTTTTTGCATTAAAACCATTTTATATATGGTTTTATAATAATCATACATTAGACAGAGCACGTTTATATAGTGAAATATTTCTTAGTATTCTTTATCTGAGCTTGAAGAGAAAACATCTATTGTTGGAGACACAAAAATGTCCACTAATATTTCAATAGGAGGGCCTTTGATATAGCGCAGTTCAGTAAGTCTTTTTCCTCTAGCAAGCTGGGGGACCTAAGAGAAAGTTTAACAGTGATAATCAAAAGAACCTGAGAGTTGAACACTGATCCTATTATAGCAAATGATTAGTACAGGTGGACCTTTCTCCATGTTCAATGACTGTTGGTAATCCTTAAATAATCAGGCAGCTGCTAGATAGCAAGAAAATGTCAAGTCGAGCACCTGGGTGTTAAACATTTATACAGGCTTGTAGGCCACTTTTGATCTATCTGCCCCAAATGCCAAATGTCAGTGGCTTCACATGGGTTAGGAGGAAAGCACCTCATTAGAGCATGGCTAGAGTTTGCTTTGCGTCAAAGGGACAAAGAATCCCATACCCTCAGATGCAGGGCGGCTATTTCCCTGTGCACTGAGCTTGCCAGGATTTTCCAATAGCCTTGGTCCTCTATTGTCTATATGTCTATAAATGACTCTTTCCCTTTCTCTCTTTGAAAAAACAGCATTGCGATGCCTTTGTTTTCCTAAGCAGAACAATACAAATGACTGTTTAATGGCCTAGGATGCCATTGTATAAAGAAGGAGACTGCACTGGCAACTCCAAATTACACTTGAAGTTCTTCAAGGAGTTAATGACTGTGGCTACTTGCCGTATGGAGGGGTAATCATCACAAGATAAGGGAGCATCCTGGCTCCCAGGATGTTGTGCAGACAGAGGCATGCTGTCTTATTGCCTTCCCTAACCTTCCGCGTGGTTCTGTTCCCCTTGCTATTGTACTGCAGATGCAGTAATTAGTTTGTGCAGGGCTTGGGGGAAACGGGTTCACAGGCGAACTCATTTTCTTTTTTTCCAGGGAAGCTGCCCAAGTTCATAAGCTGTGGTGAGTGCCTCACTAAAATCAATGTAGAGTTTATAAGTGAAAAAGGACAAAGAGCATAACACAAAATGAAACTTGATTTTTCCATCCAATTTAGGGCACAGCAAATTTGATTTAAGAAATAGAATGTCAAGAAAAAGGAATGTCGTGTATTAAGTCAAGGGCTCAGGAAAAAAAAAATACAGCAAGTCCACAAGGAACCTTTTGATTCTATCATAGCTCTGCATGTTATACACACTGCCAGCTACACAAATTGAAAAGAACTTAGAACACAGTCTGCATGGTAAATATTTCCTCATTTGGCCACATATAAACTATTGATAGTTATATTTTATATGATTATAATGAAGTTCAAACTAAGACTGATCTTTATTTTATTTTATATTTATTGATATTTATATATTTTATTTTATAAAGACTAATCTTTATTTTAAAGCAACTGGCGATAATCTGTGGTTTAAAAAAATAATTGGTAAACATATTCACCTAGAATTTGGGGTTGACCTTCAGCGTCATAAAGTATGCGCCCACTCTGAAGATTAATATCACTTGTTTAATCAAAGATGAAGAAAGGTGACTCCTAAAGAGATGGTTTCCCACCAACCTCCAAGGTATCCGGGGGCTGTTCTTGGAAACTAGGACTTCCAAGCGAGATGAGACATCATATCCAAACTTGAACCTTCAAGGCAATAATAGGAATTTGCCATTAAGGCAAAGGACTTGATGAGTGAATTGCCAAGCACATTGTCAGAAATCTTAACAACGTGCAATTCCAAACACTACTGCCATGACATTGCCTTCCTAGTGGTGCTAATTTAACCACATTCATTTTTAATATTTGAATGAAGTGTCTCTAAAAGCCATCAAAAAATGAATTTGCAGCAAATGCCTCCTCACTTACTTGCCTCTACTCTGAATCCCTTTGCCCTCACTACACTGGAGATTACCAATTTTGATGGCGTCATCTCTGACCAGAGTATGAGTTAAGAGAGCTGGGGCCTTGGTAAACTGGCTTGTTGTGTATTTTGTATGTTTATAAAGAGCTTCTTAGTCAACCTTTTCTCTAGCCAATCTGATTATTTCCTACATGTAAACTAAAACATAATCATTGATGGAGTATCCCTGAAGCCCCCTCCTTGCCCCTTCCATCATTGTATAGCCCCAAAAGTCCACACCAGCATGACTTCTAAACCACAGATTAGGTGCGCATTCTTCTGTATTTTATATAATGGAATCATACACTCCGTCGTCTTTCATAGTTGGCTTCCTTCATTCAATGTAGTATATGAGAGATTCAGCCACGTTATTGCATATTATTATTAATTTATTCTCATTGCTGTATCGGTTTTCAGTATACAAATATACTTTACTTATCCAATTTTCTCTTTTGATATAGTTCATATTTCTTCTTCCTTTTCACTGTTGTAGATCATACGGTCATCGATCATACTGCTGTGAGAATTTATTAATTAAAATTTTATGTAAGAATTTTCGATTGGCCTTTCAGCAGTCCACTTTAATCCTTTGTCAGTCTGAGCTCCTTTACAACTGAGGCAAGTGGGAGAACAGTGAAAAATTGTAGGAATTTGGTGAGAACGTATTTTACTTTATATACAATCTGGGAACTTTCACTTTGGAATTTAACATCAATAATAGCTTCGATTCCAAGCAAGCTAGTCAAAGTGGACCTTAATGTCATAATTTTAAAGTATATTCTAAATTTAGAGACAGTTGCATTTTGCACTTTAGTAATAATGTCCCTTCTGTTAGTTTTGTTAAGTGGGAATAATAACAGCTATTTAACTTTCATAAGATTCCTAACTTTAAAGGAAAATCCTATAAATATACTATATGTAAAGGTAATATATCAAGAGCTTTGAAATCTGGAATAAGGTTGTAGGTGGGTTATTATCATTAAAATGGTTTTCTATATCTGAACAATCTATATTATTCATTTCTATATATCATGTTCTGATTGTGTTTTAAGCCATTTTTTGACCCTACAGCAAATGGGTTTCATTAAAATTTATTATAGCTTTATTAAATATGAGTAGCAATATAAAATATATCCAGACTAAATCACTTGCGGCATTTCCTTTGCCAATCTATTTAAAATAAAAGTAACATCCTTGTGCTAACCTACTGAAGTATTTTCACTGGGATTTTTATTCTGACTAGCTAATCATTTTCGGTAAAGCTAATCATTCTTTTCAATACACAATTTCCTTATGTGTAAAGTAGAAATGACTACCTTATAGAATTATTTGTAAGCATTTTTCTAATAGTCCAGTACAAAAATATTAGAAGAAATGATTTTTCTGAGTTTATGACATTTTAATTATCGTAGGAATCCACTTAATAAATCTACCATACTTAGTATCTGACCTTTCAGGTTATTTGGGCTCATGGAGGAGGGTCTTAAAACCACTATAAGGTACCACTTTCTGAATATTTTTTTTAACCTAAAAAAAAAAAAAAAAAAAAAAAAAAACTTTTCTTGGGAGGATGAGTGCCAGTGGTAAAATAAATACCCTTATACCCTTAGTAGTGATGTGGACTCTACGTCCCTTACCTTGTAAATATTTAGCCATATGCCACATGGATGAAGGACAAGAACAAATGATATGTGAGCCCCTGGAGAAACAGAACTTGGAACTCTATGATTTATGGAAAGTTATCTGGAGAGCTGTTTTCTTTATTGTCTCTAGAGAATAAACTTCAAGACCATGGATAATTGCTTAAATTTAGAGCTCTTTTGATCGCATTTACATAGGTACAACAGAAATAAAGACATTAAGTATTCCACCAAAGACAGTTTTGATAAAACCTTGGAAGATACAGCTAATGCAGTAATAAATACTAGTAATATTTAATTTGTCACCCACTTGATAAAAGAGAGACCGTAGTAATAACTGGGTCATTCACTTTCCTGCTTATTCTTGAGGCATTCAGGGAAGACCATCTGCTTTCATCTGATTAACTTGAACATATCTCCTGGAAGAAAAGAGATTCCCCCAGACAGTGAAATATCTGTTTCTTTCCATCTAATGCAAAAGAAGGAGAAGCAGAAGGAATAGGGGAAGGAAAGAGGGAAAGTGGGGGAAGAAAATACATACACACAAAACAAACAAAACCCCTTAGCTTTCTGTACTCTTCTTAAATTATTATAGCAGTTTTGCTTAGCTTTCTAGGTTTACTTAATTGGTAATTTTCATGTGTATAATAAATTACACATCTGTGCAGAATCAAATATTGTAGTTTATGTCTTTAAACTTATTTAACAGTCTCAACTCCAACCTGGACACCTAAAACAAATTTTACAAATGCTTTTAACAACTTGCGAGAAAACTTTCAAAGAGTTGGGAGACCATGGTGAGCAGAGAAGTTGGAGTCACTTTTAGCTAAGTCATAACGAGCATGGTCCTTGATATTGACGCATGACAAGTTTAAGAGAGCTAAGACACAAAGCTATAGGAAAATTCTGCTTTTGCTTGAAATGCAGATTTTCTGTTGCAGCTTCTATGGGTGGGCAAGCAGTTTGATGAACTAACATTTATGGGGTGCATTCTACACATAAGGAAATGTCCTCGTTACTTTACTCTTTTCACAAATATTTACTGATCTCCTATCTTGTGTGGATACAGAGGCGAAGGAGCATGGTGGTCACATTCTCTGGGGAGACAGTAAAAGCAAACAAATGAGAGAGTGACGCGTGCCACAGCTGTGCTGGCTAATGTGACATGGCACTCTGTGGGGTGCTCGAGGGAAGCTTCTCCAAGGGGACCATTTGCACTTAGAACCAACTCTCCCGAGCAATTCACTGGCATGAAGATCTGAAGGGAGAGAAGCGGTTCTTGGCAGAGGGAACTGCAAGCATAAAGGGCCTCTAGGTGTGTTTATGGTACAGAAAGAAAGCCAGTGATTTATAGCAGCCTGTTACCTAACAATGATAAGTGCACAGACTGAGAGCTGATGTCATTAATAACAGAATCCTTAGATTAATAAGAGTAATGGCTAATATTTATTGGTGACTTTGTGCTTTGAGGTCAATCTTTTGGCACAGACTCCATCGAAAGACATACAACCCTTGGATTTGAACCCTGGTTCTGTCAATTATTAGCTTTGCCATTACTGTCAAATGTCTTAATCTCTCTTCATCTTTTCTTACCTCTCTTTAGAATGGGAATACTAAGAGTGCCGACCTCCTGTGGTTGATCTGAATATTAAATAACACAATGTCACCTAATATTTACTGAGTACTTAGCCAGGAGCCCGTGTCTTAAGATGAATTCACTTTTAACCTTGCCAGAATGAAAACTGCGGAGTCTAACGTCAGAGCATATGCTGTTTTTAACAAGCACACTATGGAACATTTATATGAATTCTTTCTATGTGCTCACTAGCAAAGCATTGAAGAAGGAAAAAAAAAACCCAAAACATTAGAACAGGATAAGACCTCATTCACTCCAATGAAGAGAAAGGAGGATAAATATTGCACTGTGCTTACAGTCCTTCTTGGAATAATCCCCAAATACTGTGAGCATTTTGAGAGCTGTGGCCTATTCATTTACAAAGTTCCGTATCATAGTACCTGACACATAGTAGGCTCATAATAAACAATGGTTGAACGAGTATATAAACCTTAGGATTTCTGCAGGTGATTTTTTTTTTTTTTTAGCAGCGTTCTTTCTTCTTTTCTTCTCTTGAGTCTGTCAATATAAATGTCTTTTCTTTGCCCTTTCATTTTTGCTGTTTCTGCTCCGCTTCACTCTTGATTATTTTTTTTCCAACTACATGTCTCACTGAACACCTTCTACAGCTGGGGATATCTACTTTTCTCTTTAAAGCTTTTGGTTTTACCCCTTCCCTTGAGTGCTTTCTTTGTATCGTTTAAAATATATTGTGCCACCAAGATATTTTGAAAAGAGAATGAAGAATCTTTCCTTTTGACCACTGCTTTTACTTTGATTTCTTTATTTCCTTCTGTATATGTGCAGATTATTTTTTTAAAAAAGATTTTATTTATTTATTTGACAGAGAGATAGAGAGCACAAGAAGGCAGAGTGGCAGGCAGAGGGAGAGGGAGAAGCAGACTCCCCGCTGAATGGGGAGTCCGATGTGGGGCTCGATCCCAGAACCCTGGGATCATGACCTGAGCTGAAGGCAGCCGCTTAACCGACTGAGCCACCCAGGCACCCTGTAAATGTGTGTGTGTGTATGTATGTGTATATATATATATATACATATATATATTTAATAGCTATTAAGATATTAATTTTTAGCTATTATTGTAGCATGGATCAGTAATATGTAAAGCTCTAGTCTTTCTTGCTCCTGAAGCTTGATAATTATGCTGTCCTACTTCTGTATCTGTGTGTGTGCGTGTGTGTGTGTGTGTGTGTGTGCATGAACATGCACGTGTGTGTAAAGTGTATTCCAGACTGTTGGCATTGATGTCTAAATAAGTATCCTTCATGTCTTACAGACTGCATCTAAATATTTGGCCTGTGGCTCATTTTCTGTTTTCTGCAATCCTGTCTGTTTCCTAAGACACAGTAGAAAGTCTGCCCTCACAGACACCTCTTTTGGTATGCTGGAATATGTAAGAAGGTTAAATCATTTTTTCCCCCTTCATATTTCTTTAGAGGTGGTGGAGCGTTACACATCTAATAATTGAATCTTTCCTTAATTCACTTCTTCATCGAACGTCTTCAAACTTGGATCTTGCACATCTCCAAACATAGCCATGGTATCCTAAATTAAAGTCCCCCTCTGTATTTCTTTTTCATTTACAGACCAAAGAAAGTGCCCCTGTCCCTCCCTTGATGTGAAATCAATTTCCTTCTTTGTATTGAGGCTTGTTTCTCTTGTACTAAGATTACATCTCATCCTCTTCCTCTAGCTGTCTGTGTTCTTAATGCATTACATGGTTCTGCTTGAAGGTCTGCTTTCTCTATATCTGGGTGATTTTAATTAGTCTTTTGAAGTTTCTTTTGAAATCCTCTTCTCTTGCCCTTTTGATTATTTACTGTCTACAATTTTCCTTATCAGAGTCTCTATGTTAATTATTTCTATATTATTATTTCTTCTGGAGTTTTAATTCCAGTTCTCAGGGTATGGGTCTGGTATATGTATGTGTGCATGTGTGCACACACATATGTGTGTTGTAGGTACACACACACACACACACACACAGACAAATGTATTTTCCCCCTTTTAAAATTCTTTTCTACTTTCCTCTTGAATACCCAGTTGAACAGAAATAAGTTCCTATTCTTAAATTAGTACTCAAGATATCTCCATGAGTAAACAAATGTTCTCCAAATAATAAGATAACTTCCGATGTCACAGAGGTCTATAAAATAGGTATAGTTTAGGAAATCCTATCTGGTTAAGTTTTTGATAAGATGATTCCTTGGGTTTTGCTTGGAAAGCTGAATAGGAGTGTGTCAGAAAACATGAATAAAAAGGGAACATTTTAGAAATAGTGACTTTAGGGGCACCTGGGTAGCTCAGTCAGTTAAGTGTCTGCCTTTGGCTCAGGTAATGATCCCAAGGTCCTGGGATTGAGTCCCTCACCAGGCTCCTTGTTCAAGGGCCGGGGCGGGGGGTCTGCTTCTCCCTCTCCTTCTGCTGCTCCCCCTGCTTCTGTGTGCTCTTACCCTCTCTCTTTGTCTCAAATAAAAAAAGAAAAAAGAAAAGAAATAGTGACTTTAAAAGTAGCTGCAACTTCTGAGAAGTTGCACCTCAACGTCTCAGGGATGCCGACCAAAATGGTTGGCATATTTACCATTTAAAACTACACAGTAGGAAAAACAGATAAATAAATAAGACTACATA
Organism: Martes martes; assembly: GCF_963455335.1. Lineage (NCBI taxonomy): Eukaryota > Metazoa > Chordata > Mammalia > Carnivora > Mustelidae > Martes > Martes martes. The sequence continues at coordinate 29,477,900 of NC_137888.1, forward strand.
GTAGATTTCCCAGAAACATTTAATGGGGAAGAACTTTAGTCTACAATAAAGTTGTGGTTAAGTTACCACATCTGGTACTCAAATGATGCACATCTGGTACTCAAATGGTAAATTTGCTTGTGATCTACTTCTCTGAGTTAGTATGTATATATAATGACATTTGCTTCACCTACTGTATTTATTATATATCTTTATATATTAGTCTATATATTACCATATTATACATACATATATGATTTATAACACACACACACACACACACATACACACACATGTATATAAAGGTGGGGGAGGTTTCTTTTCATTTGTATTTATTTGAGAGAGAGAGAAAGAGAGTGAGAGCACAGGGGGAGGGGTAGAGGGAGAGGGAGAGACACAATCTAAAGCAGGCTTCACACCCAACACGGAGCCCAGTGCCGGGTTCTATCTCACCCTGAGATCATGACCTGAACTGAAATCAAGAGTCTGATGTTCAATGTGAGATTTCCCCTAACTGCTTTATGTGGTAAGTTTTTAATTTGTGCATGCGAGAAGAAGACATATTAGCTCTCTTATCTCAGTATGACACTTTGGACCAAATTATAAGTTGTGCAGTCACACTTAGAACTGAATAGTCACTGACTCGAGATTTGAGGACAAGTTTTTAGGATGGATTCATGAGAAATTAGACACAATATACTGAAACGGCATTTCTCTACATTAACAAATTGGGGAAGAAGTTCAGGAATAGAAGGTATAACACAGGGAGTGTAGTCAATGATTCTTTAATAGCCTTGTATGGGACGGATGGTAGCTACACTTGTGGTGAGCACGTAATGTGTAGAGTTGAATCGCTATGTTGTACACTTGGCACTAAGATTAACATTGTATGTCAACATACTCAAATTTAAAAAACTGGGAAGGAAGGTTTTTAAACTTCTAGTTATGAAGGAATCACATTGATTTATTTTAATTGTTGCAATTTTAAAAGGTTAGTCTCATATATGATGTATGTGAAATAATTGTCTATGCTGTCATTTACTTCTACTGTGGAATGATACATCCAAGTTCATTTTTGTAAATGATGATTTATTGAATTATACTTTCCCTCGGATGTCAGGAATAGATCCTTCATGTTAGCCTGAACTTGCAGGGTTTTGCTTGTAATTAAAGCTGCAGTTCAGGCCCCTGCAACAAGTCAGTTATCAGTTTCAGTACTTTTATTTCCTACTGTGTTCATCCATGAAAATAACATATGTAAACATCCTTCTTAAAATGCCTATTTTCCATTTAATGAAAAATTTCAGGCTTCTTCACTTATTGACAGGCTGTTATGTGAAAGACTCCCTACAGATATGTTCACTGATAAGAACACCTCCTAATGGATTTTATTTGCCACCTACTCCAAAACTTAATAACTAATTAAAAATTGAAAATGCCTTCATCATCTTTTGGTTCTAACTATTAGTCCCTGATACTAATTTACAAGAGAAATAGAATGAGTTCTCTGTGTGTTTATACTCTTCTCAATAACATGACAATGAAAAGTGTTACTAACGAACAGGTGGTGTACTTTCAGTCCTATTGTAAATCAGTGTGCATGATGTTTTTTAAAATATCTGATATGGTTTAGAGTAATATAATGGATAAGCACCAATTACATGTACTCTGAGAGGTTTTTCCTGTTTTACAACAATCTAATCTACAAAAAACATTTAAGTAACTGAGCAGATAAATTATGATCAGGTTCTGATCATTTGTATTAGAAAGGAATGTGTAGAAAGTCTGGTTAGGGAAGGTAGAGCCAATGTGGCCAGGTATGGTCATTATATCGCCAGTGATTAGGGAATGAATAACTTAGTGGAAAGAGTGGGAAATTAAAATGGAAGTAATGGTACAGGGGAGCAGCTGTGTTTTGGAAAAAGAGCACTAATCTCAGTCACATTTCCCAGGTGGGATCCTGGCTGTCCCAGTGATTACATTGTGAGAGTAGACATTCTATGCCCTCTAGAGAACATCCTGTTTAGAGAAAGTAAAACATTCATTCAATGAATTAATGACTGAATGAAATGCTTTATTAGTTTCCCGTGGTGCTTAATAAGTGATCACATGCTTAACTTAAAACATCTGTTATCTCCATTTTATCATCCCATTTTTACTTATCATTGTTTCTGTTCTTCAAAAAACAATTAGGGAGGAGGTGTTCTTTTTATTTATAATTATTTGAAAGAGAGAGAGAGCACATGGGGAGGATGGACAGACGGAAAGGGAGAGACAGAATCCTAAGCAGGCTTTACACCGAGCATGGAGCCCCAATGCGGGTCTTTATCTCATGACGCTGAGATCATGACCTGAACTGAAATTGAAAGTCCTATGCTCAACCAACTGAGCCACATGGGTGCCCCAGAGGTGTTCTTTATAAATCACCTTATATCCTTTTTTTTTTTTTAAATGTAAGAATATGGTGAAGAATGAAGAAAAATAAGAAAAAACAATTCAATTAAGCAAAGCATTATTGCAGAATGGAAGTAATAAAATCTAGAATCATGGAGTATATATTGGAAATGGGAAGGGAAAGTTATATTTGGGGGCTATTACTATGCAAGGATCATAATAAAGTGAATTATCAGTACTTTAGGAGCGGCAGGATTTAGCGTTCAAAATATCAGGCGATTTTTAAAATGACTTCAAGAGGCTAGGTAAATGGAAGAATAAAAAGATGTGAATCATGAACACTACAGACTCATAAAGAACAAAAAGGGTGGAGGAAAAAATGACTATTAATTTTAATCATTATGTAACAAAGGAGAGTAAAGAAACAGAAAAAGTTCTATCATTCTTGTTTTAGAGATGAGAAAGGTAATCAACAACTCTGACAAAGATCACAGAATCAGGGCACGTTCAGGACCCCAAATCAACTTTTTTGATTACTCATAGTCTAGAATGACTTTCTATCAGACCACGGTGACCTTCCAGTATTGAATTTTGGGTGAAGGAAGAATATCAGACATAAAAAATAATAGATACAAAGATAACACATATGACATTTGGGGAGGTAGCTGCACTCGAGGAAAATATTTCGGTATTACCGTGAAGATATAAAGCATTTATCAGATGAGATCTCCAAGAGAAGAATAAAGAGAGAAAGATAACCAGCTACAAGATAAGTCTTAGGCCATGTTCCTATTTTGGAGGTAGAAAGAGGAAGAATAAATACTTTTCACAGACACAGTTTACAGGGGTTAAAGACTATTAAATATGATCATTTAGCTGAGTATTCAACATGCAGTTTTTAGATATAGTGCTTCATGCAGTGTTACCCAGGAATGGTGAAAGATATACCTGAGGACAAAAAATAATCTAATAAGCCTTAAAAATTCACTTGTAAGTGTACTAAGGGATGAGCATTCTGAAATTAAGAAAGGTATTAAGAGACAAAGCATTACTATTTGGGGAGGACAGAGAAATTTCTTCTAAGACTAAACTATTTAATGACAGTTTGTGAGATGAGGATAATTTGGTTGTTTATTAATAAGATGCAAGTTACTTCCCTAATGAACCATTTTAATCAGTGATCTATCAGTTAATCAGTGTTAATCAGCGTTTCATTACTAAATAAGGACTTCATGATGAGGTGGACAAACTCATAGTGTTGCATGACAAATAAGCAGACATATTTTTCAAAAAGATTTTCATTATCTTCAAGTCTATAATACTCAAAGTTTGAGAAAAGACTATATTTAGGCAAGCAGAACTCAGTGGCTTCATGAGAGGAGTCTAGCATTTGTGATCAGATGTTTCTGAGATGTAAATAGTCATTGGTAAACATGCAGCTCTTCAAGTATAAGAACCTGGAAAAAATGCTTGTATTGTTTATTTTAGGTTAAAAAAAAAAAACCCAGAGACACTGAGAAATTTTTCTTTTGTGTGCTCTTGCTCCATTCTCTTACCAATGAAACAATATTACTTATGTATGATCTTAAAACTGATGAAATTCTAGAATGTTGAGATGAAATCAAACAGCTCATAAAAAGTAGTCCCACAACCATTCTCTTTGCTTGTCAGAGCATATCTGGAAGATTGGATTCGGTATTGAGGGTCATGTTGTAAATGCTGTAGCTCATCCAGATTCTTTGCAATCAGCTCAGCCAAATCTACCAGTTTTGGTGAATTGTCACCCTCTATAGACACTTTCAGCTCCCAACCCAGGCTTTTCAGACCTGGAAAACCAAATGCCAATCTTTTTCACATCAAGAACTAAGAGGCAGGTTGTGCTGGACTTTCAAGATTTTATCTCAGTATTTGTTCTCCAGATTGCTTGCCTGGCTTTTTGTGGTTACTGGTCCTTTTTTGTCATTGTTGTTCAGGAATCTGGGTAGTATTCAAGGCTTTTTTTCCTAAACTAATTTATTTTATGTTAACTGATCTAATCATTATTTACTTTTTTATTGTGTATTTTACCTACACAATTTTTATTGAGGTATAATTGACATATAATATATTAATTTCAGGTGTGCAAGATAATGATTCAGTATTTGTATATCTTGCAAGATGATCATCACAGTAATTCTAGTTAACACCAAATATTTTTTCTTATGGTGAAAACTTTGAAGATCTACTGTCTTAACAACATTCAAATATGGAAAATAATATAGTCACTATGCTGTACATTACATCCCCATGATTTATCTATTTTACAACTGGAAGTTTGTACCTTTTGACCCCTTACCCATTTCATCCAACCTCCCCCCTCTCTGCCTCTGGCATCCACTAGTCTGTTCTCTGTATGTTTGACCTCTTTCTGTTGTTTGGTTGTTTTGTGTTTTTTCTTTGGGTTTTTTTTTTTTTTTTTTTTTAGATTCCATATAAAAGTGAGGTCATATGGTGTTTGCCTTTCTCTGTCTGACTTATTTCACATTTCTTCAAGGTCCATCCATGTTGTTACAAATGGCAAGATGTCCTCTTTTTTTTTTTTTAAGATTTTTTTATTTATCTATTTGACAGACAGAGATCACAAGCAGGCAGAGAGGCAGGCGGAGAGAGAGAGGGGGAAAGCAGGCTCCCCGCTCAGCAGAGAGCCCGATGCGGGGCTCGATCCCAGGACCCTGGGATCATGACCTGAGCAGAAGGCAGAGACTTTAACCCACTGAGCCACCCAGGCGCCCCAAGATGTCCTCTTTTTTAATGGCTCAATAATTTGTTATTACAACATATATATATATATAATATATACAATATATTATCCACACACATACATACATATGTACACACCATGTATTTTTTATTCATTCATCCACTGATAGACACTTAGATTGTTTCCTTATCTTGGATATTATAAATATGCTGCAATGAACATGGGGCTGCATATATCTTTTTTGAGTTAGCATTTTCATTTTCTTCAAATAAATATCAAAAAGTGAAATTGCTAGATCATATGGTAGCTTTATTTTAAACTTTGTGAGGAATCTCCATACTGTTTTCTGTAGGAGCTGCACCAACTTATACTCCCACCCACCCATGCACAAAAGGGTTCATTTTTTTCTATATCCTCATCAACACTTCTATTTCTTGTCTTCTGATAATAACCACCTAACAGGTAGAAGGTGATACCTTATTGGAATTTTGACTTGCATTTTCCTGATGATTAGTGATGTTGAACATCTTTCCATGTGCATGTTGCCCATTTATATATCTTCTTGGGAAAAATGCCTATTAAGATCTTTTGGTCACTTTTTAATCAGATTGTTTTTTTGTGTGTGTGTTGAGTTGTATGAGTTCATTATATCTTTTGGATATTAACCCTTTATCAGATATATGATTCGCAAATATTTTCTCCCATTCAGTAGTTTGCCTTTTCATTTCATTGATGGTTTCCTTTGCTCTGCAGAAGGTTTTTAGTTTGATGCAGTCTCACTTTTTTTTTTTTTTTTTTAAGATTGATTGACTGTTTTGAGAGGGAGAGAGAGAGAAAGAGAAAGAACCAGACTCCCGCTGAGCATGTGTGGCTTGATCTCACAAGCCTGAGATTATGACCTGAGCTCAAATCAAGAGTCAGACACTTAACTGACTGAGCCACCCAGGTACCTGCAGTCTCACCTGTTATATTTTTTCATTTGTTTTCTTTGTTTTTGGTGTCAGTTCCAAAAAATCTTCACTAAGACCAATGTCAAGGAGCTGACCATTTATGTTTTTTCCTAGGATTTTCATGATTTCAGCTCTACATTATTTATTATACTGAAATCAATATATTACAGATTAAAATTTTTTAAAAATCATATGAATTTTTAAGACAAAAGATCTCTCAAAGAAAAAAATGTTTTCAGTAGATCATTCTATGCCCCAAATTCATAGGTGTGTGAACATTTGGCCCTTAGTTATTGGAAGAATTTATAGATATGAAAGGGGATTTGGGGAAGCTTGGAGTAAATGAGAAGGCTTTGTCTTGAATTTCAAAAAGAACACTGAAAGAAAGAAAGAAACAAAGGAGGAAAGAAAGAAATAGCAGGCAAGAACAAATCATCTGTGGTCTTCTTCTATCTTTATGTAGGATAGAATAAATTATTTATGATGAAACCTTTTGTTTCTCTCAGAAAATATTCAATTGCCCTTAAAAACAAAATACTTGTTTTCATTATAATTAAAATAAGACAGTAGAGCTTTCTAAAATATATTCATAAAATATCAATAGATAACCAGTCAACACTTTTTGAACATAAGAAATTAAACTATAAAACATGTAGAGCAAAAATTACTTTTGTGGGAAGAAAGTTTCCCACAAAAATGAATTGTGGCATGATAGTGATCAGAAATCCAATTAAATGTAATATGTTCCCCACTATAAAAGTATCCTAAACATAGAAATGATATATAAATTATATTTATATGATAATAAATATATAAAAATATTTCTATGCTAGGATACTTATATGTGTTTATATAATATAATACAAACATAAAATATATAATATAATACAAATCAAAAAGACAACTTGGATAGGAGACTCCTCAAACAGCAGAATAAATAAGTACATCTCATTGTTTATACTGGCACACTTACTAGGCAAACTTAAGAACTTGGAAGAATATTAAAACAATTCCTATCAGGAAATTCAAATTAGCATAGCACACAGTCTCTTTTAAGTATTGTCATAGCTCATTAAGAAAATTGTGCCTGCAGCCCATCTCTCCAAGTACATATACATATGCAAGGCCCAAATAATTATATTTTAAGATATTTCCCATGTTTAAATAACATTACTTTTTTGAGAGTTTAACATTGATTGATCTTTAGCCAAAAACCTGAAGTTAAAATACGATGAAAATTTACTAATCTGTAAGAAATAAAAACCTGAGACTTAGGACATATTTAGGTTGATTTTGTCTATCTTTTTTTGTGAAACATTTTTTAAACCTCATTTAAGAATAATTTTCTGTACAAACTAGAGTAATTGCCTCCATTGTTAAAACATTATGGTTTTGCTTTAAGAAAACTTAAAAATACTGGATAGTGACAAGTGATGCCTTAGTTTGTAATTAGTTTGTTCATGATAAGTGATGTTGTAAAGTAACCATTTCTAAACTTGTGAAAGGCACCTAAGTATCCTAAATATACCCAAATCAGTGATATATTAAAATAGCCCAATATCTATGTTCATTTTGGCTGATCAGGTAGCTCTCAGGAGAAATTCACCATTATACATATAAGTGTATTTCTCAGAGTCCCTATCTTTGGCCTACTCTATATAAGATACAATTGAAGATGAAAATTAAGGAATCTGGTGTGTTCTTGATGAAAAGTTTGTTTGTACTAGTTAAAGAACAGTGAAATATAATATTAACACATTTAAGAGCTAAATGAGAAACCAGAAAATTATAATATATTAATCTTCTAATAAAGCATTTTAAAATGATCACGGAATAGCAATATGGGCAAAATATAAGAGAGCCATTCCCAAAAGAAATACAAATTCTTTATAAGCAAAAATGATATTCCATTTCATTAGTAATCAGGAAAATCAACATAAAGTGGCATTATATTTTCTCAAACTAGATTGGCAAACAAAGTATCCGTCTAATAAGTTGTTGAGAAAATGAACATTCTCGTGCCATGTGGATAAGGATGTAAATTCATTTAAATAAACAGATATTGTGTGTCCAACACTGGGCAATGCATATATTAAAGCAAAGGTTAGATGATCACGGCAATGGAGACAATTATGAATTCTGTTTGTGTTCAGAGACAGTGCAGCGAAAGAGGAAAAAGTGGAAGACAAGGCTTGAATCAAAAGAGCCTGAGGGATCTGTCCCATTCCTTCTCTCCGTTTCTTTTTCATCTCCACCACCCAAAAAAAGAACAAAACCTCAACAGCCAAGTCATCATTCAGAGGAAATATAGGACATGTCAATTTATTCATCGTATTGGAAACGTGTGTTTCTGGAATGAGTAAAAATTAACCTCTTTGATTAATAGGAAGCAAATTACCTTAGTTTGGGCAAAATAAGTGTATTCTTTTTTTTTTTAAAGATTTTATTTATTTATTTGACAGACAGAGATCACAAGTAGGCAGAGAGGCAGGCAGAGAGTGAGAGGGGAAAGCAGGCTCCCTGCTGAGCAGAGAGCCCGATGCGGGGCTCGATCCCAGGACCCTGGGATCATGACATGAGCCGAAGGCAGAGGATTTAACCCACTGAGCCACCCAGGCGCCCCATAAGTGTATTCTTTTAGGTAAATTAGCTGGAGCAATATTTCCCATCAATCAATTAAATATTATACAGAACATGAACTTAGCATATCTTAATATATTTTATGATATGTTCCTAAGAGTGGGTCCAGGAACCATGTAATTCAAGAAATGAAAAAGAAACGTTCTATATTCCACCTGTTAGATCTCTTTATAATAGACTTATTTCACAATGGGCCAAAAGCGATAATGGAAAAAAAAATGGAAAAAAATTCTGGAAAAAAATATAGAACTTTGTAACAAAGGAGTTTCCTATTTTCTGAATCAGACCAGTATGCAGAAATGATAAACAAAAAACGTCATTTGCTGAGAATCTGCCAGCTGAGGATTCTGATAAGAGAACACACATGTCTCTACTCCAGAAGTTTGTAGTTGTGCCTTTTTTTCATTTAGGATTTTCAAACGTGCATTGTTAGTCTGGTGGCTCTGAAAGTAGGAGCAGAAAATTGGGCGGCTTATTAAATTCCACTCATATGATAAGGTAGTCAATCTACTGATCTTAATAATTTTTACTGCTTGTTCTTTATGCTAAAGAAAACCAGCACCTAATTTTTTATAAAAGATCCAGGAAGAATTTTTTTACGCAAATGTCTTAACAACCAGCAGAGAATAAGATAACAAGTATCACCTCTTCTCTAGTAGGTATTTTCAAAGTCATCAACACCTGCTTCTTTGGAATTTATGTAAGTTATGATATAGATTCATGGAGCTCATTAAATAAAACTATTTTAAATGTAAATTTGCATAAATATTTAAATATTTTCAGCCTTGTCCCAGTCAATAGCAATAAGTGATTTCCAGTAAAATTGAAAATTCATTAATGCAATCAACAATGAGTAAGTTACAACTTCTATTAAAAATATTGGCACGTGATGTGATGAGCACTGGGGGTTATATGCAACTGATGAATTATTGAACAGTACATCTGAAACTAACGATGTACTATATGTTGACTAATTGAATTTAAATTAAAAAAAAATATTGCCAGTAATTCATGATAATCCCAAATGGTGGATATAACCATTCTCTTCAGCTTTCTAAAATTGTAGTCACATAGTACCCTTTTCTTCTACTTCTTTTTCCATCTTTTTCTTCTTCTTCTATTTTAAACAGACTTATTCTGTAAGGGCTAGGGAAAATGGCCTATCTTCTGGGTAGTTAAATTACATGTCAAACATTTCAGAGTTTAGAAAGCAGCTAATGAGAGTGTAATATTAAAATGTCAAACATGTACATACCATTTTCTTCCTCTTCCTGACTCTGAAACCCTCTGGTAACAACTATAATGATCTGTTTAGGCTTCGGTCCATTGTTCCCTTTCCTCACTCATATTTAGTAATTACTTTCTCCTCAAGGCTGCACTTTTCTTGAGGAAAGTAAATTTCCAAAGCGGTGTTCAGTTTTGAATTAAATCCTACTCCGATGACAGCAAAGACGTATTAGGGGAGTGAATCCGACAGCTTGTAGCTTTCTCCATTTATTTCTATCTCCACAAAGTGCTCACAAAATATTCAAGTATATTTTTCTGTTTTGAGAGGGATTTTTCCTTAGAAAGCTTTCTGACTAACTGCCTGCGTATAACACCAGGGAGGATTTTAAACTGCTTGATATGTGTTATCCTTTTTGCTGCTCAGACAGGGATTGAGATGGGAAAAGGCAAAGATTTCTGCCCCCAAGTGCTGAGTAATTGAAAACAAAGCCCCTTTGTGGTGGCAGGACAGGGCTCCTTGAAGACTAAATGCGGAGTGGGAATTTTGTTATTAGTGGCACTCCAGAGAAGACTGTAATGTGTTTATAAGAACATGTTTTTTCCCAATACTAGTTGATGGTCAAAGTGAATTTACAGTAAGACATTCTAGTGCCTTTCAGTATTCAATAGAATTAGTGCAGAATCATCATCAGGAAATGTTCCATGAGTAAGTGTCATCATGGAATGGGAAGAAGTACATGATTAAGAATCCAACGGTGACCATAATTGCCATGCTACTGTTTTTAAGTGCGAGGTCAGTCTGATACAAGAGATAGTTATGATATTAACAACACTGTTAATATGACGTTTGTCATGCTCAAGTACATGTGGTTTGTTTCAGTGTCAACCATTAGCCTATTAAAAATAATTCAGAGCTATTGTCAACACTTGGAGTCTCTAGGCACATAAACAAAGGATGGGTAGAAGATTCAAATGTCTGCTCTGTGGTCCATTCCCATTGTGCTGGTGCAAATTGTGGTATTGTAGATTGTGTACTCCAAAGATAAGTATGTTTGTATTTGTCAAGATATCATTGGGATAATCGTATTCTTTGTGCTAAAACAAAGAGCTGTGACTTCAAACAAGAGGAAGGAAATTATTAAGAAGTGTTACAGGGAAATAGTCCAGTACTTACTCCTCAAAATCAAACTCTCCATATCAGATTTTCTCTCTTAAAGCCCATCATAAAATGTAACTGCTTTTCCTGGTCTCAGTTATTCATTCATTCTTTTAACAAACAATTTTGAGTGCTTGTTATGGGCAAGGCACGGAGATTTACAGTGAAATTAGATAAACACAGCTTTATAGATAAACAAATATCAATGAATTATACCAAACATAAGTGGAGAATGCTGTGAGAGTATAACAAGGCACTTAACTAGGTCAGGGGGTCAGGGAGGATGTCCCTGTGCAAATGATATTTAACTTGAGATATGAAGAATGAGCAAGAGTTAGGGAAGGGAAGTGGGGAATAGGGGTTAGGTAGGTTAAGTCATGAGAAAGTCTGTTGTCTCTTTGGACACCTTCTTCTAGACAAATATTGTCTCTCTGATCCTTTGTTGAACTGAACCTTCTGTTAAGCTACTGGGCTTTATCTGGAAGTTGTGCTTCTTGATATCAGTGCTGTCCCATAGGGTGTTCAACCCTCTGGAAGCCTCTTTCCTCATTCCAAGCCCCCAAAAAATCACTAAAAAAAAGTGTAGCTTGAAGAAAAGAAAGAAGAGAATCATGATGATCTCTAGGAGACTAAAATTAATAAAATATGACTGTCTTTTGTTGAGGGCCACTCATGTTGGAATTTTGGAGATTCTTTTTAAACTTCTGGGCTAGTAGAAAATGTTCTCTGTTGAAAAACTGATACTACCTATTAATTAACCGATCATTTGCTTTATGACTAAGCATCTAGTATACAAAAAAAAAAGGCAAAGGGTTTAATCCAGTATGCCTCTTTTTCCAGTTTAAACTATATTTGAAGCAATACCAAGTGTTCTGCTATTATCTTTATTCTGTAGCCTCAGCTCACATCTGTGTCTGTGTTGTGTGAATCTATGTTGGGAGAATGAGGAAAAATACTGGCTTTGGTTCAATACAAGTTTTTAAACAAGTCAATCTCCATTCTGTCTATCTGATGACTCTATTTTCCTGTATGTTCTAATCAAAGACATAACTCACTTTCACTCAAACAAAACGCCCCGCCAGGTAAATCATGAGTGACAGTCTGACTTGAGTTCAATCCTGGTTCAATATAGCCTCACTAACATGTCAGTTATTAGAGAAGTCCTGTTGATCGATTTGTCCATGTATACATTATTCTGATTCACAGTGATTTTAAGCATCAGACTCTGAAGTACAATTATATTCCATCTAAATCAACATCTCTAGCATTCTCAATCATCCACACACATAAACAGGCCCATTCCTTCTCAGAAGAGGGAATTTTATTTGTAAGATATTCTGTGACATGACATTAGTTTTGATAGGAAATAATTTCTACACCTGAGTCAATATGAAAAATAAGACACTTTTATGTCCACAAAAGTCCATTACATACAGGGCAGTGTAAGCTTATTCTTTTTCTCTTATCACTTGAATTATAAAATTAAAATAAAGCACATAATCTTATTTTATTATGATTATATTTAATTTATGGTCATCGTGGTAGGGTCATAATGAAGAGGAAAAATATTATTGTTATATATTCAATTTTCTTTTAAAAATCTAAAAATGGAAAAATTCAGCTGTGGCCAAATGAACACAAAAGGATGATTGTTTGGCCTGAACTTGTTTGTATCAGGAAATCCCAGTGGGTAGGTAACAGACAAAATTCACTGCACTGATGTACTTTGAATGTAGGATTTCTTGAATTGAAGCATGAGTCTGAAAATATGCAGTTATTATTTAAAATATGTAATGTAGTGTGGATTATTGTGTATCTGTTCATTATGAACCCTTGCCACCAACTAGATCTATTGGAAAGTATGCCATAAACTTTCTTACTGTCCAAGAATGGTTTTAATTAAAAGTATAACTAAAATCATAACAGAATATGTTGGTAAGAGTATAAAAAACAGTAAATGATATTTGACTTATAAGAATGAACACCTGGGGGGCATCTGGGTGGCTCAGCCATTAAGCATCTGCCTCAACTTAGGTCATGATCACAGGGTCCTGGAATCGAGCCCCTAATTGGGCTCCCTGCACAGCAGGAAGCCTGTTTCTCCCTCTCACACTCCCCTTGTGTTGCCTCTGTTGCTGTGTCTCTCTCTGTCAAATAAATAAATAAAATCTTTAAAAAAAAAAAAAAAAGAATGAACAACTGGGAGGATGCCTGGGTGGTTAAGGGTCCAACTAGATTTTGGCTCAGGTTATGATATCCCCATCCTGAGATCAAGCCCCACTTTGGGCTCTGCACTCAATGCGGAGTCTGCTTGTCCCTCTCCACCTCCCTTCTCCAACTGCTCTCTCTCTCAAATAAATAAACCAAATCTTAAAAAAAAAAAAGAAAAAAAGAACACCTGGAACCTGGTGAAAATTTAAATTCTTAGGTTCACTGAAATCATTCGATTGTTGGTGTAAAGGTACAAATTATATTAACTTAGTCTGTTATAATTTTTAAAATTCAGGAATTATTCCTCTGTGTAATGTCAAAACAACCTAAATAACAAACATCACTGTGTAGTTAAGTGTAATATGCTTTCTATATATTGGTATTATTTTGTTTTGTCCTTAGATGTGGGACAGAACACATACCCAGAATAAAAGCGATTGTTTCTTTTTAATGATTTAGCTAAACAAATGTCTTTTATCGTTTCATCAAGCCTATGGATTTTATATTTCCTTTACATAGCTCAACAGTGCAAATATTGGGTTTGTAGATAAGAATTTAATTAGCATTTCAAAGAGGTCAAATTAATTCCCTCCCAGACAATAGCTGTTATTTCAGACTACAAAGTAAAACTCAATCCTACAGCACAAAACAATTTTTAAACCTTAACAGTAATTTTGCATAGAAAAACAGCACTGACTCTTTAAACTGGATAGTTTTTTAACTAAAGTCCTTAATTTTTGAAAAATATTTTTTTATCTTCTCCAAAAGGTTTTTATGAGGGATTTTGAAGTTAATATCTGTACAGTACTTAGGACCTTCCCTGGTGTATAATGAATGCTCTACCAACGTAAGATATAATAAATATCTAAATTCAAAAGAATCATTAATGTTTATAGTGTTATTGCTTGTATGGTTCCAAGATCACTGGAGAAAGCCAGTGGCATATCAAGGAGCAAGGACACTAGGAATGTTCTGCCCTCAGTGCCTTCCATGTTAGGTGCACAGAGAAGTTTAAACAGTAATAAAACTGACCAAAAGTAGTCAACTTTTAACTATAATTATGTACTGGCCATTCTAAACAATCTCAGTGATAAAATACTCTCATCCTCCAGGGTCAACCACTGGTATGTGGTTTGGTATGTGACATTGGTATGTGACCGCAGAAAATAATAGAAAGGCAAATACATTTTGAATTCTTGAATGATAAAACTCAAGTTTTATGTTTCCAAACCAGACATCAAAAGGACTTAAAATCAATATATGGTGGCATTAATCAGGTAAAATATTTTTCAGTCCTATTTGAATTGCACATGGCCTGCCATCATAAGACTATGTATCTGTAAAGTCAAATGAATAAAGCAGCATTCATTGGATTCAGCAGAGTCAGGGATCAGTGGATGTTCTTTTTCAAAAGAACCCTCCTAAGTACTTATTTAATATCTGTCTTTCTCATTAGATTATAAGATTCACAAGGGCAAGGACACAGGTCTACTTCGTTTAATAAACTCCTGCTTCTCAGATATGGTGCATATTCAATAATTTTTTTAAATTTCACAATTTTTTTGATGTCACTAATTACCAGTGAAGGTTAAAAATATTTCTTGTTTATGTAGTCCTACAATAGTCATAAAGTATCATTTTCTTAGTACAATACCAAGAGAACTTCTGAGTCCCAGGTTTTTTGTTTGTTTGTTTGTTTGTTTTTAATTAACAAATGATGTATTATTCGCCCCAAGGGTACAGGTCTGTGTCATCAGGCTTACACATTTCACAGTACTCACCACCATACCACATATCGTTGCCATTGTCTGTAACCCAGCCACCCTATCTCTCCCTCCCCACCCCCCAACAACCCTCAGTTTGTTTTGTGAGATTAAAAGTCTCTTCTGGTTTGTCTTCCTCCTGATCCCATCTTGTTTCATTTTTTCCCTCCCTACCCTCCGCAGCTACCCTCCCCCGCCCTGGATCTCAAATTCTTCATATCAGAGAGATCATATGATAATTGTCTTTCTCTGATTGACTTATTTTGCTTACCATAATACCCCCTAGTTCCATCCACGTCATCGCAAATGGCAAGATTTTGTGGGGTTTTCTTTATGGCTGCATAGTATTCCTCTGTGTGTGTGTGTGTGTGTGTGTGTGTGTGTGTGTGTGTATCACCTCTTCTTTATCCATTCATCTGTTGATGGACATCTAGGTTCTTTCAATAGTTTAGCTATTATGGACATTGCTGCTGTAAACACTAGGGCACACGTGCCCCTTTTGATCCCTACATTTGTATCTTTAGGGTAAATACCCAGTAGTCTGATTGCTGGGTCATAGGGTAACTCTATTTTCAACTTTTTGAGGAAACTGCATACTGTTTTCCAGAGTGGCTGCACCAGCTTGAATTCCTACCAAGTGTGTAGGAGGGTTCCCCTCTCTCCACATCCTCACCAACATCTGTCATTTCCTGACTGGTTAATTTTAGTCATTCTCACTGGTGTGAGGCGGTATCTCCCTGTGCTTTTGATTTATATTTCCCTGATGCTGAGTGATGTTGAGCACTTTTTCATGAGTCTGTTGCCCATTTGGATGTCTTCTTCACCAAAATGTCTGCTCATGTCTTCTCCCCAGTTCTTGATTGGATTATTTGTTCTTTGGGTGTTGAGTTTGATGAGTTCTTTAAAGGTTTTGGATACTAGCCCTTTATCTGATATGTCATTTGGAAATATCTTCTCACATTCTATCATTTGGCTTTTAGTTTTGTTTACTGTTTCCTTTGCTGTGCAAAAACTTTTGATCTTGATAAAGTCCCAATAGTTCATTATTGCCCTTGCTTCCCTTGCCTTTGGCAATATTTTTAGGAAGAAGTTGCTATGCCTGAGGTCAAAGAGGTTGCTGCTTGTGTTCTCAAGGATTTTGATGGATTCCTGTCTCACATTGAGATCTTTCATCCATTTTGAGTCTATTTTTGTGTGTAGTCCAGTTTCATTCTTCTGCATGTGGCTGTCCAATTTTCCCAACATCATTTGTTGAAGAGACTGTCTTTTTTCCATTGAACATTCTTTCCTGCTTTGTCAAGGATTAGTTGACCATAGAGTTGAAGGTCCATTTCTGGGCTCTCTATTCTGTTCCATTGATCTCTGTGTCTGTTTTTGTGCCAGTATCATACTGCCTTGATTACAGCTGTGTAGTAGAGCTTGAAGTCTGGAATTGTGATGCTACCGACTTTGGCTTTCTTTTTCAACATTCCTCTGGCTATTTGGGGTCTTTTCTGGTTCCATATAAATTTTAGGATTATTTGTTCCATTTCTTTGAAAAAAATGGATGGTATTTTGATAGGGGTTGCATTAAATCTGTAGATTGGTTTAGGTAGCATAGACATTTTCACAATATTTGTTCTTCCAATCCATGAGCATGGAATGTTTTTTCATTTCTTTGTGTCTTCCTCAATTTCTTTCATGAGTACTTTATAGTTTTTTGAGTATCGATTCTTTGCCTCTTTGGTTAGGTTTATTCCTAGGTATCTTATGGTTTTGGGTGCAGTTGTAAATGGCATTGACTCCTTAATTTCTCTTTCTTCTGTCTTGTTGTTGGTCTATAGAAATGCAACTGATTTCTGTGCATTGATTTTATATCCTGACACTTTACTGAATTCCTGTATGAGTTCTAGAAGTTTTGGAGTGGAGTCTTTTGGGTTTTCCACATAAAGTATCATATCATCTGCAAAGAGTGAGAGTTTGACTTCTTTGTCAATTCGGATGCTTTTCATTTCTTTTGTTGTCTGATTGCTGAGTCTAGGACTTCTAGTACTATGTTGAATAGCAGTAGTGATAGTGAACATCCCTGCTGTGTTCCTGACCTTAGGGGAAAAGCTCTCAGTTTTTCCCCCATTGTGAATGATATTCTCTGTCGGTTTTTCACAGATAGCTTTGATGATATTGAGGTATGTATCCTCTGTCCATTCACTGTGAAGAGTTTTGATCAAGAAAGGATGCTGTACTTTGTCAAATGCCTTTTCAGCATCTATTGAGAATATCGTATGGTTCTTGTTCTTTCTTTTATTAATGTATTGTATCACATCGATTGATTTGTGGATGTTGAACCAACCTCACAGCCCAGGAATAAATCCCACTTGGTCGTGGTGAATAATCCTTTTAATGTACTGTTGGATCTCATTGGCTAGTATTTTGGTGAGGATTTTTGCATCCTTGTTCATCAAGGATATTGGTCTGCAATTCTTTTTGATGGGGTCTTTGTCTGGTTTCAGGATCAGGGTAATGCTGGCCTCATAAAGTTAGTTTGGCAGTTTTCCTTCCATTTCTATTTTTTGGAACAGTTTCAGGAGAATAGGTATTAATTCTTCTTTAAATATTTCATAGAATTCCCCTGGGAAGCTGTCTGGCCCTGGGCTCTTGTTTGTTGGGAGATTTTGGATGACTGCTTCAATCTCCTTACTGGTTACAGGTCTGTTCAGGTTTTCTATTTCTTCCTGGTTCAGTTTTGGTAGTTTATATGTCTCTAGGAGTGCATCCATTTCTTCCAGATTGTCAGATTTGCTGGTGTATAGCTGCTCATAATATGTTCTTATAATTGTTTGTATTTCTTTGGTGCTGGCTGTGATCTCTCCTCTTTCATTTATGATTTTATTAATCTGAGTCCTTTCTCTTTTCTTTTTGATAAGTCTGGCCAGGGGTTTATCAATCTTATTAATTCTTTCAAAGAACCAGCTTCTCATTTCATCGATTTGATCTACTGTTCTTTTGGTTTCTATTTCATTGATTTCTGCTCTTTATTATTTCCCTTCTCCTGCTGGGTTTAGGGTTTCTTTGCTGTTCTTCCTCCAACTCTTTTAGGTGTAGGCTTAGGTTATGTACTTGAGACATTTCTTGTTTCTTGAGAAAGGCTTGTATTACTATATACTTTCCTCTCAGGACTGCCTTTGCTGTGTCCCAAAGATTTTGAACAGTTATGTTTTCATTTTCATTTGTTTCCATGAATTTTTTAATTCTTCTTTAATTTCCCAGTTGACCCATGCATTCTTTATTAGGATGCTCTTTAGCCTCCCTGTATTTGCGTTCTTTCCAACTTTCCTCTTATGATTGAGTTCTAGTTTCTGAGCATTGTGGTCTGAAAATATTCAGGGAATGATCCCAATATTTTGGTACCAAATGAGACCTGATTTGTGATATAGGATGTGGTCTATTCTGGAGAATGTTCCATGTGCCCTAGAGAAGAATGTGTATTCTGTTGCATTGGGATGGAATGTTCTGAATATAGCTGTGATGTCTATCTGGTCCAGTGTGTCATTTAAAGCCTTTATTTCCTTGTTGATCTTTTGCTTAGATGATCTGTCCATTTCAGTGAAGTGGGTGTTAAAGTCCCCTACTATTATTGTATTATTGTTGATGTGATTCTTTGATTTTGTTATTAATTTGCTTATATAATTGGCTGCTCCAATGTTAAGGATATAGATATTTAAAATTGTTAGATCTTCTTGTTTGACAGACCCTTTAAGTATGATATAGTGTCCTTCTTCATCTCTTATTACAGCCTTTGGCTTAAAATCTAATTTATCTGATAGAAGGATTGCCACCCCAGCTTTCTTTGGATGTCCATTAGCATGGTAAATTGTTTTCCATTCCCTCAATTTAAATCTGGAGGTGTCTTTGGTTCTAAAATGAGTTTCTTGTAGACAGCATATCAGTGGATTTTTTTTTAATCCATTCTGATACCCTGTGTCTTTTGATTGGGGCATTTAGCCCATTTACATTCAGGGTAACTATTGAAAGATATGAATTTAGTGCCATTGTATTGCCTGTAAGGTGACTGTTACCGTATATTGTCTTGTTTTTTTTCTGGCCTGTTACTTTTAGTCTCTCTTTGCTTAGAGGACTCCTTTCAATATTTCCTTTAGGGCTGGTTTGGTATTTGCAAATTCTTTTGATTTTTGTTTGTCCTGGAAGCTTTTTATCTCTCCTATTTTCAATGGCAGTCTAGCTGGATATAGTATGCTTGGCTGCTTATTTTTCTCATTTAGTGCTCTGCATATATCGTGCCAGTCCTTTCTGGCCTGCCAGGTCTCTGTGGATAGGTCTGCTGCCAATCTAACATTTCTATGGTTGTATGTTACAGACCTCTTGTCACCAGCTGTTTTCGGGATTTTCTTTTTGTCACTGAGATTTGTAAGTTTTACTATTGGATGATGGGGTATTGGACCTATTTTTATTGATTTTGAGGGGGATTCTCTGTGGCTCCTGGATTTTGATGCTTGTTCCCTTTACCAAATTAAGGAAATTCTGTGCTATAATTTGCTCCAATATACTTTTTGCCTCCTCTCTCTTTCTTCTTCTTCTGGGATCCCAATTATTCTAATATTGTTTCATCTTAAGGTCTCACTTATCTATCAAATTCTCTCCTCCTGATCCAGTAGTTGTTTGTCTCTCTTTTGCTCAGCTTCTTTATTCTCCATCATTCGGTCTTCTATATCACTAATTCTCTCTTCTGCCTCATTTATCCTAGCAGTAAAAGCCTCCATTTTTTATTGCTTTTTAAATTTCTACTTGGTTAGATTTTAGTTCTTTTATTTCTCCAGAAAGGGATTTCATTTCTTCAGAAAGGGATTCTCTAGGATCTTCCGTGCTCTTTTCGAGCCCAGCTAGCACCTTGATAATCATCATTCTGAACTTTAGTTCTGACATATTACTAATGTCTGTATTGATTAGGTCCCTATCCATTGGTACTGCCTCTTGTTCTTTTTTTTTTGTGGTGAGTTTTTCCACCTTGTCATTTTATCCAGATAAGAATAGATGAATGAGAGAAAATATACTAAAAGGGAAGCAGCAACCCCAGAAAAATATACACTAACTGACTCAGAAGAGACCTGAAACTGGGGGGAGAAGAAGGGGGAAAAAAGGAAAAAAAAAATATATATATATATACACATATATGTATTAGCCTGGTGAGTAGAACAGAGCCACACACTTGATTTTGGGCATACTTTGGTCTGCTAGAAGAAACTACCTTCCAAAATTTAAAGAGAGAAAAACATATATATACAAAAATAAAGGTAAACATAATGAAGGGATGGAATATGACTGTAAAGATGAAAATTTAAAAAAGATTCTAAAAAAGGAACGATAAGAAGTTGGTTGAAAAAAGAAAAAAGAGGAAAGAATGTGATCAGGCCGGAAACTAGAACAAAGCTGTGCACTATATTTAAGGTATATGTTGATCTATTAGAAGAAACTGTATCCCAAAATTTTAAAGAAAAAAACCTATATGTATACAAAAAAATAAGGTTAAGTACAATGAAAAGATAAAATACGACTATAAGAATGAAAATTTTAAAAGATTTTTAAAAAGATATTGGTAAGATAAAATAGTTTAAAAACATTAAAATAGGAAAGAGGAAAAAGTTTTAAAAATAGAATAAGAAAAAAATAAAATTAAAAAAAAATTAACTTTGAAAGACTAAAGTATCATGGGAAAAAAGCCATGAATTCTATGTTGCTTTCTCCTAGCTCTGGAGTTCCACAGTTCTCATTGATTTGTGAACTTGGTCTTGGCTGGATATTCTTGCTGATCTTCTGGGGGAGGGGCCTGTTACAGTGATTCTCAAATGTCTTTGCCTGAGGCCAGGCTAAACAATCTACTCAGTTTTGCTCTCAGTAGCTTTTGTTCCCTGAAAGCTTTCCATACACCTTTGGAGGACAGGAATGAAAATGGTGGCCTCCCAATCTCTGGTGCCATAGGAGCCTAGAGCTCAGGGCCCCTCTCCTCAATGTGCCCTCAGAGAAAAGCACTCAATCCCTCCTCTCTCCCTGGTCTCTGGCAACACTCCGTGCTCACCCAGCCTGTGACCAAGTGTGCCTATCTCTGGTGCATGGCCCCAAAGCCAGCTGATTCCTGGAGCATGCACCTGTGCCACTCCTCCCAGAGGAGTCTCCCTGGTCTGCTGCTTGTTGGGTGCCTACCTAAAGTGTAGTAGCCCAACTGTGCCTTAGATCACAGTTTAAGGTAACCCTGAGCTGAGAGTCCACTCCTGGACTCTGTCTCTGCAGCTGGCTTCCCCCCCTTCAACACCTGGAAGCTCTGCCACACTCAGACATCCCTGGTCTTTCTGTGACCCTGCGGGTCCTGAGACCACACTGTCCCTGTGAGGAATCCACCCCTTGCCTAGCCTCTGGAGTGACGTCCCTCAGGGGAGCAGACTTCTAAAAGTTCTGATTTTGTGCTCTGCTGCTCTCTCACTTGCCGGGAGCCATCCCCTCCCGCCGTGGTCTATGGTCCCGTTTGTTGCCCTGGATTCACTTTTCTGCCTGTCCTACCTCCTGAAAGTGATCAATTTTCTGTTCCTAGAACTGCTGCTCTTCTTCTCTTCTGTCTCCTATTGAGTTTGCAGGTGTTTGGAATGGTTGGATGACTATCTAGCTGAACTCCTGAGACCTGATGATATTAAGGTTTCCTACTTCTCCACCATCTTGCTCCTCCTCCCGAGTCCCAGTTTTTAATTCATGTGGAATGAATTAAACACATGGAATACAAAATAGGAGTTAACACCACCACCAATAATAATAAGACCTAATATTCATTGAGGACTTAACATTTCTGGACAGCATTCCATGTGCTTTATATGTCTAGCCTCATTCAGTCATCACCTATTATCCCCAACTTCCAGAAAGTAAATCCTCTTCGTGAATGACATTTTCTTCTTTTTTTAAAAGATTTTCTTTATTTATTTGACAGAGAAAGACACAGCAAAAGAGGGAACAGAAGCAGAGGGAGTGGGAGAGGGAGAAACAGTCTTCCTGCTGAGCAGGGAGCCCAATGTGGAGCTCAATCCCAGGACCCTGGGATCTAACCTGAGCCAAAGGCAGACACTTAACAACCGAGCCACCCAGGCGCACCATGAATGATCATTTTCAATGATGAAATATTACAAATAATGTAATAGAACAGAATAATATGCTATGCAAAAGTGAAAAGTGGTAGAATACAGGTTAAAGAAATAAGAAATGAGTATGGGTTAAAAGGTCAACAGAAAGAACTTCTACAGTACTCATGGACTCTTACAGGATTAAGAAGTTAGAATGTAGATTTCCTGTCTTTTTTTTTTTTTTACTTCAGTTCTTTTTCTTTTCTTTTTATATTTCTTTGTCTTTCCTTTATTTTCCCCCAGAGAGGCAGTAATATTATTTCTTAGAACAAATAGAGGCAAAGAGAGGTATTTTTTCTTATGATTCTGTGCCACTTCTATAAAACTATGGGGAATGGCGGTTAAATGAGAATTGTAGCTTCAAGAACTTGGACAAGTTACCTACCGTTTCAGTTGTGCCTGTCTCAACTTTTTTTATCCATAAACTGGAAAGAAAAATAAATACATATCATATGTGCATCAATCCATTGCAAATTATTAGGCTTACTGGTTAATATTACCCTATCTTTTGTTAGCAGAAACTCTTCAGATGGGTTTCTTTTGACATATTGCTAGTTAAATGTGGTGGTTTCCTTGCTTTCTGGCGTGATAATAAGTTTCAGGCTCATCTTTTATATTTCTTGACCAATACAGGGAACCCATTTCTCCATGGAACCCTGGTTCCTTTGAGTGGAGATTTAGATTAAAACAGCAAGCTTTTTAATATTTCCTTTGTTTAGGCGATAGGGTTGGACTTTATGAAAGTTACAAAGTTGTCCTATTTTCAAGTACTTTGTAATCTATTTGATGAGATTAAAATTAGGGGCACCTGGGTGACTCAGACGTTGAGTGTCTGCCTTTGGCTCAGGTCTTGATCCTGGGGTCCTGGAATTGAGCCCCCCATTGGGCTCCCTGTTCAGTGGAGAGCCTGTTTCTCTCTCTTTGTCTGCTGCTCCCCTTGGTTGTGCACATTCTCTCTCTCTCTCTGTCAAATAAATAAATAAGTAAAATCTTTTTAAAAATGAGACTTAAAAAATAAATTAAACACAAGAAAGATTGTATCATGAAAAATGAATATTTTAGGTATTTTGGAGAGCAGAGATTTCATTTGAGAATTGATTTTTGACTTTGTGATTTGTTCAGAAAATAATTGCACTCGTGCTTAGAAATGGAGGTTTCTTCCAATTAGTCTGGTCAAAAAAAAAAAAAAAGATAGAGAGAAAGAGAATTATGGATGAGCTAAGATAATTCTTGAGGGATGGGAGGTACTAGACATGGAAACAATAGACCGAATAAAAATATTTCAACCATCTGTACAGCAAAGAAGACAAAGACCATGTTCTACGGATTAGAAATAATGTTTTTTGGATTGAATGCTTTTGGATATGGAAATAGTGGAATAATAGTTTGATATATATGAACAACCATAACTAGATAATAACATCTAGGTTGGGTAGAGGTATGAGACAAAAGAACACTAGAGACTCTCCCTGGCAGTTATATTAATTCAACTAAACATAAACTGCTATAACATATAGACTCCAATTATGGTGACTTAACTATAAAAGTCTACTTCCTTCTATGAAGTGGGTTTGAGGTAAGCAGTCTAAGTTTATAGGGCACCTCTGCTTTTCACAGTTGTTCAAGAATTAGGTTCCTTCTAAATGGTTCCTCCACCATCGTTTAGAACAATGTTGTCATCTGCATGGTCACAGCTGAGTCACTCCACTTCTTTATGTCCTCTGACCAGAAAGGAGAAAGAATATAACAAAGGCATACATGATCTGTCAGGTCTCAGAGAAGGATATGGCAAGTGTCACTTATATTCTTTCTCTGTTGCTGAGAACTTGGTCCTATAATCACACATAAGTAAGGCAGCAAGCCAATAGAGACAGCTGGGCAGTTCCTAGCCTGGCTAGAATTCTGTGAGTATTAAAGAAGACAAGGGAGGGGCACGTGGGTGGTTCAGTCAACTAAGCATCTGCCTTCGGCTCAGGTCATGATCTCAGGGTCCTGGGATCGAGCCCCAGGTCAGGCTGTCTGCTCAGTGAGGAGTCTGCTTCTCCCTCTGCCCCACCTCCCTCACTTGTGCGCTTTCGCTCTCTCTCTCTTTCTCTCTCAAATAAATAAATAAATAATATATTTTTTTTAAAAATAGAGGACAAGGGCAGATTTTAGTGAAGAGTTTATAGTCTCTGCCATATTTGTCTATTCTCTTTCATACCTTCCCGGTCTATATGTTTTCCATTTTTTCCAAACTTTATTACTTTTAGCTTCCCATTTATTTCCTTGGTTAAAATATTTTATTATCCACCCTGTCCTGAATATTTTAACTGAGTGTATCAGTTAAGATTTAGTCAAGAGACAGAAGCCACTCAAGTAGTCTGAATGTGGAAAGTTTAATACTAATATGATAAAATAGTAGCAGGGTATTAAGCAACAACTAAGGGGTGAAGAGAGAGAAGTTCAAAAAATTCTGAAATAGCAGATATGGAAAGCAGCTACTACCTCGAGGTAGAGATAGAGTACCCAAAGAAGCAAACTTAGAAAAGCCCCACTACTGACCTCCTACTCCATCCCCCAATGCTGAGAGTCAGAGTTTGTTGGAAAGGGTATGGCAGTGACCGCTGGATGGCAGAGTTAGTTGAGGAGATACAGAGGGGCTGCAGCTAGCATGAAACTGTCTGTGAGGCTCCCACGGAAACTTACTGGGAAAGATGCCTGCTTGCAAGCTCACAAAACTTACTAGTAAGCTTCCCTGGAGGGTGCTGACAAAGCTTGCAGGATGTGAGTCCCACTGGATGTCCTCGACTCCACCAGTAGTCATGTGCCACGAATTATAAATTGTATGGGAAGCAAGTAGAGAACCCCTTCCTCCTATAGTGTCCCCCCAACACCTTCTACCAAAAAAGGCTGAACATCCTGCCAGCTGGAAAAGAAGATGCTTCAAGGATCCAGCCTCAGGATCATGAAACAGGGCCAAGAAATGTGGATTTGAAGTGGAAAGACACTAAGCTGATAGGGGTGCCATGGAATTTTGTAGAAGGTGCTTGTCTTAACACAAAAAAGTTCCTCTTTGTAGAACTGAATAGGATGAAAAAATGTTGTAGTTTTCCTCTCAATATAAACAAACAAAAACAGTCCCCCCAAATAAGGTGGCTTTTAATTCATGGATTATCTTCAATCTGAGAATTTGCCCTCTTACCTCCTCGAGTGCTATAATGGACCTCAACAAGTTCCTTACCCCTACGTAGAGCAGCCATGAAGGAAAGTGTTGTCAATGGGCTAAACAATAAAAGAAGTCCATCTTCTTAATGGTCTTAGCTTAAAAAAAAACCTATAGTTTATATTATCCCCTATTTTCACACAAGACAGGGTCTGTTTCATAGGATTGCTTGTGACCATCCCTTCGATGACCCTGTCATTATCAGTGCGAGTAGTGAGAAAACGAAAACCAAAGCTGCAGATGTGTTCCTAGAGCCATCTGGCTCCTTTGGAAGGTAATTTACTTACCTAAAAATAATCACATGCATATGGACACCTCCCCCCTTACCGTAACATATTCCTAAAACTGTTAACATTCATCCCATTGAGTTTACGAAAAAAGCATTTCTCCTGTGCATACTGTTCTTTTGTTAATATTCATATGTGGTATCTAAGGAAAAGAAGCAACACTCACACATCCTAGGAAGCAGAAAAAAAATCTGTTGATTAGTTTTTTTTTTTTTTTAAATCAAAAGCATTCTTTTAGGCACATTCAATCAGTGGGTTTGTGTTTTTTCTCTTAAGTAGCTGTAATAGTGCAACATTTTGAAGTAGCAATTTAGAGTTTGATTCCAAACTAATTTTTCATATGCAGAGTTCTGAAAGGTAGATTTCCAATAGGCTGTGATCATCTTTGAAAATGTCTGGTCGTGTATAGCCCTGCCAGTGTTGAACATTTGAATTCTTCAAGCATGGCGTTCCAATCTGCCATCTAGAAAGAATAACGTTAAGGCACAGCGTAGGCTCTCATACATCATCCTTCTGTTGTTTGGCTGAGTAACAATAAAGACAGTATAAGGTTGTGGGTGTTGTTCAACTGCCTTAGTGATATGATTGTGGTAGCCATATTGGCCCAGAATTTCTCTTCAGCAATTAGTGGATGAGTTAACTTATTATCATATAACATCTTTATACTCTGAAATGCTAGTGGTGAATACAGAGGTGATGTCTGTGCATATTGGCCAAGTGGTCTTCAGCTAATGGTGTGCTGGAATGGTATCACCCCATAATAAGGTGAACATGCTTTACAGGACTAGATGTATGGAGGACCACCCATGCGTAAGGTTCTGTCCTCATATGGGCTCATCCTGGAATCTCTTAAGATTGAAGATATAGGACATATAAATACCGAACCCATTGCCTGTATTCCAGAACATAAGCTAGTTCTCTGTTAGTAAAATTGGTTTAAAAAGGAAACTACTGATTTTATGCTGGTATCCGTAATTTTACCTGACATACGCGTACCCTAAATTATAATGATGCTCTTTTACATTTTTAACTTGTCAAAGTGTTTTTAAATAGCCTCAAAGTAAGAGCAAAGTAGAGAAACAGCTGTCCCTTGTTATTTTGTTTCCTGAATACAAATAGTCTTAAATTGCTGTAAATGGAAAGGTTGGAATGAATTCAAACGCTGCTTGTTTAAATACACTCCGCCTGATGTTTGTGTGTTGGAACCTTTGGAGAGGGCAGCGCTAGAAAACGCTCCACATTAACTTGTCGCATGTAACAATATACGGTTATGGCTTCTCTGTCATTTGTTAGGTAGAGTTGCCTCGATTATCATTTGGAAACGTTCGTGACAGTAAATCACCAGAGATTTGAACGAAGACATCCGAACAGCAGCATTAACTCCTGAAACATGTAGTGGTAATCTGTATTTTAACTCCTCTTAAGAAAACAAGAGCCCTTTTAGACTTACACAGTTAACTGAGCTCAGGGGGGTATTCCTGAGATGTGAGGAAAGGAATGAATGGATACATGTAGTCTTTGCTCTTTCTGGCTTCTGGTCATTTGCCATTTGTGAAGTTGGTCTATATGTAAAGGCCAAAAGAAGGTGATTCGTCTGTTTTTCCTCCAAAACCCATTAGTTTAAGGTAAGCCCTAGTCCCAGGATGTTCTGTATAAATAGAGCTTTATCCAGCAGTTTTATTGACTGTGTGGAATTGGAAAGATTGTTTAACAAATTCTTTCCTCTCGATTTGAGTAAACAGCAGTACAGAATGTTAAGGAAAATTGACCAAGGTCACATTTAGTGGCACAGTCTTAAATGAGTTTTTGGTGTTCAGACTCACCCTCCAGTATTTTTATCATAAAATCATTTTCACAGTTCAGTTTAAGGAGTCTCTCTAGCTGGTGTTCTCCTCGACGGAATAAGAACAGAGCACGTCATTCAGCCACTTCCTCCATATTCATTATTACATAATTGCCTAATATTGCAGACTATTTTCCTATTGGTCTTACCCACAAACTCAGTGGCTCATAACAGGGAAGCTTATGGAAAATGTCCTTATGCTCGGCCTTGGAAGTTAAAACTGCTGTGATGTGACTACCTCACAGATTCTTGAAAGATGGTAAAGTGACAGTACCAGCCAAGGAAAAGGGAAAAAAAAAAAAAAGACTAAGGACCATTAAGATATTAGACTTATTTGTTGGAGAAAATAATAATAAACTGTGAGATGAAGATCTTAAAAGAGTTGTAGATAAAAGAACCAACTGTTCTCTATCCCCACCACAGCTCTAGACTAGGAAATAAGGTAAAGTGTTGTCATTAGATGTGGTCACA
This sequence comes from Martes martes, assembly GCF_963455335.1. Lineage (NCBI taxonomy): Eukaryota > Metazoa > Chordata > Mammalia > Carnivora > Mustelidae > Martes > Martes martes. The sequence goes on from NC_137888.1 coordinate 29,505,923, forward strand.
ACTGATTTAACATAACACCTTGGGGGGTGCCTGACTGGCTCAGTCAGTTAAGCATCTGCTTTCAGCTTGAGCCCTGATCCCAGAGTCCTGGGATAGAGCCCTACATCACGCTCCCTGCACAGCAGAGAGCCTGCTTCTCCCTCTGCTTCTCCCTCCCCCTGCCATGCTCTCTCTCTCTGTCTCTCTCTCTCTCTCTCTGAAATAAAAAATAAAATCTTAAAAAAAAAAAAAAGCAACATCCTGAATGCAATATCAAGAGACCTGAATTCACATCTTGGCCTGGTTTTGTGCCTTAGGATAAACTGATGCCCCTTTTTTGAGTCTCAATTTCTACTTCACTGTGTGGCCAAGAGGGATAAATGAAATAATAAAGTCTCCATGTTGCACAATGCCAGCACATGGTAGGTGTTCAGTAAATTATTCTTATTTTTTAATTTTATTTATATATTATCATTTGTACCTTATAACATGTATATTGTATCAATATATTATTTTGATTAGTTATTTAAGTTAATACTATTTGATTCCTATTACTTTCCCATCTAAACACTATATATATGTGTATAATTGGATATTAATTTTATATATAAAACTGCATATATAATTATATAGAAAATAATATATATTCTATACATATAATATATCATATATACTTATATTTATAATTGCATAATTCTTTTTTACTTATTCTTAGCACTCACTTAATGTTCAATGTACAGTGTGGAAGGAGAGTGAACAATACAACTTATTAGTACACTAAAATGAGTAGAGACATAAGAAGGTGTGTAATACTGAAAGGTGTGAGCTATGTTTGAAAATTAACTTGTTAATTAGGTCCTTAGAGGTACTCCCATTATTAGGTGAGAATTTCCTAGGCTTTTTAAAATATCATCAAATATTCACTTTTACAATAAAAATCCATGTTTGTAGGACATCTGTTTCCGCAATCACCTTGATATGCTTATTATCCCTCATCACCTGTGTTGTTCCTGGCCCTTATATAGTCCAACAGCTTTTGAATAAAATTCACATGCCATTCTTGTCAAAATACAGAACTTTGGTTACCTCTTCTCACAAAGAAGCAAATCATCTTTTCCCTTTTTCAAGATACTGCCTTGAGTCCCTCCCTTGCACCTTTTTCTAGTCAACCTGTCATCTTTTTTTTTAATCTTATGATTTATTTTTTTTTAAGATTTTATTTATTTATTTGACAGAGAGTGAGAGAGATCACAAGTAGGCAGAGAGGCAGGCAGAGAGAGAGAGGAGGAAGCAGGCTCCCTGCCAAGCAGAGAGCCCGATGCGGGGCTCGATCCCAGGATCCTGGGATCATGACCTGAGCCGAAGGCAGAGGCTTTAACCCACTGAGCCACTCAGGTGCCCCTAGTCAACCTGTCATCTTAAAGTGTTTCCCTACATGCATCTCCTAGTTCAGCATCCTCCCTGTCTCCTCTTAGCCCACAGAAAGCCCGAGTTCTTTCAATCCAATTAAAGACCCTCCCTTAATCCCGCCTCCCCTAAATCACTTTCCCTTTTGAGTTCTTCCCATAACCTCCAAAACTCATTTTGTCTACATCTGCACTTTCCGCTTCCTCAGCTTTCCTGGGTATCCTGTTCTCATCTTCTTTTCTCCCGGTTCAGTACTGAAAATGTCCTCTCAAAAACGCTACTTATGGCTAAACCCAGTCCTGTCTTTTCAGACTTTTTATCTTAGTTGATGTCCTGGCAGCATTTCATGACATGACTTCGTTTCTTCTAAAAACTCCTCCTTTGCATGACTCTCCCTGTACGTTATCCTTGTTTTCCACCTCCATCAATTCCTGTGTTGGTTTCTTCTCAAATTCTTTTCCCTTCTCCAGCTTTTAGATGCTGTGTTTCCTGTGGCAACATCCTCAGTTATCTTCATTTTCATGTATAATGAGGAGCTTTCACAGATATTATGTCTTCAGTCCTGGCCTCTCTTTTCTGAAGTCCCAGCATAGATTTTCCAATGGTTTCCAGAACACAGTTTCCTGAACACCCACAACTCAATCTGTCTCCTTATTCATGTTCTTCCTTCGGTATTCACCATCTTGATTACTGCAAGAAATATTTGTGTATCTGTGGACCTTAGTCACTGTAATATTCATTTTTCCTCATCCTCACAACTGATAAGCCCCTATCAGTTTTGTCAGTCACCTCAGAAACATCTGTTACTTGCATTCCTTGGGCTCAGTTTTTGCTGATATTATTCTAATTCTTTGCAGAGTTCTCCCTTTTTATTTTTTTCTTTTCTAATCCAGCTTTCATAACTCCAACAGAATATCTTCTCCAAAGCAATATCTAATATTATCTCCTACTCAGAAAACATTTGTTTGTTCCTTATTGCTTACATAATAAAATACAATATTTTTAGCATTTTCCACAATCTGGACTTTGTCACATCCCACGTCCTTCAGGCAGTCCAAGAATTTTTTCAAAAATGTTCTCTCCTCCATGACTTTGCTTATGCTATTTCCCTTCCCTGCCTGTTTATTCTACTCATAGTTCCAAAATATAGATCAAAAGGCATACCCGTTAGAATTATCCCCATTATCTTATAGTCATTCTTCTTGCTAGCACTCAACACAGTGCACTTGGGTCTTCTTCAATAGATATTGACCACAATTACCACTGTTATGTACAAAAGAACACCTAGAGACATTGAATACATTTAGAAGCATCCTGGTCAAAAATATCCTGGTAGGTTAGTAAGAATTGGGGGTGGGGCATTTTATATTTTTAATCATAATCTCTCTCAATACTATTTGTATATGTAATAAAATGAATATTTTCAAATTAAAAATATGCATTTTATAATATGATAAGTCCAATGGTTTATTTAAAGAACTTTTAAAACACATTTGCTGATTTTAACAAATCTACAAGGCAGTCTTAGCACATAAACAATATGGATTATTGTGAAAAATCTACTAAAATATCTAAAGGTGTGAATTTGTATAGGCTATATTTTTAGGTATAACATTACATAATGTGTTTCTTCTAGAGAGAAAAAATGAGGCCTTGATTTTAAGTTCCTTTAAAAATATCTATAATATTAAATTCATCATCTTTTCCCCATGACTCAACTAGTTTTGGTGACCATTGCAGTCATTGACTCCTATTTTACATTTATAAATTTGTGTTATCTATCATTTCCATTTTCAGTCATTTTTTCCTTTCTTTAGCACACATATCTTTGTGAGATAAAAATTATTAATAGCTTCTCATTATTCTCTTAAAACATCACAAACAAAAACTATCATTGGGATGCTTTGTGTTATATTTCATGGAAATTCCAACATAAATTGTCTTAAGCTTTTTAGAAGACTTATTGGATCACGTACCTATAAAGGGAAGAATTTGTCTTAGCAAAATTAACTAAATTTTGTGCTGACTGGGTCAACACAGGACCAGCTTTATAGCCAGGCATGCTCACTGGCTCAGGCTAGGATTACTGGAATTTACTGGAATAGAAAAGAATACTTATTTGTTTAGACTAGTCAAAGCAATCCATGCAATGGAGGAAGAAAGAAGAAATCAATCCCTTTCAAATTACATGATTGCTATACATGAGGGGAAGGTTGAAATTAATAAAAATGAAGGTTGGGAAGACAAGTACAATGACCACAGTAAGATTAATTAATAACTTTGACTTCATTTAATGCTTTCACTCTGAAATGCTCTGCATAAGACTGAAAATATTTAACACAAGTCAATGAATTAATTAAGGTACTTTCATATTATACCCAAAGAAAGAAAAGACTTATTGAACTAATTTTCAATTTAATGTGTCTCTAAATAAGCATAGAATTTGAGGACTGTTGGATATTATGTCAGACTATTTCCTGCTCATTGTTAAAATCAATATGAAGTTATAGCACACTTATTAATGACAAGGATTGCAGAATTTATGTAAGCCTCAGTATTTGCCCTCAAGAAATTAACAACTTTGATTGTGGAGACAACACCTAAACACATAAAATGATTGAAAAATGAAACCATTTAATGCATCATAAAGTGCTATATAGAATGGTGATATAAGATAAATGCTCCCTTAAGAAAGGGAAGTGTCTTTGTTGACTAGATGTAATGGAGGTAGGCTTCTAGAAACTTTTGGGAATTGGTATGATCCTGGAAAGGTGGTACAATTTGGATAAGTAGAAAAAAGGCAGAAAAACCCATCTGAGGTAAAGAAAAGGTAAACAAGTAAAAATGATTACGGCAGGTGTTGACAGGTTATGAGTGCATGTAGAAGTGGAGAAGGATGGGATAGGGAGGTGGCAAAGAACAAGATGGCTGCCTAGAGATGGAAATTTTTGTTCAAAATTAATGTTAGAGGGCATTTTATACTTAAGGTGAGGATGGGTTATACCTAAAATGCTAGCACAAGGACAGATTTCAGAGGCATAAAACTTGGCTTCATCTGAGGGAAAACTTGATCAAAGCAGCAGTTTTTCGAAAATGTATCAGTCAGACTCATACAAATTTGGACAGTAAGAACAAAGAGATAGACTAAGGTTCAATTTTGGAGAGTCTTAAATCCAGTCTCTTAAATCCAGTGTGACAGGAAAGTGTGAACGCAAGTATCTTATCAAAAATCAGTTTCAGGGTCAAGAAGTGCAGAAATGGGTTAGGACTTTTCAAATTTTACAAGGTATGGGATCTTGAACAAGTAAATTTACCTCATGAGATTTTAGCTCCCACATTTATAACAAAATATGGTTTCAAATCTCTATTAGGTCTGAATATATAGTCTGAAGATGTTAGATATATCAACAAAATAATTCTCTTTATCATCTTTTACTCCTTGAGAAACAGGTGGCAAAGTGTGACAGGATCACACATGCAGCCCCCTCCTCCAAAGACAGACTAGTATGTAGTAATGCCACCGCTTATCAGATATTTCAGCAAAATTGTAACATTTTAAGAAAAATTAAGTTTGTGGCATAGAGTGTTCTGTCTGAGAATTATGAAGAACAAACCATTTAAAAGACTTAATGTTATGTGGAAACACAAGAGTGTTGAGAGAGTCAGCAGTTTTCATTTAGATCTTGATTGGTGTTGTATGGCTACATTAATAAAGATGTCAACTACACATTGACATGCTGGTGAGAATGTACTAAAAGTGAACTCACAACAGAAATTATCCTATCTCACTTAACTTGTATGCCCACATACTTAGGTACTGTCCTCTGTTCTTGCACACCTGCTTAGTTCTTCCCTTCTCCCTTATCTCCTCCTCTCCTTCTTCCTTCTCCTCATCTCACCCTTGTACACTTGTAAATGCACACACAGGCACACCCACTCTCAAAGAAAAACAAGTTTTAAGTCTAATTCTTCCAGTCAATTAAAATTAATTGAAAGTGCCCACTATGTCCTTGTGCTGGCTAGATTTAGTGTCCAAAGTTAATAGCACTGTTCCTATTGTCTTCTTAATAGTAGAACTATCCAAGTAGCCACTGTTCATTTTGTTACTGTACTCACCTAAATTATGAATTTAGTCCGCACTGCTTATTATATGACCTCCTCAATGAGAAGATTTGTATATGTATGCAAATACAGGCAATCTCTTCATTGTCTAAAGTGGTCCATTCTTCAAATTATTGAGATAATCCCATTTGTTAAATACAAATAACATTTTTCTGAGATTTGTGGTGGCTGTTTACAGAATTCTGATGGACCAAGAAGTGGAAAATAACTTTTAATATCTATTGGAAAAATTCAACTAAGTCTATACATTCACAATTTTATAAAAGCAGAAGAAATTATATCTTATATGTGATAAATAAGAAACCATTTTTACAGTGGTTGTCAGTATACATTGCAAACTTCTTAGTTCAAATGAATACTCAAGAAATATATTATTGAGTTGACCACAAAAACAAGTTACAAGTTACTTTGTCCTTAATGGTTTAGAGCCCTGATACTTATTTTCATCTAAATCTTAAAACTTACTTGAAATATTGAAAATTAGGAAATCACATGATAAAAATAATCTAAAAATAATTACATGATGAAAAATCTAAAAATATTTGCCAATATTGCCAAAAAATAATGTGGCGATATTGGCAAAGCTTAAATAGAAATACTTGGTGTTACACTCTATATGATACATAAAGTGAGTCATTTTTAAAATCAAGAGAGGACACCTGGGTGGCTCAGTTGCTTGAGCATCCAACTCCTGATTTCACGTCAGGTCATGATCTTAGGGTCTTGGGACTGAGCCCAGGGTCAGGCTCCACACTCAGTTGGAAGTCTGCTGGAGGTCCTCTCTCTCTCTCTCCCTCTGCCCCTCCCACCATGTGCTCGCTCTCTCTCTCTCTCTGTCTCACACACACACACACACACACAAATAAATAAAATTTAAAATTAAAAATTTAATTTAAAATTTAAATTTACATTATATTTAAATTTTAAAATTTAGATAAAATTTAAAAATAAAAATAAAATAAGAAATTTTATAAATGTACACACAAACATATATATGCAAACACAATATATAATACATTATAGGTTATAGTCACTAGTAGATATACACACAACATATATATTCAGTTTTTATTTGTTGCAGAATGATCATTGATGTATAGGTTTAGTCTGACAAATACTACAATGATTCTTAGTTGTATTTCTCCCAGAACCACATAATTTGCATTCAACATATTAATTTCTTTATGAAATACAAGGCTTTTCAATGCAGGGTTTTCCATATTGTCAGTACTTTGTCAAGGATGATGATAAGCTTTTCCAACACAGTTCTACCATTTTGTTCCTTACTTTTGCTCATTTAAACTGGTTTTTGAAAATCCGTGGTACCTATTCTAAAGAATATATTATGTTTTTATCTACAATTCACATTCTAAAATCCAAGACCATGTACCCTATATGTATAAAGCACACAAAATATTTAACTTTTTAATTTCTGAGAATTCCTTTGAAACAACATGAGTATGGGCGTCTGGGTGGCTCAGTGGGTTAAGCGTCTGCCTTTAACTCAAGTCATGATCCCACGGTCCTGGGATTGAGCCCTGCATTGGGCTCCCTGCTCAGTGGGGAGTCTGCTTCTCCCTCTCCCTCAGCTCCTCCCCTACTGCTTGTGTTCTCTCTCTCTCTCTCTCTCTCAAATAAATAAAGGACATCCTAAAAAAAAAAAAAAAAAGACAAAAAGGAGATAGCTGAGAAACAGCATGAAATGACACTTGGGATTCTTGAATTTGGAACCAAGGAGACTAACTCAGGGCTAATTCTGGAATCAGCTTTGCCCCACTTGATAGATGAGATATAGTAACAATCTCCATTATATCTTATATTTAGTAATGGTGTACCATTTGAATATTTGTTTTTAATTATTACTTAAATTTGATTAATATTTATTTGAACAGAAATAATAGACATTCAGAATATATTTGTTACGTGACTGAATAAATGACTTTGAAGATATAATTAATACATTATATCCTGGCAGCTATCAATGAGGGTTTCCTAGATGATCTTCCACTGCCCTTTGGTTTGGCCTGAAATATTTCTGATACGTTTCTGCTAGTTAAATATTTTATGAGGTTTTCCCATATGTCAGATATTTAATTCTTCCCAGTGCTATCTTAGATTAAAAATATATTCTCTGCCACCACCACCATCTTTGGCCCTTACATTCTTGACTTTGGCCCTTTTATGAGTGAACTTTCATCCTCTTAACTGAATACTTTGTTCCTGACTTTTAACCAGTGTGCTAATTTGTTAGTCTGAAGCCTTAACTATTTAAAAAATTCTTTGGGGTGGAGAAAATATTGACTTTGTTTTTAATAGCTTTATTTTGTTAAGCTTTTAGCTTGTATTTTGTGTTTTCATTTTTATTTAATCCACGTAATGTCTTTTCCCTCAGAGAGTAAAAATAGTTTATAATTCCCCCTTTGATTTTCATTTGACCCATGGGTTGTTTAGAAGTATATTATTTAATTTCCAAATATTTGGAGATTTTCCAGGTATTTTTCTTTTATTGATTTCTAATTTAATTCCATTGTGGTCAGAAAAATTATTTTGTAAGTCATGAATCTTTTTGAATTTATTTAGACCAACTTGATGAACTAGGATATAGTCTATCTCAATAAATGTTCCTTATATGCTTGACAAGAATATTTATTCTGCTTTTCTTTTTTAAGATTTTATTTATTTATTTGACAGACAGAGATCACAAGCAGGCAGAGAGGCAGGCAGAGAGAGAGGAAGGGAAGCAGGCTCCCCGCCCCCGCAGAGCAGAGCGCCCTATGTGGGGCTCGATCCCAGGACCCTAGGACCATGACCTGAGCCGAAGGCAGAGGCTTTAACCCACTGAGCCACCCAGGTGCCCCTTTATTCTGCTTTTGGCAGAGTGTTCTACAAATATCAATTAGGTCAATTTGGTTGATAGTATTATTCAAGTCTTATCTATTCTTAGTGATTTTCGGTCAAAATGTTCTATCAGTTGTTAAGAGCAGGGTACTGAATTATCTGAGTCTAATTATAGAATTGTATATTATTTATTATGTTATGTTTTATTTTATGACAAAACACCTTTTCTCCTATCATCTACATGTTACCATCTACATGTATTGTATTTGGATACTGCATTTTTATTACAGTGTTTTACTATAGTTTTCCATGCTATAGTTTATCATTCAAGCAACTTTATAAAACCAAGGAAAAGTGAGTTGAAGAAGAAGATCTTACTTTACACTAAATATTACAGTTGATACATAGTTGAACCACTTCAGCTTTTTCAAATATTTAAAACACTACCTAATGCATATAATCAAAAGCATTCACTGTGCTAAGTGACTTCAGATTAATCATTAAGCAACTTACAGGAAAATAAGAAGAACCAACTACCTTAATAGGTATTTCCTTCATATAAATAAAAGTATTTATACAAAAAGAGTTGGGATATTTTAGAAAATATTTTATATCCCAAAGATATAAACCATTTAAAAGCATTCTTACCATCATATACAGTTATTCATGAACTTTTTATGTTTTTAAAAGTTCCAAACTTAACAGAAAATTTCAAATAGTGCAGTTAGTTCACATACAGCCTTTTCTTGGATTAACAAATTAACATTTTACCAAGCTTATTTTAGCATCCTCTACTCATGTATAGTATTAATATATTACTATTGTTGTTGACTCATTTGATGGCAAACTGCAGAAAACATATCCCCTTACTCTAAATAATTCAAAGGTTACCTCCTAAGAACAAGAAAAATCTGTTTTGTAGTCATAGTGTAGCCAAATTCAGGATATTTAACATTCATACCATACTATCTAATATACAGCCTGTATCTAAGTTTTGCCAGTTGTCCTAATAATATATCTTATGGCATTTTTTTTTCCATCTAAGATTCACTTGAGTATCAGACTTTGAATTTAGTTGTCTTGTCTTCTTAGTGTTCTTTAACTTGGAAGATTTTCCAGAGTATCTGTGCAGCGTTCTTAAAACTAAAGAGGCAATACTTTTCACTTAATGAAATGTGAATGTACATGCTGTACAGTATTCAAAAAATACCTTACTTAAGCCCACTTTTTGAGATTTTTGCATAAAAATGCCACATACTTTTGGGGAATAAAAGAAAGTCTAGCATTTAAGTAGTTAGAATGTGTTCTGAAAAGAAATAGTTCTAGTCTTTTAGAGCATTCCGTCATAGACCTGCCTTGGTATCTTAAGAGCAGTCAGTCAGTCCTTTTAGCTCCAGTGAAAATCACATTGTATAAATCACCATGTAAACAAAGTTACTCTATAATCACTGGGGATATTTTTTAAATAACTGTGTGTGTGTGTGTGTGTGTGTGTGTGTTTTAATTTTAAAATGTCCTTTGCTGATCTATGTCCAGAAATTACAACAGTGCTGGTATGGTATTGTTGTTCAGTGTTAGAACTCTGGAGGCCGACTTATTTTTAACTTTTACTCTGTCCCTTATCAGCTGGGGATTGTTGCACAGGCTTTTCGAAATCATTAATTTCGGTTTCTTCATCTGTAAATATAGTGGATAAAAATAGTACCCCCCTGTATGAACTTTGTGCGCTGAATGACACTTGATATATGTTCAATAACCATTAGCTATTATCAGTTCATAAAACCACCGAACTAAGATCATTTCTTAAATATTTGAACTTTCTGCTTTACTGCAACCGGAAGCCACTATGTACACAATCTACATTTTCTTTAATGTATAATGCTTTAAAAAAGAAAAATGACATCATTAATACATGTAAGTTGCAGAGCATAGGAAAGTAGTCACCCAAATAATTACTTTTGAAAATATAAAAAGGAAGAAATCTCACAGCAAGTATTCCCTAAATGCAAAGAGGAATTAAATATTGAGAACCAAAATGCAAAGTAAATAAAAGTATTTCACTGGAGAGTATGGTAAGCACTGAAGGAATTCGATAGGACACAAACCTTGAACCCATCCATGGTAGAATTTAAAGTCTAGTTGATGAAATAAGGCACACAGGAAAATACAAGAATTTGTTGAGTTAATACTGCCAAGGAACCTAGTTGAATATTAGCACTATACAGCAATGATTGTTACAAAATTTGAACAGAGGCGATACCATCATGGATTTAATACTAAAGAAAAGGCTTTACAGAGGAATTGGGGAATTGGTTTGCACTTTGAAAATAGGTAAGATTCAAATAAGAGGGAAAAGGAAGAAATAGGATGGAATGGGTGCTGGGTGTCCTACTCAGGAAAATAAAGATACATAAACACACACAAGCACAAAGGAATAAATTAGTCCACTTAGTGTAAAGCGTTTGGGTAAAAGTAACTGGCAATGTTGGAGAATAGAACTGATCCAGATCAGGGCGCCTGGGTGGCTCAGTGGGTTAAAGCCTCTGCCTTCGGCTCAGGTCATGATCCCAGGGTCCTGGGATTGAGCCCCACATCGGGCTCTCTGCTCAGCAGGGAGCCTGCTTCCTCCTCTCTCTCTCTCTCTGCCTGCCTCTCTGCCTACTTGTAATCTCTGCCTGTCAAATAAATAAAATCTTTAAAAAAAAAAAAAAAGAACTGATCCAGGTCCTAAGGGATTAATACTTCATTCTGCAGACAATCATACTAATCAGAAATTCCGAAGTAGGAAAATGTCACCACGCACAGTTCCTGAGTTGCATGCATCCAGAGTTTTTGGTTCAAGTCTTGCTAAAATAAGAAAGAGAAAATATTATAATTATAATCAGAGCTCAAATATTCTAAGGGAAATTTGGAGACAACAGGGCAGGATTTGGGAAGCCCCAGATAAAAGGGGAGTAGGAGATACAGGAGAGTATTCATAATAAGTATGTTGCACTTATGACCCCCTTTTTGCTTGGGGCCACTCTAATTAAGAAAAGAAACTCCAACTATTTTTTTCTATCTTTGTGACACTTGCCCACGATTCTAAGTCCCTGAAGGGAATGCCTCTCATGGATCTGATGTAAACCACATGCCCGCTCCGTAGCTATATCTAAGTGGTGACTAGAAAGCTCTGATCTATTCTGTTACAGTAGTAGAAGGAAGGCAGCTGGATTTCCACAGTATCAAGACTACACACAGTGAGCAGAGATATTTTTCTAACAGAAATAGGAGTGAGGTTAAGAACAGAGGAGGGGTGATGTAAACCAGGTAGCCCAAAAGAAAGGAAGTGTCTACAGCATATTAAAAGCAACATTTTAGAGAACCGAGACCTTGTAGCACTGTGCATAAGCCACTGGAACAGGGAAGAACCAGACAGAAACAATTACAGACTCGGACTATCCCAGATATGTGATAACATTCTGGACTCAGAGACCCATGTGACCCTAGATGACAGAGCTTCTGACTTCCATACACAGATTTCTAACACTCTGCTGTGCACCTGAACAGAATTCCTCTGCGTTTTTCCAACATCCCTGAAATTTGGTCTTTATAATTCCTATAAGCTACAGCCACAAAAATACGCAACGCACAGTTATAGTAAAGCCACACTGAACTGGCCAGCATTCGTGGGATTTGTTTGGGTGAGGGCCAGTCAATGGCTTTTTGTTGTTGTTAGGAGAGAACATTAACAATTTGGACATCCCTGTCTTCTCTTTTTACTGTACATGTAATAAATCTAATTTCATCAGCCTTTAAAAGTGCCAATAAAAGATAAATGGTAGCTTTTTAAAAGGCACCACAGAGGAACATGTAACAGAAAGGGCCATTGGTGTTTTTTCCATGCCACTTAATTCAGTACGCATGAGAAAAGGGAGGATTAGACATTTCTTAATGCTCGAGATGGGAAGACATCTTGCATACATAAATCTAAAAATATTTTCTTACGGCGAATTAAAAGTACAATTTAATACAAATTTGTGTCTGGCAGCTAGCTGGAGCAGAAGTTGTCTATTTGCTGCAGCTGATGCCTATCAGACTCGGAGGCGCAGTATGTACCAGCTGAAGGCTGTCAACAGGGAGCCCAGCAGAAGGGCAACATGATAGTCAAAACAGGATGAAACCACAGTCTAAACAAGATGACGTGAGCATTTGTGCAATTAACAGCATCAGCAAAAGTAAAGTTGTGTTTGGAATATTCTGCCAGGAATCCCAAAAAGGCAGGATGCTTATTTTGCCACAGTATTGTTATGTTATATCTGGCTAAATAGAATCAACGGCATGATGGGAAACTCTGCATGGACAGTGGTAAAGGGTACAGGAGAAGCTGGTGACAAAGTCTAAGACTGAAAACCGTACCACAGTGGTTGCTAATGGGAGCAGAGCCCGCTTCAAACGTAGTATTTGTGCCATCCCTCAACTATAGGTAGAGATTGTCTGTTGGCTGCTAGCATTGTGTCAGGCTTTGTACTGGCTTTTCAGTGGCCATTATCTGATTTAATTTTTCAAACAAGTTGTGCGGTCCACATTATTAACCTCATTTCACAGATGACGACAAAACCACAAAGGAACGGCTTCAAACACTGCTGTAGTGGAACGGTTAGACAAATCTAAGCGGAAACGCCAGTTCCGCTGTGCCTAAACTCTAGGGATTTTATGTAAACCACTGTATTTTTCTGGACTTGATCATTCTTATGTAAAGTATAAACTTTGGACATGTATGAGGGCTAAAAGGTTATTTTCTGCTTTTCACACGACGTTTGATACGATGCAAGTATTCAACAAATGGTGGAATCGATATTATTATTGTGCTTATTAGGAGTAATAGCTTAAAGGCGTTTTATAAATATGTCCTCGTTTATGTAATTTTCATAGAAACTCAGATTGTTAAGAATACTAGTAACTGGGTGGGGGGCATTGAAGGAGGGCGCGTGTTGTAATGAGCACTAGATGTTATATGCAACTGAGGAATAATGGAACTCCACCTCTGAAACTAATGATACAGTAGAGGTTCATTAATTGAATTTTAAAAACAATAATAATAATTGAAGCTAGTAATTACAGTTGCTAACCACAGGCACAGCGCTAAGGATCTTCCAAGGGGGTGCGCCTGGGTGGCTCAGTGGGTTAAAGCCTCTGCCTTCAGCTCAGTCATGATCCGAGGGTCCTGGGATTGAGCCCCACATGGGGCTCTCTGCTCAGCGGGGAGCCTGCTTCCTCCTCCTTCTCTGCCTGCCTTTCTGCTTACTTGTGATCTCTGTCAAATAAATAAATAAAATCTTAAAAAAAAAAAAGAAATAAAACTCTTTAAAAAAAAGGGGGGGGATCTTCTACACGTTGTCTCATTTCTTTGTTGTAGCTCTTTATGAGTGAGTTATTACCTGAATTTAACTGCTCAAGGACAGAAGCCATGGAGGCTTTGAATCCAAGTGATAGTTTTACTTCAGAGCTTCTCCTTCTCTAATCCAATGCTCACTCCACCTGTCTATTCTTTCCATAGATTCAAAGGTAACAAAAATAGGTAACATTGTTTACTATTAATCTAGCAAGTCAATCTTTATGGGATTTTCATTTGACATATCTTGTAATTAGTATCTTATAATTAGTTGCATTTGTTTTTTAAATGCCATCAATTATAGCCTTTGCTCACAATTTTGTCCTTAATGATGATTTTTAATAACAATATTTTTTAAAATATAGACTAACTATTAATGTCAGGTTTTATTCAAAATTAGCTTCCCTAAGAAGCTTTGAGAGGTATCAGAGGACTCAAAGTAGAGTACTAGCCCGTCTATAGTGCATTACATTGTTGCTCTAGTAAATATTTTATGAGTATTAACGAGAAATTTAAATCATGACTTCCTCTTGACAGGAATACAGGGGCATTGACCTCTGTGGTTAGCGCCATTTTCCTTAGTTCAGTTTCCTTAGCTAGTTCTCGAGGATCCAGTCATAATTCCTACTACCTTATTTTTGTATTCTTATTGAACTATTAAGATTTGCAAGATTTTTATATCAAAACTTTTGTGATGATTTATAGATTTGGTGGAATACACCCTCTTCATGTGTCTAAGAGCTTGCTGCTACTTGAGAGCAGAATAAACAGCATCTGGGGGCTCATTAGAAATGCAGAATGTGGGGCCAGACCCCAGATCCGCTGAATTAATACCTGCATTTTTCCAAGATCCCCAGGTGAATGGCCTGTACATTAATATCTTAAAAGCATTGTTCTAGAAACCACAAGCAGTAAAAAGCTATGCTTTTGTTGGACATGACATAACTTTGATGTATAGTGAGAATGGGGGAGATTTAGGATATCCTAATGTGGTAGCAAGAAGAGTTTAATTGCAGGAGAAAAAAGAAGAAAAACAAAAGACCTGATATCCTTTCAGGTGCAGAAAATATGGTGGAATTACTGAATAGTCTTAAATGTAGAATGTATTAAATGTAGAAGTTATAAATTTAATGGATTTAGGTTATTTTATTGACTTAGTGAACTTAATTTCTTTTGAAGTATTCTGGCTCCTTGTTGCTAAGGGACTTTGGCATCTTTGTTTGTTTGTTTGTTTGTTTCCCCAGCACTTACATTATTTGTACAAATAGCATGTTTAGGGTTAAAGTGGCTCATGTAATGTTGTTTGCAATTAAGTAAATATGAGTTAGTTTGGATGCAACTGTTATAAATGATAGTGTAATCTCTTGGGCATATAATATGGTTTTCTAATCTTCCTGAACAGATTTCATATTACCAAGCAATTTTAGTATAACTTCTTCTGGATCAGTGAAATTTTCACACCAATAAATCAGGAAATGTAGAAAGATCTGTGTATGTAGTAAACCACATGTGCAAATTAAACTACCTTATCAAGAGAAATGATTTTTCATATTAAGGCTGTGGGGTTCAGATCATGGAACAGTAGTAAGTGGAAACCATGAATAGTTTTGTTGTTGTTTTTTTTTTAAGAAAGATTTTTATAGATTATTGAATTTAACTTTACATGCTTGAGTCCCTGCCTTTTCCTCAGCAGTTTTTCTCCGAGCTTTACTTATACCTGGATCTCATTAGTTCCATAAGTGTTTTATCCCAAATAGGATTTTGGGGTTCCAATTGTGTGTACCTTGTGATATGCCTACATCTATATACCTAAAGCTATCTGTGTCTCTGGAAAGCAGAGGTTGCCATTGATTTGCATTGGATTCTATTTTCCTTTCTTGGCATTCAATCTAGAAGGTTGGCTTTTCTGCCAGGGTCTCCTTCTTTTGCCTAAGACTAAAAAGGAGAAAGAAAAACCTAAGTCTTTATACACTAGCAATATAATGATGTATTTACTTCATTAGAAAGATCAACAGAGTAGAAACTTTAGGCCAGTAAAAACAATGAATTAGGGGTAGCAAATCGGAAGAGAGGGAGAGGAGGGAAGGAAGGAGGAGAAAGAGGGAGATGAAGGAGGAGGAGGAGGAGAAGAAGAAGAAAGATAAGAGAAGAGGAGAAAGAGGAAAAAGAAGGAAGAAGAGGAGAGGGAGAAGAAGAGGAAGAAAAGACCAATAATTAAACCAGGAAGGGCCGTGAAAAGATTTTTTTTTTTAAGATTGATTGATTGATTTATTTATTTATTTATTTATTTATTTATTTTAGACAACGTTAGAGAGAGAACCTGAGCAGGAGGGGCAGAGGGAGAGTGAGCATCTCAAGCTAACTCTGAACTGAACGTGGAGCCCCACATGGGGCCCCATCTCACGACCCCAAGATCATGACGCAAGCTAAAGCCAAGAATCAGACATTTAACTGACTGTGCCACCCAGGTGCCCCTGAAAGACCTTTCAGACAATATCCAAATTGTTTGTAGCCTGGATCTTATATGAATATTCTCAGTTTCTCAAATTGGTGAAAATATAGTCATGTTTTTTGAAACTTAGAAAATAAAAGATTTTATAGCCTTCCAGAACCTAATAACCTTGGTTTAAAACAAGAGTTAAAACTCCAATACCATAGTTAACAAAATGAAACTTTGGGGTTTTTTCAAAGCAATGTAAAAATGCTTACTTCTCACCTGTGTTCTAGAAATTACCTATGGTTAAGAAATTTTATTTTTTTTTAAAGATTTTATTTATTTATTTGACAGACAGAGATCACAAGTAGGCAGAGAGCCAGGGAGAGAGAGAGGAGGAAGCAGGCTCCCCGCTGAGCAGAGAGCCTGATGCAGGACTCAATCCCAGCATCCTAGGATCATGACCCGAGCAGAAAGCAGAGGCTTTAACCCTCTGAGCCACCCAGGCACCCCTGGTTAAGACATTTTAAAAAATGAAATGGTGTTTAAGCCCTTCTGATAGAGTATGTTATCTAAAAATCTTAAAATGTTTAAAGCTTCTGAAAATTTTATACAATGTGAATAAAATGTCTGTAATTTGAGGGACTATTACCTTTATAAAAATTATTTTCAAAAATCAGCAGTAGTAAACAGTAATTTAAAATTTACAATGTATTTTTACATAAATTATCCCAATTATTTTTTAGTTTAACTAGATATTGTTAACATGTCCATTTTTCAAATGAGGTTCAGAGATATAGAATGGCTTAACCCAAGACCTCAAGGTTGGTAAGTGTGGCACTTAGAGTCAATCCCAAGTCTCCTGTTCCAAATCCTTTGTCCACAGCATTATACTATTATTACCTCATTCAAGTAACTAAGTCTGTCACTCCCTTTAAAAGTTAAAGGACATTGTGTACTCATTTGACTTTTGATCTCCTTTCTCTATGGTGCTTCAGACTTTCTTCAAAAACATTTATACATAGACAACATTTCTTCACTTTTGTATTCCCTTAATTTTTTTTCAATATTATGATGGCCTTTATTTGTTCCTCTTGAATTTTATTATAATTAATTCTGAAAACTTGTAGAATTTCTTAAGGCTATTTTGTATTCACATTCTTTTCCTCTATAGTTCTGGAGATGTCACTCTCCATAACTTATCTGTATAATTAAAGATCATGTTCACTCATGTTCACAATTCAATCCTCAAAGTCACTGGTTAAAATTCTTAATAGTAGGTCTAGAACTAACATTGTGGAACATGACTTATGTCACCTGAACTTGGCAGTGGGCAATCAAATACAACGCATTGCCTATAATCCAATAGCTCTGTGCTATAACCTAATGGTGGTTGAAGCAAGGCAATGTATCCTAATTTAGCGATGACTTTTGGCATGTGGTATAGAACCAAAACTTTAAGAAATAAAATTGTATTGGATCTATTGCTTTTTCTTAGTTGGTCATGTTTGTCATTCTATGATAGATGCAATTGATCATAAAGGGTATATAGACATAGTTACAGATACAGATTTAGCTACTAGATAAACATATATACCTTACTATCAATTAGCAAAGTAGTTATTCTTTCACACTGGTAATTAACAGAATAGTTATTCTTTGCACATATGCTAGTCCCTAAAAGAAATATTTTACATAGATTGTTTACAGCTTACTGCAGTGAATATGATATTCTGTCCAAATTTCACCATGCAGACATTCTTACCATTTGTACTAGCTGGATTATGTTCATAATGTACATATGGTAAACATCTTAACATGTTTAGAAATCTAAAAACCTGAAAAGTGAGTGTATTTCTTGTGCTTCCACATTTGTGTCTCCAAATGACAGTTTCAAGGGGCAATACAGTAATCCCCCCCTTATCCACAGGGGATTGATTGTTCCAAGAGATCCCAGTGGGTGCTTGAAACTGCAGATAGGACCGAACTGTGTATATTCCCTGCTTTTTCATATATATATATATATATACACACACACACACACATTTCATATATATATATACACACACACACACATTCATATATATATGAATCTCATATGATATGATATATAAATATATATGTCATATACCTATATATATACATTATATATGTGTGTGTATATATAAATATATATATACACACACCCACACATCTATGATAAAGCTGAATTTATACATCAGACACAGTAAGAAATTAAGAATAATAACTAATAATAACATAGAACAATTATAACAATATACTGTAATAAAAGTTGTGCAAATGAGGTCTCTCAAAATATCTTCTTGTACTGTGTTCATCTTTCTTTTGATGATGTGAGATGATAAAATGCCTGCGTGATGAGATGAACCAAGGTGAATGACACATGCATTGTGACCTAGCATTAGGTTACTCTTGACCTATAGGGACCTCTCCTCCTCAGAAGGAGGACCACCTGCTTCCAGACCACAGTTGACCGCAGCTAACTGAAACTATGGAAATAAAAACCAGGAATAAAGGGGGACTATTGTACTTCGATTTACTTTAATGAGGGCAACTTATTATTCTCAATACTCAGTATGTTGTCTGGGCCAAGAGTGGTTTGGGAATATTTTGCTCTTTACGTTTGTACCTGTTTAGTTGCTCTTCTGAGGTCATATAAGATAAAATAGCCTATGTGCTTAAGCTCAATGAACTGTTCGTGATCCCTTATACTTTTTTTTAAGTCATTATAATTAAAAACTTCAAAATTAGTTTTCTGCATGTTCCCTGTCAATACACTAGCAGACAAAGACAGTCAATCTATAACATATTTTCAGTGATCATTGCATTCCACTTTTGACCAATACTGGTCTGTTTCTATAATTTAGTGCTAATGCTGGTAGGCCTTGTGATTCACATCTTTCCTGGAACTTAATTAAATAATTGAACAACAATCAACTTATTCACTCTCAGTGGCCCCACAAGCTGGAAATGTCAATAATAATTCTCCTTTACAGAAGCAAATTCAGTGTTAATTTAGAGCTATTGGTCAGCTTTGTTAAATATGCCAAGTGCACACTTGTTTGTGTCCACTTAATTGATCTACTGTTGTATGATTTTTTTAATGTATCTTTTTTTATTAGAAGATGTGACATTACATGCACACTGTTCCTATTACGTATTCAGAAGGGGAAAAATAATATTTCAATACATGGACAGTAGTTTTCTAGAAGTAATGACATAAGGAATACCAGTCTCTAATCTCACTTAAAATAAATGAACATTTTTAAAGACATTGAAATAATATTTATCATAGTTTGAAGGCCACAGGACAGGGTTGATCCCAGTGTGGATCAGGATATGCCAGACCAGCTACCAGATCAGGCCAGGCTTGAATCAGTTTACCTTGTCTCCAGATAGAGTTCTCATTTAGCTCATTCTGAAAATACATGTTACCAATACACAGAAAGTATCACACTCAGTGATAAGACTACATGTACATGAGACTAAGGGATGAATTAAAATAACTATTAATTTTAGTGAAAGATAACTGGAAAGGAGACTATATACTTGTGTTTGGAGATTGCCATATAATCTGTGTATAAAAATAATACTAAAAAAAAACGTTTTCTTATAAGAAATGTATTTGAGTGAGCTTAGAGAAGGAAGTCACAAATTTAGATAATCTGAAAAGTCATCCTCAGCTAAGAAAGATACAGATACTCTGGGGTCTTCGTCAGTGCAACTGAGTATTCTGTCTGGCAACTGAAGCGCTCTCAACATAGTTCACAGCTTGATATTATCTGTTTTTTTTTCTTCAGAATATTCTTCTTTTGATGACTTATTGTTAAGAAAAATTAATGTAATTATTGTGTGAGGGCTCCAAATTACTCAGCCACCTTGTGACAAAGCTTATACTAATACGTAGTAAATGGTAGCGTAGGACTGCAAAATTTTCTTTCCTAGGAAGAATTGTAATGTATTTAGAGGTTAGATATTTTTATTTTACTTTTCTTAGTATTAAATGTTCTTTCAGTCATGGAAGTAGGATGGGAGACAACAAGAGATTTTTTTAGTGATTTCATTAACAAAATAAAAATTGGAAACATTGTGATGGCCCCAGAATTAAAGAGAAAAAGATTTAGTTGCAATAAAAATACCAGTCTGGGCACTCCTAATCTCCATCATTACTTCCTCAGGCTGTAGAGATGGTATTACAGAAAGCAACACCTCATCTTAGGATTCATATGGGTGTTTCTGTTGTGGTTCCAGAAAAAAACACTTTGGTTACCTAATTATTATACATTGCACAAGTGAAGTTGCTTCTGTGAATAAATCTGATGTTAAATTAAATTAGTTATGAGTTCTAGGTTGTCTCATGGTCTCGGCCATGTGGTGGCACACTCGTAAATGGTGCTGCTTACTGCTTAATGACAGGATGGAGAAGGGGGAAACTCAGTCTGTAACACTGATGACTCCCGTGGTGTGACTACTCCCGCCATGATGAATTTCAAGTGACCAACATGAAATCTCTTCACTGAACGTGGTCCTGAGAAAAGACGTGCACAATCCGCTGAACAAGCTATGCTGGTACAAGCTTTAGAAACCACTGCCCCAATGTATCTATTTTAGTTTTATTAGTTTAATTAGAAGCATGTCAGCAGTTTCCATTTGGTCACATCTGCCACATCTGGGAATGGAGCAGATGACCTGCAGCGGATGATCCAGGCTGTGGTGGATAACGTGTGCGGCCAGATGCCTCTGAAGCAAAAAACCAGAGTGCTCAGACAGATGCAGGGCTGTCTGTGGAGAGCTGCCTTCACAGCTGGGGGCATGAAAACAGAATTCTTTGAAGATGTAGTTCCCGCAGTCAGGAAATGGACTGAGGCTGGAATGAAGGTGTGTATGTTGTCTTCAGGAAATGTAGAGGCCCAGAGCTATTATTTGGTCATTCTCCAAACTGAGATATTCTTGAGCTTGATGATGGTCACTTTGATACCAAGATTGGACGTGAAGTGGAGAGAGTTACCAAAAGATTGCAAACAGCCGTTGGTGCTCAACTATCAACATCTTGTTTCTGACAGACATGACTCTAGAGGCCAGTGCTTCTGAGAAAGCGGATGCGCATATCACCGTCTGGCCCTGCCAGACGGTTGGATGATGAAAAGACTTACCACAGCCTCATCACCTCCCTTGGTGAACTGTATGTATCTGCCTTCCTCAACCTAGAGGAGTTATGAGGAAGACTAACCTGTCCTCAGAGTTGTCCCTGTAGTTTAGTTTTATTCTCCTGGTAAAAGTAACTTACTTTATTTTTGTTTAATTTTTTATTATTTATTTATTTGAGAAAGAGAGAGCATGAGTGGCCAAGAGGGGCAGAAGGAAAGGAAGAAGCAGACTCCCTGCTGAGCAGGAAGCCTGCCCTGGGGCTTGATTCCAGGACCCAGAGATCTTGACCTGAGCTGAAGGCAGATGCTTAACCCATTGATTGACCCACCCAAAAGCCCTGAAACTAATTTACTTTAAAAACACATACATATACACCCACATGGATATGCAAATGTATATATGTGTATGTTTACATTGCCTTCCACAGGCACCTATATGAAAAAAAAATCTCAGTTCAGTGAAAAGAAAACTTACTTAAAGATGCTTTCTCTGCAAAAATTGTTTGAAACCACAACCCTAACCCTTATTGAGGGCAAAATGTAGCTGATAGAAGAATTATGGCAATGCGGATCAGACGCGTTAGGATTCCCAAGTCATGTGCCAGAATGGAAAGGTAAGTTTGAGAAGTTATTCTGAAGCCTTGTTATTTTAAAACTGGGAGTAGTTCACAGACTTATTTCTATAATAATTCATTTCTTTTGTAAATTATCAGTTGGAAAATTTCAATAGCTAAATTTCAAAATATTAGCCTCCCTCTATACAAAACCCAAAGTTACTTGTTTCTACTCCAGGAGAATGAAACTCGGGAGGAAACTCATTTGAGTCTTGAGGAAGCAAGCATCAATAACTGAGGAAACTTACTAATCATCATGGCACTCCCAGAAAGTGTTTGCTTTACCAATGAAAAAGGGGCATTGATGTAACAGCTAAAACAAGAATATGGTTCTTAATGTTTAACAGAATAGTCCTAGTCCTGCCAGTTGTTAATGATTATAGATTTTATAGTTGTTTTACTAAGTGCTTTTTAGCACAGTTTGAAAATACATGCTATTTACTGTTGAAAAAGAAAAGGTTTACTAAAATCATTCCATAAAAACCTTCTAAAAGAGGCCTAATAATGTAATATTTTCCTCCAGAATGGATGTAAATTTTATGACAGCATTATTTATCGAGGCTTGATCCTAATAGGATGTCAAATCAATTTCATGTTGTGATTAATAAAACGATTTTCTTCTTCAAAAAATGAAATAAAATAAAGTCAAGGAAATATAGTAGACATCGCATCTACTGTATCTACTAGGAGCTCAGTGTGTAGTGTAGGTGGTGATACCAAGCGCCCTCTTCTTTGGAAAAATAAATTTAAGGGGAGAAGTAGTATTTTTTTTTTTCCAACTCCATGTGTTCTTCCAAACTTTGATTTTTTTTTCATGGCCATATCTGCATTGTATACTTCAGAAAACAACTAATTTTGCAGCTAACATTAAACATAGTGATGGTTGAGAGAAATCAAAGTCCATAGGCTTCTATCTCCAGCTTTAAAAAACAAAAATGATCCCAATATAAAAGAAATCCCATATTAGAAATAAAAATAATGCATTAAATTATAAATACTAATTTCAAAGTGTCATAATGTACACATAAGTTTTTTCAAAAGAAAACACTCAAAAAACTATTCTTTATTATAGTATGATATGATAATAAATATATTTAACATAGTATTGTGGTGGGAATAAGAAGTTGATGTATGACAATTATTTAGAAATGGGTAGTTAACAATCAATAAGTATTTATTGCTGAGAGTAGTAGAAGCTATAAATTATCAAAATATTATGTTGTTCTTTTTTCTATTATATTGACAAGATTAAGTTATGACAGTAATTTGGAAATCACTTATTTTGTGCTAGACACTATGTTAGCTCCTGGGATACAAAGTACTTTTTATCTTCAAAAGGTCTTACTTTGTCAAGATTCTATGATTTAATGATAAAAAAACTATATGTGATCTTATTAATTGAACAACTACTATAGTTTGAATTTGCACTAAAAACTAAGTAGAACACAAGAACACAAACTGGAGATGTCCCATCAATATGTCTTCGGCCTTACTTCATCATTGAGCTCTACTGATTTCCGAAAGCCTAGGAGATTTGACTGATCAGAGCAGACAAATACGCCAACTCCCTCCTTTGACACCTCCCTTTGCCAAACTGGGATAACTCTGAAGTATGCATTTTAAACTATATCTAGAATTTTCCTCACAGGACTTAGCTTTAGTGCCCATAGTATCTGTCTTGATAATACTTTCCACTATGCTACCTAACATTCCCTATTTCATTCTCCTGTTGGTGTTGTTCATACCACTCAAGTAAACCACCTATAATCTAATCCTTGCCTTGGGGTCTCTCTGCTTCCAGGCAACTCCAAAACAAAACACTAGACTAAGTTTACAGTCTCACGGGGAGATCATATACAGAGGTTAATTACCCATAAAATTTTAGAATATTATGGCAAGTAGTACTGCCCTCAGAACAAAAGTACCTGAGCTCTTTGTCTTGATTCTTCACAATCTAGTTTTGAAACAAGAAAACTTCTCTTCCCCTGGACTCAGTTGTCTCTTATTTATCAAGTAAGAGTTTGGATAGTGGAATGATCGAGACTATCCTTCTAGGCTAACTTTATGATTCTAAGATTGTAGATCTCCAGAAGGTTTGCTTCCATAAATGGTCTGTCATACTTTTGAAAATTAAAGTTTGGGTACGGATAGATATTTCTTAGGAACCTGAGAAGTTTTGTGAATGCATTCACTCTCTCATTCATTTATTCCACAGAACTTATTAAATATCTATTCTGCGTACATCACTATAGATGTACATTATTAATAGGCAGCTACTAGCCACATGTGACTAACTTTAAATTTAAATTAATTAAAAGTCAATAAAATGAAAAACTCAATTGTCAGTCTCTCTAGTCACATTTTAAGTGCTCAATAGCCATTATGTGTCTAGTGCCAACCATATTGTATGGCACAATTATGGAATATTCCCATCATGGAGAAGATTATATTAGAGCTGCTTGGAATGATGAAAAAATTAAATCCGACAACCGGCCTTCAAGAAATAATACATAAAAACTTCAGTAAAATATGAATATACAGTTGGGCATAATTGATATTAAGTGAATATTTTCAATCACATACTTTAAAATCATTTATATATAAGTTTTCAGGGAAGGCTTTGTGGTAGATAGTCTGAAGGTTAGTCAGAAAAGCAGCCTGTTAAAGACTTTGGGGACATTTAAATAGAAATGGGTCAGGGAAGTTCTTTGAACATTGTTTAGACTTAAACTAACAGAAAGAAACAAACTGTAGAGTAAAATTATAAAATAATCAAATAACACTGCTTTAAATATATCTTTATAACTGCTAGTGTTATAAGAATATATAGGTGAGAGTTACAGAAACAATTGAAATTTTCTTTGTCTCATATATTTTAATTTTCTTACTTGATGTAAGTGGAAACTGTTTATAATAATAGAGCACTTTCAGAAAACTTGCTTTTTGCATTAGGTTCTTCAAATTTCATATAGGTTGTCATTCATGTCTTTTTTAATTTACATCCACCACAATACCCAATAGTAACTAAGAAATACCTGTTGGATGATGTCATAGGTAATTATGACTCCTCCAGTCTTATAATCTTTCTTTTGTAAAATAAAATTAAATATAATATAATATAATTAAAATAAGGTGATTTAAAACATCTCTTTAATGCCCAATGTAGTTTAGTTGTGTTTACATGTATAAATTTCCTTGGGTTGGATTTAAATTCTCCCCAAGCTCTGTGACCTTGAGCAAGATAAGTAAATCCTTCTTCACCATCCTTTCCTCATCTCTAAATGAATAAATAATATTACTTCTAGGGGTGCTTGGGTGGCTCAATTGGTTAAGCGTCTGACTCCCAATTTCAGCTCTGGTCATGATCTCAGGGTCTTGGGACTCAGCCCCCAGTCGAGCACCATGCTTAGCAGGGAGTCTGCTTGAGATTCTCTCTCTCTCCCTCTTCCTCTGCCCCTCCTCCCCCTCACTTGTGCTCTTTCTCTCAAAAAATAAATAAATAAATCTTTAAAAAAGAATAATAATATTACCTCCATCGGCTGTAAGGAAGTAAATGACCTAAATAATCTAAAAACATTTAGGATAGTGCTTGGCACAGAACAAATTCTCTATAAGGGCTTGTTTGCGAATATTGTTGCTGTTCTTATTGTCCTAATGTCCTTATAGTCATTAGGACATCATTAGAATATCTGGAATCTACTACAAATAAGACCTGAGTTAAGAAGTCTAGCTGTATAATCAGATACACCAGTAACACTATCATTGATAATGAGTGAGCACATCCCTTTTTCCCTTAAGTGGGATACCTATTAGGAAGTACTTCAGTTTACCTATCAGCTACCTTTACTCCTTGAAAAAACTGGGGGAAAAGGCATTTTGGTAAGTGCCTTGATATCCAAAATAGATGTTATAGAATATTAATTCCCATCATACCCTATAAATATGGATTTTATAACTTCATCTTTCTGCATTTATTAATTAAAGGGAGATTATATTTGTTACCCAGACATTAAGTAAAGTGCTGAATCTAAAACTTGTACCCTTTAAACCTAAACTTGACCTCTTAATAGCAGAGACTCTCACTGCCTTGTCTGAGAAGAAGGTCTGTATGTTCTAGATGTGTGGTAATTATGTTGATTTGCCTAAAGGAGTGTTGTTGAGATCATGATGTCATCTCAAGGGTAATGGATGCTTCAGGGTTGTTGAATATTTAATTTGTCAGAAGAGGTCAAAGGAAAGAAATGTTATGCTACATTTCAAATGTTTTAAGACAGAGAAAATGAGAAGCTCAAACAAACCCATAAAAATAACTGATGGAAACCTCCATATACACAGCCCCAATCTGAAAGAACAGTAATATTGTGTAAGAATAACATACGTATG
This sequence comes from Martes martes, assembly GCF_963455335.1. Classification (NCBI taxonomy): domain Eukaryota; kingdom Metazoa; phylum Chordata; class Mammalia; order Carnivora; family Mustelidae; genus Martes; species Martes martes. Next base: position 29,532,242 of record NC_137888.1, read on the forward strand.
GTGTGATTAAATATCTTTCATTATAGTGTAGTAATTATAAAATTTACATTAGCAAATACATCTATGTACTCTGCCTGTGTATTTAGCAGTTGATGTTGTAGTCACTCTTATTATTTTAAAAGTGTCATGATTATTGTAAATATAATACTAAAAGAAAGTTCATATACATGTACATAAAAGCATTATCAGCAGTTTCCTGGGAAATATATATTAGTTAAATTTAGAGTAATTGTTAAGTAATTGTGTGCATTCGAAGAGCTAGTATCTTAGTTTATTTCTGGATTAATATATATTGAATTTATATCTTAATATCAAGCCCCATCACACCCTTGAAAGTAGTATCAAGTAATCTTTTTAAAAACATACAACCTCCATATTGTTACTCTTTAACTCTTGGACTATAGTAACACTTTCTTAATATTTAGGTGTTGTGGGTTTTTTTCCCACCTGAGCAATCTTTTCAGTGATGATAGAAATGTTGCCAAGATACAAAATGAGTAAAAGGAAGCGGGTAAGATGGCCACTTGGGACTGTAAATGCATTGCTTTTCAGAATTTACTTGGGCTTAGATTATAATCGCAAATTTCAATTTAACACATGTACTTATTCTTGAAGTCTTGTTCAAACTGATTATTAGTCATTCTTTGTACACGATTTGAGAATGAAAATGAATGATACTTAATTTCTACCTCTGTGTCATTTTTCAAATAAGGTTTGTCATCCGCAGATTCATGGAGCATTAGGGATCCATGGATAGCCTTGGAGTGGTTATGATAAATAAGTCCCCTGAATTTATTGCAAATCTGTGGATGTTTGCATGTGTGCAATTTTGGGAGAAGGCCTATAGTATAATCAAATCTTAAAGTGTAGCACTGGTGGCAAAACTTTGAGATATGAAACATAGCTCATTGGATTAAAAAACTAAATAATGAAAGGCCACTGGAAGGATATTCCCTAACTGTTCATAATGCACAACACTTTAATCTTTAGGATATGGTTGTTTATTCTATGTCTACCTTAATCCATACTCTTTTACACTGTGGCTTACTTTTGAAAATGAATTATTTGCAATTAAAATTTTATTTCTTAAATTATTTATCTAGTACATTTACATGATAAATATCTTTAAAATGCAAGAAGTCTTAGGATGAAAAGTGTGTATATTCCTATACTGCTCACCTAGTAGAGACGAGCATTGCTTTGAGTCTCTTGCCTATCCTAGACTCATACATAGATGATAAACAGAAAAAAATAGATTCTCTCTCTCTGGGTCTTACATTAAAATTAGAGCATATTACACACACAATTTTGTGGCTTGATGTTTTAATTTAAAAATACACTTTAAGGGGCACCTGGGTGGCTTAGTCAGTTACACATCTGCCTTCAGCTCAGGTCATGATCCCAGGGACCTGGGATGGAGCCTGGCATTGGGTCTGTGCTCCGCACAGTATCTGCTTCTCCCTCTCCCTCTGCCCCTCTTCCCCACTTGTGTGGTTTCTCTCTGTCTCTCTCAAATAAATAAAGTCTTCTAAAAAAATACGCTTTAAAGATCAGTCCACGTCAGTACATACAGAACAACCTCATTCTTTCAATGTCTTCAAATAATCCATCGTGTGGGTGAACCATGATTTATTTAACCTGTCCCCAATCAATAGACATTTAGACTGCTTTCAATCCTTTCCTGCTACAAACTGTGATGCAATGAATACTTTTGAATGTAGAAAACTTTTGTATGTTTAGTTCCTTGAAATGGAATTGCTGGTATGAATGGCATATGCATATTTAATTTTTATATGTTGGATGAATTATCCTCCATAACAAGTGTTAGCAAATTTTCCTCCATAGACAACATTAACTTACACTTCCACCAACAATGAATGACTGTGATAATGCAAACTTTTAAGAATTCAGCACCATTGACTTTGGTTTTGTCAACCAAATCGATGTGTTGGGAATATATTCAGAGGACTTCTAGTTTAACTTGTTGGCATAGTTGACGAAAAGTAACGTTTCAGACCTCTGCAATTCTCTTCAAATACCTTGTCTTGTGGGAAAAAAATGCCATGATGCTGTGCCAAATACTTAGTTGAAATCTTATGACTATTGGGTGTTAATACAACCCAAAGTCTTCTTGGCCTAATAGTTCCATTTCTATTTTATTCAACTAATTAACATGAAAGAGCCCATTTGTATTAAATATGTATTTATTTAAGCCACAAACTAAAAGGGGAAAAAATTCTATAACTCTTTAAAAGATTGTGTCAGAGATAATAGCCTGAAAGGCATCTAAAAGTTAAGCCAAAAAATATCTGAACCAAACAAGAATCAAATTGTATGTGAGAAAATAATGAAATATATGAAGTGTAGTTTTTATTCCTTCTGTTCATCCTCTCCTTGCCTATAAATGAAAGTGCTGAAGTGCTCCAGGAAATGTTATGTTTTTGTAGCATTCCAACCCTGGTAATAATCAGGAAGCACTAAAAATGCTCATGAAAACTGTGTTCCACAAATTAACTGAAATTCACACATGGTTAAGTAAGTAACCTAACATGCCTAAACAAACATTTTATATGGTTTCTCATTACTAAACCTTGAAAACAAATCCACTGAAGTAGTTTGTTATCATCCATTTAAATGATACCATCTAATTTAATCAAAAGCTTTTCTTTAGGGCAAAATAGTTCAGTGTGTATGTGGATGTTGATGTAAATGTTGCTGAAGAAATGAGGCAGACGTTCTAAGTATGACTTGGATTGTTAATGAGTATCTTTACACATAGCTTTACCGTGACAAGGTGATCAATGTTTGGTTTCCCTGTCCTCCATAAACCACAAGACAGAGTGCTGCTCTTGGATACTGAGTTCAAATCTCAGACCTTTGCAATCTGCAGGCATAAAGCTAATGTTTTCACAATATCAAAGAAATAGGTCTTTTTTTGGTAAGATTGCATAATTCCAAGATCAGCATCCATCTGTGTATATATTTTTTTCTCTTAGCTTATGTTAATAGCTTTATTTGACAATTTAATGTTTTCCTTTTTCCTCCTAACAGCAGGTGAAAGAATTCATAAATCTGCCATGAACAGTTGCCAATGAATATTCATATCTAGGATGTCTGATTGCAGCAGTTTGACATTTTTATTTGATTTCCATCAAGAAAAAGAAATGCTTTGTCTCTTAATTCGTAATGCATTCTAATCGGTTTCTGCACATTATACCCCTGGTTAAGTTATTGTAATTGTCAGTATCAAACAACTAATTTACAAAATAAGAGTATTTGTTATAACCCAGAAAAAAATGTGACCAACAATTATTCTCACAAACTCATTGAAAATACTATGCCTTTGGGTTTTATTGGGTAATTTGTATTTAAAAAGCAATGTCCATACTGAGGACCTTCATTTCTTATCCTGAATGTACTTTCTATTGAACGTGCTGATATCTCCTGTTGGATGAGCTGATCAGGTCTCTAGTGATGTAGGAGTCTCAGGAGTAGGAAACATAAGCTTAGAGGGATCTATTTCCTGTGGATCATGGTTACGTGATTAAGAAGACATAATTGGTTCAACCGGAGTCAATACAGGTTTGGTACAAGTTTAGTTGGTATTTGTGGTTATCTGTTAAAAATCCAGACATTCACAGCAGCAAAATTAATTTTTTAATGAAGTGCCTTTAGATTGTCCTGCTTTAGGATTGATCATTTTCCACAATGTTTCTTAACTTAAAGCTACATAAGACTCATCTGGAAAGCTTGCTAAGATACAGATTCCTGAGCCATAACCCTAGAAATTCTTACTCTCTAAGAATTGGGTGGGGCCCAATAATTTTTATTTCTAACAAGTTCTTAGGTAGTGATGATACTGATCTACCAGAGTGCATTTAAATATCTTATGGTGCTGGCTCTCTATTGGTCTTCTATAAAATATACGTAAGTCTTTCAGATGACAACACAGTATGGCAAATGATTAAGAAGCCTATACTGGCAGACAGATTGCAGGAATTAAATGGGGGAGGAGTGTTCAGAACAACATACACATTCAACAGTTCAACACAGCGAGTGTTTTCTTTAATCCAGATTCTGCATAGTGTTGTTTACATATGGTTTATATTATATGCAAGGAGTTAAAAACTAAGAGTAATTTATTTTTTAAATCCTCTTATGAAGTAGAATCTGCATTCCCCAGCTCCATTTTTTTATTGAAAAGCTGAATATAATGTAACATAAATTAATGAATCTCTATTCTTAATTATCTATGAATAAAATACAAGAGAAAAATATCTTAATAGATTGGAAGAGAAAACCATGGGAATTAGTGGGCATTTCCCTAGCCTGTTACTGAATTCAAAGGATTTATTTTTACTTACAACTTATGAACTCCTGATCTCTTTGCTTTGCAAAGTAGACACATATTTTGAAATTTTTTTATAAATTTTAATATGTCTTCACTACCAAAAATAATTTTGTTGGTCCATTGGGTTTACGCACTGACTGCGAACAAAAGTGGGGTTTTTTTGTTTGTTTGTTTTTCCCCTGTGATGGTGGTGGTAATGGTTGTTTTAAGCAATAACTTTCCCAAGACTTTGTGAGAAACCCAAACTTCTTAACTTGGTTTCTCTACCTCAGTATCATCCCTTCCAAGGGTTTTCAACTCTGTTTCCAGGCATTTTTCTGAAACACAAATATGACCATGCAATTTGTTATCTTACTTAAAATCTTTTGACAGTCCCATTGCTTTCAGTATAAAATGAACATCTCTTAGTCTTGTTCACAAGGTCTCTCATCATTTGACCCCAGCCTACTTCTGTAGCTTTATAGCTAAACATTGTACTCCACCCATAAAAAAGCAATTTGGGATTCCTTAAAAATACCGTGTATCCTCAAGCTACTGATCCCCATGCCTAAAATGTCTTCATCTCTTATCTTTCCCACTTAATTCCTATTTGTCTTTTTAGGACTCAGCTCATTCTTCTACTTCTTTTAAAAATTTTCCTTTGTGGCCCAAGTTTCTATTAAGTCCCTATTCTCAGGATCCATCTACATACTTCTAGAGTAGCAGGAGCTGCACTGTTCACCCACATATCTGTAGGTCTTAAACCCCCAGAGACAGGAGGGTGCCACATATAGCCCAGTTTATCACAGTGCCAACAGAAAACGGAAATTCAGTAAAAGCTTTTTTAAAAAGTTTTTACTTTTTATTTAAAAAATTATTATTTTTAATTATAAAAATATTATTTTTAAAGGTTATTTTTATTTAGAAGTGTTATTATTTTAGTATTTCAAAAGGTTATTATTTTAAAGGTTATTTTTAATTATAAAAAGGTTATTAATTTCCAACCATGTCATGAGTAATGAGAAGTAAGATGTTGATATCTAAAGTTAAACTGTAGAAGATCTGCTAAGAACTATTACAGTGTTTTGAATGGGAAGGTGACACAATACACACAATGATTTAGGAAAACAAAGATAATGAATTTAAGCTGTTATAGTAGCTCATATGTGGGATAAGGAAGATCTACACTTGTGCGGTGTTAATGTTGTGAAGCAGGGAGAGATATGTTGAATGAAAGCCTTGAAAACCACATGATTTCTGGACTGGAAGATAAGCATGGGGGCGGTATAATTAGAAATGGAGTGAGGAGAAGGAGAGACATTTGTCTCATGAGGAATGATGGGATTTTTGGAAAAACCAGGTTTATGTAAAGGTCAGTGGAAAGCAAGGAAAATCTGTAAGCTATTAAAAATAAGACTCCATGGTATGAGTGGGGTTCTGAGTTCAAGATTTTGAATATGGGTATCAGTTGAATAAAAACAGGGCTGATTTCATGAGCACTGAGCATCTATTTTGTTGGGTAAGAGCAAAAAGAGGTCAGAGGATAAAAGGCCGTGGTAATAGAGAAAAAAGAGATTTGACCAAAGAATATATGGCTTTCAAAAGAGAAAAGGTCAATGTTACCAAGATAGTGAATATACAAAACTTCTAAGTCTTTGTGTGCAATAAATTTTTAGTCATGTATACTAGATATTTTGAAGTTTTAGACACACGAAAGTGAAATGTCTTTGTGACTAGCCCGCATGGATTATTTTGCTGAGTGACTTTTCTACTGTTCTGCTCTCAGCTTACCCCCAAGTACCCCAGTCCAAGTAGAGTGTGTGCAGCAGCACCGTTTGATGACTTCTGTTTTCCCAGAGCTCTGCTTCTTCCCTTATATCCCAATCTTCCCTCATCCTTGTCCTTGGTACCTCTCCACTTCCTGTCTCCTACGTTCTGTCTGCCTTCCTGCCCCTGCCTATTACTTTACATCTCTCCCAAGAGCCCCACCATGGGGGTCTGCGAGGATGTGGTGAGACCGCATGGGAAAAGCACAAAGATTTCCCATAACTTCACTGAAACTGCCTCAGCCACGGTGTCCAGCAACATCTTTTCCCCACCCCACCAGTGGTGGCCACGCATCTTCTCCCTGTTCCATTGGCTAGCATATGGCAGTTAACCATTCTTTGGCCAGCAGAGTTGTGATCTCCTAGACCACTTCCTTTGTTCACAGAACTGCCTTGCTGTTTAAAATTAAGTGTGACTCATCTGAACAATAAGGAAACCAGATGTGACATCTGTGGCAAGTCTACCTCTCACCACCACTGAGATATTTGGATGTGAATGCTATTCATCATTTACTGTGTTGTTATTATCTTGTATTACAAATGATATTTCACAGTTCCCGAAAGAATTGCTTGCCTTTCTGTAGCGATTGGTATTATAAACTGATTTTGAGTAAGCTATTTAGTTTAATATATAAACATGGCTTTGATCTAAGGGCAATTATCCTAATTTCACAAGAGAAGTGATCAAGATCCAGTGTGGCTGAGTGATTTGCTCTCAGTGACATGCACGGATGTGGCATGGCTGACCCCGAGCTGGTATTTTTCTCATGAAACCAACTTGGTAACTTTTAGTCTCTTCATGTTTTCCCTGATGATAATAAATTTGTGGAGCATATTCTCTTCTCAGAGGCTTTTTATTTCCATTTTTCATGCAAAAATACTGTTTCAGTAGGGCCATTTACAATTAAGACAATTGAGAGATCGTGGTTCTCAGGAAGAGTTCTGTCCATGAGTTTGGGGCAGAGCTAATACTTGAAGCCAAACTTCATGATAATTATCCCCATACGATTTTTATGGTGGATGCTGTCCTCTGGGTCCTTTTTGGTTTTGTTCCTTTTCTTGGTTCTCAGAACATATTCGAGGATGCATTATCTTCAAGCAGTCTTTATTTGGTACTACTACTGAAACATTGAGGAAATTCACATTTCCGTGCTCCTACCACATAGCCTATTGTCTGTCACCTTTCCTTACTGCTTGGCCCCTTAATTTTGCATCTTTGTTCCACGTTTTCAGATAGTCTGATGACTTCTTCACTACAAATGATAAATCATACTTAATTCTCTATGATCTAACAACAAACATTTTAAAAAGCCTTTGTCCCTATTTTTTTCTCAGACTCTCCTTTAATTCACAGATGAATGGTGTGCCCCTTTCCCCCCATTGCCTCACCCACTTTTTAAAAACAGGGCTTTTTTTAATGTGCGTGTGTATATGTGTGTGTGTGATAAAAGGAAGGCATGGACTTTCTCATCAGTCCATCCATATCAGACTCTGAACCACCATTCAGCTAAAGCGGTTCTCGTTCTCGGTGAAGACACCGGTGACCTCCAAAATGTCAAATCCAGTCAGTGCTCTTTCCCTCTTCCCCTGACTTCTCTGTAATATTAGTAAGACCCAATAACTTCATTATTTTCAAATTCTCACCCTTTCTCTACCCTGATAGTATAACTCTTTGAATATCTCCATTTTGAGAAGATAGGGTAGAATAGTGAAGAGGAAGGGCACTAGAGCCAGCCTAATGGACACCACCACCGGCAGTGTCATATTGAGCAACTTGTTAACTTCTTTGTGCCTGCTTCCTTAAAATGGGGGTAATAGGGGGCACCTGGGTGGCTCAGTGGGTTAAAGCCTCTGCCTTTGGCTCAGGTCATGGTCTCAGGGTCCTGGGACCGAGCCCCGCATCGGGCTCTCCGCTCAGCAGGGAGCCTGCTTCCCCCCCCCCCCCTGCCTGCCTCTCTGCCTACTTGGGATCTCTGTCTGTCAAATACATAAATAAAAAATCTTTAAAAAATAATTTTAAAAATGCGGGTGATAACAGTACTTCACTTATCCACTAGGTACTACTGATAGAGTTGTTTTGAGGATTGAAAGTGTTAATACATGTGAGGTGCTTATGGTAGTGCCCAGCATCTAGTACTGGCTGTGGAAATGACCCGATTACTATTGTTACCATGGTCAGCCATGCCAGCACCACCAACACCACTGTTGCTTTTTTCCCTTTTCCTCCCCCTCTCTTCTTTCACCCACAGCCTACACACTGGAGGTCCGTACAGCTCCCTTCTCTGCTCTCTTGTGTCCTCTGAGTGGTCTCCAAGGCCATCATATCTATTGTCAAGGTGCCATGTCCGTTTCACGTATTTTTATGCCTCTCATATCTTTATATCCAGCCATTCACATGAATTCCATACTGGTATCCTTCACCACCTACTAGACCTCTCCCTTTTAAAGTCACTCCAGTATTTTTAAGTCAAAATTTCTAAATCTTGAAGTTAGTATCTTCCCTCAGAACATGAATTTTCACTCAGTAATCATCCAAGCTAGAAATCTCTACTTGCTTTTCCTCCTTGCCTCCACTTCTAACTGCTATATCACTAGGAAGAGATTTTATTACAAGTGAACAGAGACCTCAAGTAGAAAGGGCTTATGTATGATCATTTATTTTGTTTTAATTATATCTTCAGAAACTCGGACTCTTGTAGGTCACTGTTCTCCCTTCCTAAAAAGGAGACTTCAAGGGAGCTGATAGAGTTCCAGCCATCATGCCTGTAGTTCTGACAGCAATTAAAAGAAAGAGATTTAAAAAAAAAAAAAAAAGGCAAACCTTCCATCTTGCAGGTAGGATTTGTTCCCTGAAGCTGCTACACAATATACATCCTCTTTATCCCATTTGCCAGAACTTGGTCACGTGGTTAGATCCAACCACAAAGAAACCTTGGGAGTGATGCCTATTCTGGGTGACCTTGTTTTCTTCTAAAAATTGACATAGAAGAAGAGAATAATGTTTTCGCTTTTTTAATTTCAACTTTACTGATGTATAATTGATGTCTAAAATTGTAAGTTGTTTCAAGTTACATCATGGTGATTATACACATACATTGTGTATGTGTATAAAGACTCCTCCCACCTAGTTAATGAACAAATCCATCACCTGACATGTTCATCTTTGGGGGGACTTAATGAGTGGTCTCCAATATCTATTATCTTACAAATTATAACTTTACAGTTCCTCATATTTTTCCTTTTCTCCATTTCTCATTTTCCCCATGGCCCCTGACCTAGTTTAATGTCATCATTCAAAAAAAAGCAAATGCTATGAAATTTGGTCTCTACATCACTAATATAGTCAACTTCCTAGAACACAGGGCTGATCATTGAAACTCTCATCTCAAACTCTTCATTAACTATCCCATACTATAACACTGGCATTTTTTGTTAGAAGGGCAAAAATCGTACTTAGTAATGAACATCAGCCTAATTATATAAACTTAGCTCCCAACAGTCTTTGTAGCTTGTCTTGCAGCCACATCAAATTATTTGCAATCTCTTGAGGTTGCTGTTCATTTATTTGTCTTTGTGGGTTTGTACATGCTATGTCAAAAGAACATGAAATTTTTTCCTCCCCTTCTATGTCCTTCAAAATCCAGCTCAGACGTTACTTTCCTATTCGTTTTTTGTTCATTTTTTTTTTATGTCCTTCAAGATCCAGCTCAGATATTACTTTCCTAGTTTTGCTGTTGTTGTTCTGTGAAATCAGGGTGAGTTACTCACTTGCACCTTCATACCCCATACATCGCTTTATCTTATACACATCATACATTGTAGAGTAGAACTTACTCTGTTGTAAGAGGTATTTTAAATATCTATTTTCCCCTCTAAAACTATGAATGCCATGGGTACCTGTTGGACTTGCTTGTTCATCTGTTATATAGATACAGAATTGTAGGTACTCAATAAAGTTTTGTTGAGCTCTTAAATATCTGAAGTTAAATTTATTAGCATACATGATTATTATAATAATGCATGTTATGCCTGTAAAGAAAATAACCACCTCCACCAAGCAATGTTTCAAGCAAGAAAAACACTAAACTTTACAGCACATCTAAATCTATACTTGAAGAAATATAGTTAAATTACCTTTTACTCCATAAGTGCCTTTTCTTGGTGTTTAACAAGATTTTTGTTCTTTGTATGAAAAGAATCCTGATGAGTCTTAAGGAATTCTACTGTCATGAAAGGTCAATGTTTCTAGTACAAAAGAATGAATGTTCCCAGGTGAGGGCACATTTCCCAGGGGCCTAATGTGGTTCTCTGGTGTAGTAATCCTCTACGTGTCATTCTAGTGAGTTGAACAAAATCCTCCTCCAGAATGGGCTCACTTGTTTAATAGGATCTGGGTCATAGATTTTAGAAACGATAAATGCTTAAGATATATATGGGAACACTGTCATTCACAGTATGTTTTATTTGATGGCTACATGTCTGCAGTTTCTTGTGTTTACAAATCCGATTGTTTTTTTATAATATTGAGACTCTTTTCCTTGATTTATATTTTCAGTAAAAAATTCCTCACAGTATGAAAGAAAGTAGATTGAATAATTTCTCACTTCAATCATTTTGTTCTGGAATATCAGTTAAGGTACCAAACTTCCTTCACTTTATCTTGATGAATAGGAAAATTATTCCACAGACATCACAGAACTAATCACAAGAATTTCTTAGTCTCTGTATTTCATATCCCATGTTCCATTTTTTCTCATCCATTATGTCTCTAAGGTAGAATTGCCAGAAACTCAAGTTGACATCATAGCATTTCCTACTCCCAGCGTGTGCCTTTATTTTGACATTCATCAAAAAATTGTGTCACTGTACGTGTGTGGGTGTATGGAGGTCTCCACATATGAGCAGCAATTTGCCATACATAAAGAAAAAGCAGTTTATCTAGCCCTTGATAGTAATTTGTGTTTAACTTTGGTATCTGCAGCCAAAAAAAAAAAAAAAAGTTTTTCTTGCCTAACAACTAGCTAAATAAGTAATCAAACTGTATATATACAGGAATGTAAACAACTAAAATCAATTTTTATAATGATTAAACTTCTGAAATGCTGTTTTATATCCATGCTATAAAAACGAACTAAGAATAGACTTTTACTAAAATAACCAGAAATGGCAAATGACACAATGTGGAACTAGTTTTCAGTTTTTTGAAGGTCAAGACAAATTTTAGTAATGCGCAATATGATACTTGTCTAACTAATAGATTTAGCACAGCTAAATTGAAAGCACTGTTAGAATGGCAGAAAATCAGAATTTAAATTATTGAGCAATTGAGCTGTCGTTAAAAATGTCGAGTATGAAGTTTATTTTCCCTAGAGATTATTCTAGTTCTACCCTGTGCTTTTTCTTTTCATTTTTTTTAACACATCCAAAAATACAGGCAAGCATATCATCTACCCCATTTTTTGTGAATTTGCTTCTGTTTTGTTTTGTTTTGTTTTGTTTTGTTTTTGTATTCTGTTTTGGCCCAATAGTTTGCATAATACAATCAAAATGAATTACTAGAAAAATAGAAGGTCAAAGCCATGGAAGTTAAAGCTATTAATTCCTAAATAAATGTTTTGTGATCCATCTGCTGCAGATGCAGCTATCCATAAATATTTGACACTTTATTTTTTTTTTTAAGTAATCTCTACACCCAACGTGGGGCTCCAACTCCCGACGCGAGATCAAGAGTTGCATGCTCTACAAACTGAGCCAGCCAGGAGTCCCCCGGTTCTTAAATTATTATTAGAATCAGCAGCAGCAAATAGCTATTCAATTGCTATCAATGCTTACTCTCAAGCTTTGTGCCTAGCACACTGTGAACTGGTAACAAGCAGTTTGTGGACAATCATTGGTCCACAGATCACTCTTTGAGAAGCACTGCTTACACCAGGGCAGAACACATGTTCTCTGGCACATAAATACAGAGTCAATCTTCTCTGTCCTACCGTAGTCTAAGTTTTTTAAGGGTATAGATCAGATCATTAAGGTAATAACCAGATTTATTACACTGAACTTGTCATATTATTCCATATTATCAAATAGGGGGGATTGGTACTTTTATGACTAATATTGATTAGCCTGATCTATGGTAGACAGACAAACTTTTGTTTACAGGCATTGAATGAAATTTTAAAAGCTGTAAGGACTATCCTGCTATAGCACCCAAATTATTTCAAGCAGAGCTGATCTAATACACTTTTTATTTAAATGCTGTATTACATTTTGAATTAAGAGGCATTTTATTCCTGCAGGTAGAATTTTAGGATCAATTATAGCTGCCGTGTATTTTAGTAGGTACTTCACTATGATTATATTAATTTAAACATAAAAATCGGGCTACTTATGCAGGAGCTGAAGTATGAAAGAGCTTCTCAATAGGCTCCTTATTTTAAGCCTTACCAGCCAAATTACAGTGTAATTGCTTTTATTTGATCTTTTCCTATCTAAAAACTGTCTTGAGGGTGCATGTTTCACTCCATTTAATTTGATCAAAGAAAGAGAAGTCCATGAGTTTTTCAAAGAATTTCCAGATTCAAAGTGGTAAAAAATATTCTATGTATTTTTACCACTCCATATGGGTAAGTAACTTCAACTGCTTTTAAAAGAAGGAAGGAAAGAAAGAAAGACAAGAAGGAATGCACGTAGGTTAGCTGTGCAAAAAAGTCATTTAACTTCGTATTTTGAAGATAAAACAAGCTATTTGGAAGAACACTACTTATATTTGCCATGATTCATTTATCAATCACATAAAGCCTTTGCCATAAAAGGTAGGTCAACTGTTTAAATATTATTTTGTACATATTTTTACTCCACATTTAGAATTCTAAATGTAATTATTATTTTAAGACATTATTGCTCCCAAACTTTAATTATACTCCAAAAAGTTAGTTTTATTAATTTACCTAAAAACAAAGTCAATCCATTTGGGAGCTAATAATGATAAATTTAGCACTATCCAAGACCCCAAGTTTAGAGACCTATTGATGACCGTCTCTGTTAGTTAGCCATGTTAAGCATTTTGTCTCTGTATCTTCTTTACATTTAATTCTCAAATAGCATCTTAGGGTTTAAATCTTAAATCAGCATTTGTTTCATAAATCTTCTGTGCTATAGATCTGGCAGTTATTTTATTTTAGTATTTCATTTTATTTTTGGCAAATAAAAAAACAAATGAAAAATGAGAGTGATTGTTTATATGTAATCAGGCTGAATAAGAGAAAAGTAGGATAATTTTCATAATCCACACTAGCTATAAGTAGATGCACCTGCACATCTCAACTGCTACTTTCTAGTGCCCTGGGATTTTCTCAAGGGCCTGATCTTACTCATTTAATGAACTATATGTTAATTGTTCAGCCATTTCTAGTGACTTACCAGGGTAAAGTCACTAAGTGACTTGGAATATATAATGTACTGTCTCACAACCAGATAGTAGCTACATTTTAACTGAAAAGCATGACCACCACTTATTTTTAAGCAAGGAGAGGAGGAGGGCATTGGTTCAATTCAACAGACATTTATTAAGTGTTTATACGTTGAAGAGTATTAACACTAGCCTAAATTACTGTTATTTTGTAAGACAGGAGGAAATGGCATATAATGGACTATCAGCTTGACCTTTGCTCTCCGGGGAAATCCTGTTCAGTGAAAAACTTGTCATTTGGTCTGTCATAAGGCATCCATTTCTTACTTTAGTAAGAAATATAGGTTAATCGGGCATTTCTACATTATACAGATAGCAGTCTCAGTCGGTTGGGTGGGAGTGCTATTGAGGCAGACAGGCTCAGGGATCATCTTCCAGATAAGACCATTTTATAAGAGGCTTATGTGCATCGTAGAATGTTACGCGTTGATGTTGCTTCTTTTGCTTTATTTGTTTGTGTTAATCTGAGTTTGGATTGAAGCAAAATTTAGCCCATAGAAATTTACGTTTTAAAAGGTCATAGTCCTTGAAGCTCAAGTTGGGGGGAGTGCATTTTATTTAATGCTCTTCTCTGGGACAGAAAGGTATCCAGGATGAACCGTAGTGTTGCTTCGGTTTCTTTTAATAGCAAATGTCAGTATCAGTTTCCAAAGGAATGCTTTAGCAGCCATGGTCTTGTAAATTGCTTCAAATTAGAAAGGAATTCTAAAAATTAAAGAAATGTTTATTTAGGGAAAAACATTTGCTGAGTCTGTCCTTGAAAACTTACATATGGGGGGGGGGGGGATTTAACTCACTGCATGAGAAAGGGAAAGGGCAGGTGCTTTCAAAAAGAGAGAACCTTGTTTTCTCCGTGGAGCTTTAGACATGATACCGGGGCTGCCAGTAATACCTGAAGCAAATGATAAAAATATCAGGTATGTATTTCATACCCGGGACTCCTCTTGACACACTCTGCCCTCTCTCTTACCCCCCAAAAGTGTGTGCTTTCTCATGGTATTAGGGGCTTGACAATATCATCCCCTTACCACCCCACCCCCATACAAACTGATTTTTTTCAGTATAAATTATCAGGCAATATGCATTCAGCCCTATTTTAGGAGTATTCTATGCATATAACAGTATACATTTTTGTAGGCGGAGGGCATAAAGGTTAGTCTAACCCAATTTCAGATATAGCAAAAGAAATCTACATTTCAGTTTTGTAAATTACAACTATTTTTCTCATTCAACACAGATTCTTTTTGGCAACCTCCCTAATTTACTAATGTTTGCTGCCCCTAACCATCTGCAGTTCTTGGGTTTAAGATTACAAATTTATAATCTGTCACCCCAAAGAGTATGCTCTTCTAAATAATCTTTTCTCTTCCTCTCATCTTCCACTTTCTTCTTTTATAACATGCTTGTTGTGATTCATAGCTCCTCGATGAACAATGGGGTCGGAGCTCTCACCCTCAAGCACACATTTGTTACATTCATCAGTTTGTTAAAACTTAGACAAGGCAAGTCAAGACAGTAAATGACAACTTTCGATTTATAAATTAGGGCAAATTACACTGGTCAATTTCTGATAGCATCTTAATAAAATCAGATTCATAGAAGTATCAGATGATACTCCAAGTTGCTTCTGTTGCTGTTAGAATCACTAAGGGGGCACCGGGGTGGTTCAGTGGGTTAAGCGTCTAACTCTTGATTTTGACTCAGGTCATGATCTCAGGGCGTGAAATAGAGCCCCACGTCCTTGGGCTCCATGGTCAGTGGGGAGTCGGCTTGAAATTCTCTCTCTCCCTCTCCCCTCCCCTTCTTGCATGCTCTCTCTCTCTCTCTCAAATAAATAAATTAACCTTTTAAAAAATCGCTAAGTAAAATGAATCTAAAAATGTCAGCCAGGGGTGCGTGGGTGGCTCAGCGGGTTAAGCCTCTGCCTTCGTCTCAGGACATGGTCTCAGGGTCTTGGGATCGAGCCCCGCATCAGGCTCTGTGCTCAGCCGGGAGCCTGCTTCCCTCTCTCTCTCTCTGCCTGCCTCTCTGCCAAGTAACTCAGTAAGAAATCACAGGAACCATATTGTGTTTTACAATAAATGCATTAACAATGGTAACAATATGGGAAAAAAAAGGAAATATTTAGATAGTCTTCAAATGCCACATTACATGTACAAAACATACAAAATCACTCTCTGCTTTTGCAACATAGCATGGTGGGAACTAAATTCACATTTCTCGAATGAATAGCATGCATTGTGCTAATGTGCATTTCTTCTGTTAAGTGTATCACTAAATAATATTAGGAATAATTATCTCTAGGTGTAATATCGGACTATGTGAAAACTTTAAATTCTAACCAGAGTATTTTAGTTCAAGAGAGAAGAGATAGGTATGCATGAAAAAAGAAACCCAAGAGACAATAACACTCAGTAAACACGCATTCTGGGCACGTTTTGGTTTTTTTTTTTCCTTCCTCAGTGCTTTACATTTACATTTACATTACTCATTTAATCCTCTGCAAACCCTAAGAAATAGAAATCATTATGCTGTTTATGTAGATGAAGAAACTGAAGCCCCGAGAGCTCGAGAGCTCGTGCACCTTGCTGCTAGTGACACAGGCAATAGAGTTAGGATTCAAACCCAGTTATGCTTAACATTCTGTACACTGCCTCCACACTAGGAAGCATGTAGATCTGCACACACACGTTGTTAGGAACTTAAAGTACTTTGGGGGGGGGGCGGGAGGGGGCAACCAACGGATGTTTATAAGCATTCAGCAAATATTTTTTGTGACTAGTAGATATTGACCACTTTTTAAAATATAATTTATTTTACTATTGAAACTGAGAATATCAGAGCTAGAAGAGTCCTTAAAAATAACGTATCACCTTCATTCATATTGAAAAAAATAGTCACTTCGTGATGGAATTTGCCCCTTGCTAGGGCTGTTTATGCCTCTGACGATACGCTGGGAGGATAGAAGTGCAACGGAAGATCTGTGGATTGGTTTCAGTTGGGCTGATTCTAATTTAGAAGTGTTCTTAGCAATCTTAATTCTGTTCTTCCCACTCCGTCTTCATGTCCAATCCTAAGTAATTACAACACGCTTAATATTTTCTGCTAATTGATTTATTAAACTCTCAAAGACCTGTTTTAAATCGCTCAAATACCACATAACCTATCCAATTTCCCAAGACCTGTTGAATTAGGGCACACCTAGGAGGAACTCCAACCCGCGTGGATTAAGACATTACTTCCCTGATCCCCAGACTGGAGAAATGTCGTATGATGACTCCCCCAAAATTCCCCAGGAAGTTTGTTTTTTTTTCTACAATCTGCAAGTTTCTGCAGCTTTGGCAATGCTGTGAGTTGAACAGATACTTGGCTTTTGCAATATTTCCATAAACAAATAGGGGAGTGATTTTAGCCTTCTAGTGCAGAAAGATTGGGGGGGGGGGGATGTTCCTAAAATATACCTATAAGCTGTTATCTACAAAAAAAAATTGTTTGTTTAAAATATTTTTGGAGAGTTTTAGAGACATACTTGTTAAAAGATATTATCAAAGATAACATCCATACAAATATATTTAGCAAGAAAAAAGATTTTGTTAAGGAGGTTACTGATGGCCATGACAAGGGCTAATGAAGATAATAATGAAGGAAAGAAGATACTAATTTTTCATGGACACAATGGTAAATTTAATGAAGTTTTTGATTGAAATTCTTCCGAACTGAACAAATGCAGGGAATTTGTGCGGGTTAAAAGTGAGCAGGAGTTCAAATAGATAATATCACCAAACTAATGGCAAACACCACTTTCCCCTCCTTGCTTATACAGAAACTTGTCTCTGAGGTATAAAAGATGATAGGAGACTAGGGATAAAACTCCCTGTTGGATACATGGCAAGACACGGTAAAGACATAGACAAACAAAAAAGACTAAACATCATCCTTATCTATCATATTATGCTTATGAAAGATCTAAAAACATGCCCTGATTTTGCAATGTAGAGTGCCATGAATTCTAAAAGCCTCTGTCAGAGGAATAATTTGTATTGTGCTAACATGTATTTCTTTTCTTTAGTGCATGAGAGAATAATTGGAATAATTTTCTAATTCAGTAATATTACCACTATGTAAAAATAGTATAAATAATAACTATATGGTCTTATGCCACAAATGATTGACTTCTTTGGATGTATGCCCCTCAAAAGAAGATTTTGAATCTTGCAGTCATTCATGAACTTGACTTTCATCAGAATGACTAAAAGGCATTTTTGGGGGCGCCTGAGTGGCTCAGTCAGTTAATCACCTGATTCTTGATCTCAGCTCAGGTCTTGATATTGGGGTTGTGAGTTCAAGCCCCATTCCCCCTCTCCCGTCTTGGGCTCTACTTAAAAAAAAAAAAAATCTATCTGGGGACATTTTTTTAAATTATAAATTCTTAACCCACCTCAATAGTCTGATGCAAGAGACATGATACAGACCTTAGGTATCTTTTTTAAAAATGTTTTCCAAATGATTCTCCTACAGCCCATCAAGACTGCTATTTAGAAACCTGTGTTCAGGTGATCTTCCTGTTTTCTAGAAAGCCCAAGTTCCCATGATGTGTATGAGCTTGATTTTGGAGATTATATCTGGTGTAAATGTGGGGAGGGATCTCTCTGCACTAAACTACAGTTTCTCTCTGGGCTATGACTTCTAGAGAGCATGTCCCGTTCACCTAGGGTCTAAGACAGTATCTGACATTCAATCAATATTAATTTAGTAAATTAAATATGCCGACAAATCAACATAACTTTTTATATGAAATTAACTATAATCTCTCTTTATATCCCTAAATTAAGAGAAATACATGTTAAATAGCAAATACTCGGTAAACCGAAAATGAAACTTGCTTAGTTTTGCAAAATGTCAGTTTTCTCAAAGATAAGGCAAAATGACATAGGTACACAAGATTTGAGTGTCCACATACTGAGTCAAAAAAATTATTAGTTAATTATAACCCAGCTTCCCTCCTATACATCTTGTCATGTCCTCCAGTTACCTGCCATTTCCAATGGTCAGTCTTTCTTCTCTTTCTCTCTTTCTTTCTTTCTTTCTTTCTTTCTTTCTTTCTTTCTTTCTTTCTTTCTTTCTTTCTGTGTCTCTCTCCATTTCTTTCTTTCTTTCTTCCTTTCTTTCTTTTTCTTTTCCTTTCCTTTTCTTTCCTTTTCTCTTCCTATTTTAGAGTTATAGTATAAGAGAGAAATTTCTTTTGGCTTTTAAACCAGGAAAGATTAAAGGAACTCTGCCAATTGCTCCCTCATCCACCCACAAAGAAATAAAATTGGGTCATAAAATATAGTTATTAGTTTTTATTTGATTAAGTATGGTAATTGTGAAATTAACTCAGGGAATGTTTCTAGAGTAGAACAGAAGATGTCGAGGGTTCTAAATAACAGATTTACTTCATCAGGCTTTGTAGCCCTTAAACCCCTAAAGACCAACAACAATAATGAAGGCATTAGGCTTATTCGGTAGTTTGGGAGTTGAAAATGATATATGACTCAGTGACTGTTTTGGTTCTGGGTCATGTGGTGATCAGCTCTTCTCAGACACTGTTTTCTTTACATCCTTGGTCCTCGGCCGCTATTTTGAAATCTCTAGAGAATTATACTTTAGTCTCAGTTTTAATTCTTCTGTACTTTGCAGAGTTTCGCCTAACTTAATCCAGGATTTAGTCTTTGAAAAACATTGAGTTAGCTAAAAATTCAAGCAATCACTAACTCACTTTAGGAAAATGATTGGTGGGATTTATAAAGAAATAATCATATTTTGCATGGAAATTGGGAGCTGAGGAACAGGTCTGTGATTGTTACCTATTATAGACATTCCTGACTGTGAATGGCAGCCAGCTTGTTTCCTGGAAAGCCAGTGTCTGGCTAACTGTGACAACAGTAGATCTGAAAGAGACTAGCCTTTGGTTTTATCAAAATTGGGCTGACCATGGCTGTAATTAGCAGGGAAGGGCTGTGGCTGCAGATGGCTGTAGGGACGCAAACCTGGTGGAAGTAATGACAGGGCTGGCGCTCAGCAGTAAGTCTTCATCGTTTTTTGTTTTTTTTTTAAATTTTCTTTGGTTCTTTTTTTTAATGAAAGCTCTAAACTTGGAAAATTGTAACACCTGGAGATTTGTCATAAATGTCACTGAAATATTAATTGAGTTGCCAACAGAGAATAACCACTTTTGATTTTCTTATATTCTACAAAGATTGTATCTCTTAAATTTTAGAAATATAATGCAAAAATGGTATATAAATTGAACAAGGAACTCTACCTAGTAACTAAAGTGTTCCTGTGTTTTGTTTTGTTTTTTTCTCTGATTTATCTTTCAGACCAGAAACTAGTGTGTTCTTACTGGAAACACTTAAAATATGACTCAAATAAGATGTTTGGATAATAACCTGAGAATTTTAATTATAAAAGCAACTCAGACATCCATAAAACACTGAGAAAATACAGAAAATATAGTGAAAACTACAAATTATTCATAACCCTAACACTCAGAAAAAACTTTTTGCTTCTTTGCAGTTATATTTGTGGATTGAAACCTATTTTCATTTTAGTCTTTAGAAATTAAAGAACTCTGCATATTAGAAAGAAATATATAAATTAAATTCTTATAGTATTTTCAAATAATGGATTGCATTCCAAGAAGAGAATTTAATAGTAACCTGTTTGTGAATTTCTGAAATTTAAAATCAGTAAGGCCATAATCTGTGTAAGCTTTGGTAGGAAATAAATCCTATGGCATCAGGAAATTTTTTCATATATTTTCCCCAGGGTTTAAATTAGAACTAGTTGCATCTTTAGCAACAAGTTTGTTTGCATTAAAAATATTCATACTTGTAGATCTAAGGCTTTGGATTTCATATATTTCTGCTTCTACAAAATACATTTACAGTTAAGACTTCTGCTTGCTTTCTTCTGTTGCTTTCCATTGCATCTGTTAAGTATTCTATATTTACGTAGGCCAGAGTCATCCAATGTGTCTGGGCAGAAAAAAAAAAAATTGCATTCATTATATCAAAGTGAACAATAGCAGCATAGAAGTCCTAAATATTGTTAGATGCTGACAGCTTCAAGACTGTCATAAAAAAGTTGTATTCTGCTTTGTTCATACGAAGAATTCGTATGAATTTTGATGTTTTAAATATCCTTTATAAGTAAAACAAATCTTGTATTATTAACTCTTACTTGACTAAAAAAAAAATCCAAAAATTTTTTGTTCCTCAGAAGAATAATGTTAAACCAAGATTACTTTTAGTGCACATTAAACATTACATAGGTTAATAAATGTCACATTACAATGGATAATCAGTCAATATTTAAGCCTCTTCTAATGGCAAAGTTCATGGGCTCTAGGGCAAGGAAAAAAGCTTCATAAATATTTTAATTATTTCAGAATTGGAATAAGGGTATATTGAATGACTTGTAAACCATGGGAATTATTTTATTTTTTATGTAGTGTCTGGAATCGATATAGACTCCTGAGAACAATCAGCATTTTAGAAGTAGAAAATCTCCTTGTATAGTCAGCCAACAAAGTTTTTGTTTGAATTTCCAATTTTTAAAAAATGTCCTCTGAATTATGGAATGAACTGAGCAATGTGCTTTCTGCAAATTTGTGGCGCTTCTCGATTCCATTGGTCATCTTGTACTGTCAGTTCCAGAAACCGAAAGAACTGAAACAACAGCAGTAGCACACACTGTAGAAGATGTACTTTGCCCTGAAAGCTTTCTCATAAAATTTGCTCATTTGGTGTAAGAGTGGCCAATGCTAGGAAAAGAGTTTCTCTCCTCATTCCTTCTATTTGTCACAGGCACACTGGGTATTCTGAAGTTTACCACCCAGAACGGCCAGGCTTCGGTCTCCTTCTAATTTGGTTATTGACCCTGGTGGCCTTGGAACAGAGAATGGCACTAGCTGAATAAATAGAATGGAGAAAGAACCAAACAGAAGCATAACAGAAGTAAGCTAAAGAATGTCAATTTCCGTGAGACCCCTAAGTTATAGAGGAGAGCACGTTAGTGGGCCCGCCACATTTGATTGACTGAGAAGATAAGTCACCCAGGGAATTTGAGAAAAGGAATTTAAGTGCCATTAGGTTAAACAAAAGCTTTAGGTTAAACAGTCTATTTAGAAGTTAGTTGTTTGTTTTCAGACCAATAAAAAAGAAAAAAAAAAGTGCCTTTGACTTCCAAGAGCCATTAACTCTGGGTTTGTCTGTCCACACTTCATCTTACCATTAAGAATCTTCCGAAGCCAAATTACAAGTTATTAGATGAAATAACTGATCAAGCCACCATCAGATTTCTTGACTTTTTTTCTCCTTCAATTAATTATTCATTATTGCCCAGAAATTTTCTTAAGAAATCCTGAGGGTATTCCTGATTAATTCTCAAACTATATAAAAAGTTCCAGAAGTCGGGTTGGCATGGTTTTGTCTGAGGTCAGATTTTCAAAGCCAGGACGGTTCTCCTACTTTGATTCTCGAGCAACCATTTCCTCCACAGCCCAGAAGTTTATGTCAAAGTCTTGGGGATAGAAGGAAATGATGTTTTTTTGAAACACACACACACACACAAACACAGTATTAATGAACTTATTTGACCATAATTCCAACAACCAAAATTAAAGTCCATTGAAATTTAAATAGAAGAAGAAGGGGAAAAGCTTTGAAAGGGTATGGAATTAGTCAAGAAAATTTAAGAGATGATGATTTTGTTTAAGTGCTTCGTAGTTGATGCAAAGAAGAGGACACATGGTCCAAACAGGTAAGATGACTTCCTAAACTTACCCAGTTAGTCAATGACAGAGGTAGGACAAGAACACTTATCACCTGACTCCATGGGAACAGTGGATTGAGATGCTACCTATGTAACCGAATTCACTCTTTCTGAATTAATTGCTTAATGATTTAATGTGAGAATCCTTTCCTTGCTATGGAGAGTGCTACCAGTTTCGTATTGCTGCTCTTACAAATTACCACAAACTTAGTGGTTTAAGACAGTGGCAATTTCGTCCATTCCAGAGGTCAGAGGTCCAAAATGGGTTTTTAAAGTGCTAAAACTGGGGCGTCAATAAAGTTGCATCTCTTCTAGAACTTCTAGTAGTGGATCCATTCCTTGTCCTTTTCTGGCTTGTAAAGATCACCTGCATTTTTTACCTCACTCTCAGCTCTGCAAAAATAAATGCCCCAGTGTTCAATGGAATAAGACCTTAACCAGAATAACTGTATGTAAGAAGTAAAATTTATGAAATTCTGGCTATTTCACTGCAATTAGAAATTGCTGACATTTTCTTCTAGAACAATAAATTGGAGTTGTTATCTGATGACCTAAATATTAATAAATAGATTCCTACCAGACACTATCATTTTTAAGATATTCAAATTTAGGGGAAAAAAACTTCCAAATCCTAAGAAAATATTTTACATTTTCCATAAAAGTGAAAAAAAAACCCAGAATATTTCCATGTTTTCCAAGACTCCCAAGTTACACAAATATTTTATAAGAACATATAGCATAAGATGGTATCATTTTATTAGTATTTGAAAGTTAAAGCTTCTAATAGCAGTAGCACTGAACAGGAAATGTGATAATCAAGTTTTTCTGCACAAACCAGTTTAAAGTTAATTTAAAGGTTTTTCTCAGGAATATTTTAGTTCTGCTCAAAGGATGGTAATCTGAATCATATGCAAACAATACACAGCCAAATTTATTTTTCTTTCGGTATATTATGCTGTTAGGTCAGAGACCAAGCCTAATTAATTTTCTATTCAGTCCTCTATGGCCATGTAGAAGTTCTGGAATAGTAAGCAGTCAAGAGAGAGAAAAAACAAGGAGGGTTTTGTTTTTTTTTTTCCTATCTCTTCTTGTATAATCCCATAAATTTTTTAGCAAGTGATAGTCCAGTCATACTTTTGGTGGTTTCTTCACAAATACTTTTTCTCTCTCTTTTTCTCTTTTTTCCCCAAAATAGATAGACTAAAAAATTTCCAAATCTTTAAGTTTAGGCTCCTTTTTGCTTAATAATTTCTTCTCAACTCATGTCTCCTTTCACATTTTACGATAAGGATCCAGGAGGAACCAAGCTGGTCCTTCTACACTTGGCTTAGAAATCTCAACTAAAGATCTCATTTCAATGTTTGCATGTTCTGTCCTCCACAATAAATCAGAAGACAGTTCAGGGACATTCTTTGTCAGTTAATAGCAAAAGTCACTTTTCCTCTGGTTTCCAGTAACGAGTTCCTTATTTTTCCCTCAGATCTCACCAGAATCACCTTTAGCATTTCTATTTCTAGCGTGTTCCTTGGAACATTTCCTGCCCCCACCCATTACCCAGTTCCAAAGTTGCTTCCACATTTTTAGGTTTTTGTTGCAGGAGAACCACACTTCTCAGTACCAAAATCGGTCGTAGTCTATTAAGGCTGTCATATCAAAACACCCTTGACTGGGTGGCTTAAACCACAGAAACTTCCTTTCTCACACTTCTTGGGGCTAGAAGTCCGAGATTAGCCTATCAGCATGGCTGGATTCTAGTGAGAACACTCTTCTGGCTTGAAAACATTTGCCTTCTTGCTGTATTCACATGGCCTTTCCTGTGTGTGTGTGTGTGTGTGTGTGTGTGTGTGTGTGTGTATGTGTGTGTGTGAGTGCGCATGTGTGTATATGTGTGTGTGGAGAGAGAAAGTCTGGAGGGAGAGTTTTTCCCCTTTATCTAAGGCCACAAATTCTATCATAATAGGATTCCACCCTCATGGCCTAATTTAACCATAATTACATCCTAAAAACTCAAACTCCAAATATAGTCACACTGGAGGTTAAGGGCTCGTTATATCAGTCTTGAAGGGACACAATTCAGTCCAGCCCATTTTGCCCCCATGACTCATCGAGTACTTCCTTTAGGGAACCTTCAGGAAACCTTATAAAAAATGGATACAGGGTTACCTGGATAGCTCAGTCTGTTAAGCATGTGACTTGATTTTGGCTCAGGTCATGATCTCAGGGTTGTGAAACTGAGCCCCGGGTTGGGCTCTGTGCTGGGCGTGAAGCCTACCTGAGTCTCTCTCCATCTGCCTCTTCCCCACTCCCACCCCCTCCTACTCCCTCCCACTCTCAATTAAAAAAAAAAAAAAAAAAAAAGGAAAAGAAAAAGAAAAGAAGTAGGTACAGAGGTAAATAAAAGAAACTTTTGAATTCCAGCTAATGGTAATTTTACTCAAACATTTTTAACAACTAGGGTTTTGGAAAGTTCCTTAAGCCGCTAGCCTTAAATGAAGTGAAATAAAAACTAAAAGTGACTCAAAGGAGACTTATCCATTATTCCACTTTATCAGTAACTATTCAAAAGAATACAAAAGCAAAGCAAAGTCAAAATCTCTTTCTCTAAAATTAATCCTTTTCATTCTAACGATTGTATGTAACTGGCTTCCAATGGAAAATATTTTAGGCTCTCTTTAAACATTTCTCATGGAAATAAGTATACAAAAATCGGATATTTGTTTTCTAGTCAATAAGCCGGATCACTGCTAAACTATAATACTGATTAAGAAAGTCTGAGCTAACAGTTGGTTAAGCGACTGCCTTCGGCTCAGGTCATGATCCTGGAGTCCCAGGATCGAGTCCTGCATCAGGCTCCCTGCTCAGTGGGGAATCTGCCTCTCCCTCTGACCGTCCCCTCTCTCATGTGCTCTCTCTCTCCCTCAGATAAATAAAGAAAAATCTTTAAAATAAAAAATAAAAAGTCTGAGCTGAGACCAATACTAAAAAATTATAAACCAAAATTACCAAGTAAAATTTTGCCGCCTATCGCTATTTTCCTTTATCATTTACTCAGTAGAGAGAAGAAACTTTTGTAATTGGAGAACAAGTAGTTTAGGACAAAATTCCGCATACTCAAATGCCCACAGATACTATAAAAATAGAAAAGAAGCTGAAAAGGAACCAAGGCTTTGATGTCCTGCAGCATAATGATTGGAAATTCTAAGCTTCCAAGAAAAAAAAAAAAAAAGAAAGAAAAGGAAAAAAACAAAAAACAAAAAAAAAAAAGAGAAAAAAAGGAAAATTCTAAGCTGCATGTTAATAATGTGAAAATAAATGGTGTAAATGTTTGTTTTTATCTCTTCATGATTCATTTCATGCTCCCTTTTCCTTTTCGGGTGCTTACAAAGAGGGATAATATATCATGGTTTCTAAAATTAAACAAAAATGCAAAACAAATAATGTATTCAGCTAGAACAATAAACATGTGAGAGGAGAATGATTAAATAAGATTCTTAAATTTAAATCTAATATATTTTGAAATTTGAATGTAAATTTCAACTGAACCAAGCCTAAAGATTTATTCAGCAAAAAGATCCACAAGGTGATTTCTCTAGTTGTAACTTTATCTAAACTTCCATTCCTCTACTGAATTTCCATGCCATTTCCAAATTACTCTTTTCTTTTTTTTAATTGAAATTATAGTCAAAGGAAATGTGTAGGGAAGAGGAGAAAAATCTCATTTTCATTTTTAAGCCGGTATGAACTTGGTGCCAAGTACAATGCTCTCAAAACTTGAATGTGCATTTGGATTTCCTGGGATCTTGTTCAAGTGAAACCTCTGATTCAGAAAGGTCTGGGTTGGAGGGATAAGAATCTGCATTTTTAGCAAGCTTCCAGCTGAGGCCCATGGGACATCACTTTGAGTATCAAAGTGCTAGAGACCAGATGACAATCCCTAAACAATCCCCATAAGTGTCACATCTTTCTTGAAAAAGAGAAGAGGACAAGGAAATTCAGATTTAAGGAACATAAAAAAAAAAAAAAAAAAAAAGGCAGCATAGCAATGAATAAGCCTAGCAAACAGAATGTATCCATAAAGGCCCCTGAGGTTATTTTAAGTCTATAAGATCAAGGCTAACAAGGGCGATCAAGAAGCAGGAGCTATAGTAACAGAATAAATCTGATATGGATTGCATACAAAGAGAGACACTCTGAAGCAGTAATGTAATAATAATGATAATATAATGATAATAAAGCTGGTATGTTATAGCACCTTTATGCTGTCTATAATGTTTGCTCATAGTCAACTTGGATTATAATTAAATCTGAACCATTGTGTACTAAAACGGCTCAACATCTGTCCCTCTGAACAAAAGATAATAGTATTAAAAAAGAGTGAAAGCAAAAATAAATTAGAATATGGTATCTTTCGTATTTGACCAAGTAAATTTTGCTATAGGAGATACATGCATTGGGATTCTGTTGCAAATTATTCATTTGAAGACAAAGAAAAATAATAGAAGTAGTTCTCAAAGTAATGATTTAGGGCTTGAATTTTACATGTTTTCCAAGGGCCTTTATGACTATACATAATTCATGAATCCGTATTTCTGTAATGTTAGATTTTTTTTTCCCCCCTGGAAGTGTTTTTTAATGATTGGGTCACATGGCCAGAGCAGTCCTTTAATGTCCTTTAATGTCTCTCTTTTTCCTGGTTTATCATTTTTCCATTTTGCTTAGGAATACATTAGCCTTTGCTATATACCCTCAAAACATCTACTTTTGCAGTCAGCTTGGAACAGAAAATGAACAGTGGGACCTAATTGAACATTATGTATTTAAAATCTCTAAAACTGATACAATTTTGAAATGAGGAATGCTTATACATATACACAATAAAGATTAAAAGATGATCAGCACAAAATAGAGGAATGTATGCCAGCTGAACACATTTCACTCTGTAGTCAAAAGTAGTTACTGAATATTAAAAAAAAAGCATGCTGTCCTGAAATGATGCAAATGTTTCTCTATGAAAACCAAAGGAGTTTCAGAACTTAAAAGTTAATTTTTACTTATAAATAGTTCATTAGACATGTTAGTATGGTTTTTATTTTGAAAAATCAGGTTTTTAGAGTCTTCCTTCTTAAAAATTCTAGAAATTCAGATATAAGTTCAGCATCAGAGGTCTTTGTTTTGCCTCGCAAATCATTCCTACGAGTCCTCATACCTGATCCTTAATACCTCCAAATTGTTTCATACTCGCTTGGTAAATGCAGAAAAACATCCTTGCTGATTACACTGAATGAAAACATTTATGAGTCCAGTAAACTTTAAAGCATATGCTACAGAACAACTACATGTAAGTATTTTAATGCGTTCTTTAAAAAGTTTGGACTTGGTGATATTTTAATAGCACAGACTTTTTAAAATGAGAGTTTGGAAGGAATCTTACTTTGTTTATTACTCAGCCTTTTCTCTCCTGGGAGAGTTTTCCTATATTAATTGCTTCTGTGCTCAGATGCTTCTAATTATTAACCTGCAGGTGTCTCTAATCACTGTGTCTTCCAGCAGAGTTTTGTTCGAGGGCCATTAGCTGTGATGCTTAATTACAATACACTGTACCTAGTTTTGTGTACTGTTTGATCTTTCAGATGGCTTTCCAGACCTCAGAAAATAGTCATTGGCAATCATTTTCTACAATTAACCACAGTGCCCTGTATCTCTTTCTCTGTTACTAAATTGGATCAGAGAGTGTAGAATTATAGAGTGAATCCTTAAAACTGAAGAGACTATTCTCTGAAACACTACCTAATGATACCTAATGATAATCTCTGAGATATTTCAATGCGAAGAACGTAAATGTATTCCTATATTTTAAAATCTGAAATCTGTTGTCACAAAATGTATACAGGCACTGAATCTGGAAGTGTGCAGGGTTCTTAGAAATACTTCAGCTCTGGGGCGCCGGGGTGGCTCAGTGGTTTAAGCCTCTGTCTTCGGCTCAGGTCATGATCTCAGGGTCTTGGGATCGAGCGCCACATTGGGCTCTCCGTTCAACAGAAGCCTGCTTCCTCCTTTCTCTCCACCTGCCTCTCTGCCTACTTCTGATTTCTCTCTGCCAAATAAATAAATAAGGTCTTAAAAAAAAAATACTTCAGCTCTTACGTTTTAAAATGAGAAAAGCACAGTTGCAATAGACTTCAAGTTAGAGACTTCTGGGTGTGAGCCTCATCAGTTACATTGCACTGTTTGACTTACTGACTTACCATGCCATTTCCAAAATGTTAAGGAATATGTTAACTGGAATAATGTCACTATTAGAACATATTCCTGCTGCAAAATTATTCTAGAGCTTCAAACTATGTATCATCTACTTTACATCAGAATAAATTGTTGAATAAAAATCAACATGCAACTAAAGATGTCCATAGGTCAATAGTTTTCTCCTACTCAGAGTGCTTATTTGGATCTCTGAATATGTCTTTTGACCCAGACGTGGCATCTAAATGGGGCACTATGATTATGGCCCTGCCTATGACAGAAAGAAAAAAAAGGCAAAGCCTGATGTGTGATCAAACATAACCCTGTCTGCTGGTTTCCATGCCTGCCCTCGTAATTACTGTTTGTTTTGACTCAGCAAGATCACCAGGGCATTTGTTGTGTGGTAGGTTGACTTTCTTTGGGGGTAATATTTATCTTGTTTGGTGTTTGATCTGTAGGTTGTAAGTTTGGGTTTTCTTGATGCTGTTGTTAGTTACAGTATTGGTTTTAACAATCCAAGTTCTTGTAGAGGTGAGAAAGGTGTTGTTGTCAATCTGTTAATGTCACACTCAGTGATTCTAAATAATCAGAATTATTTAGCAGGTTGCCTAAACTCATTTACCTACCTGGATTTACCTCTTCAGATACAGTTAATCTTTAGCACATTTGAAAATAGCAATGTCATCACTCCTCTTTCGGATAATTCACTTTCCCCTCTGCCCTCTGGAACTTATATTTCAAATACTTTTGAAGTGACAAAATAGCTTTTAAAAGCTCTCTGCATTTCTTTTTCTTGAAAATAACATTAGTGTTTTTAGGACTTTCAGCATCTGTTACCTGTACCATGCTAAGAAAAAATGTATTCAAGTAATAAAAAAAATAAAATGAACAAAAATGCACAGCTCTGATATAAATACAAAACTGAGGATATGATTAAATGATTTTCAAAATCTACTGAGAACTTTCTGGAAAATAATTTACTTGTATTAATTTATTCATGGTTATTTACCACATTTGCGCACTGTTAACTTTTTCTCCCCATCTATGAAATTGAAAGAGACTTATTCTTGTACAGAATTTTATCCTAGGAAACTCAAATTTTATTACACTCAAAACAGAACGTTTTGTTCTGTGAGGGAGAATTTCAAAGATGAGCAACTCTTAACAAATTGATAATGGAAACTAATTAATGCTGGGAACCCAACACTATTTGAGATCTCATTTTTATGTCCATGCTAGGGATACTCATATCTGTAAAAGGATATTAACTTGGAGTCCTGCCTACAGCAAGGAAAATGACCTCATTGACTTACATGATAGCAAACAAAAATATCATCATCACCCATTAGATCACTTATTTTAGAGCTCCTCTGATTTTTCTAAAGCATTAATCAGCTATATTACAACCGTTTAAAAGGAAATATAATGATTCTTCCTGAAATAATTACCGAGAATCATGAACAGTCATATGTATAATTTATTCCATAATACATATAAGTATAAATGGCTGACTTAAAATTTTTGTTAAAAAATTCTTATATATTGTCTCTTTTAATCTATTAGGAAAGTCTATACAATCAGATTAATTACTTCATAAGCTTACAAGAGAAAAAGTATGTAAGAAAGTATGTAAGAAATCTTAAAATATTGAAACATATTCCTAATTACTTAACACTACTGTCATGCTTACTTTTTGTGATATATATATAAATAATCAAACTTTGTAGTCATTAGCAAAGCCTTCTAATATGCTAGGAAAACAATCTACAGGCCTGTTATCTCAGTTCTTTATTCTAATCTTTCTGAATAATGAGGCAACTTCAGTATATTAATAGTGTCATTTTCTGGTTTTTGTCCTCAACAGAGGCATATGATGGAAACCATTTATCTCAAACCAATTTAGTATTGCACTATAGAAGGAAGGAAGTAAATGGAAGAAGTCTTGTATTATGATTTATTTCGTGCCATGTGATCTAAGGTTACTAACTATCCATTTACTTTATCTGGTGTCCAATACAAGATTGCCTAATTAAATTCTGATGTCCAAGGAGTAGCTATTATCAAACCAATGGTTTCCTAAGACTGTTAAAAATATTCAGTGAAGAGTTGGTGCTGGAACTTGTTGTTCAACAATGTTCTCTTTCAAGATTGCATTAGAGAGTTTTGCTTAAGAGAGTCCTCAATTTAATTATTCAAGTTAAAGCTATATTCAGGCAATAGAGCAATGCAATGAGAAAAAATCAACTCTGAAACTAGACACCAGCTGATTCTAAATGACCCAATATATATTGCCTTTTGTTATCTATAGCACATCCATAATAATTAATAAACATTTATCAAGCCTCTGTGTGAACACACTAGGGGGTTTAATTATCTCTTCTTGCTTAGTATGGGCATAAACAATATAATGAATCATCTAAGTGGCACATCTTCACTTGTTTTTTATGATAAATTAAAAAGCTTCTTAGGAATTAAGTTTCAATTCAGCACAATTCTGTTTTATAATATAACAATTAGAAATACCAAATAAACACAAATTATCCTCATTGTCAGTTAATGAAATTTATTTAATATAATATACTTTGAGAGGATTGTAAGGACTGAGAAGATTTTATGTGGAAACATGGCATAATTTAAGATTTTTCATTACATCTTTAAGCATTTATTGAGGACCTATCATCCTCTAAACTATGCGAGGCATCAGGGATACAAATAAAAGAGATAGTCCTTGTTTTCATGGAACTCACTTTTCAACAAGGTGGATGATTCTGGAGAGAACCAAGCACAGTACTGTTAGAGCTGTAGGGAAGTGCAGCAGAGAAGCCTTAGGAGAGGGTCGGCTCCTAGGCCAAGTCAAGATTTACTAAACAGAGCTCCCCTAGGACCATGACCTCTGCTAGCTTCAGATCTCAGCTTTGGCATCCAGGAACACGGTTGTAAGTAACTAAAAGGGCAAGACCGGGAAGGGGTCTTTATTTCGCAAATTAGGCATTTTTTTTTCATGTTATTATCCCAGATACTTTCCTATCGGATTATATTTTAATCTTTCCTGTTTTTAATTCTAACACTAGTGTCTCTCTAAGGAGGCAAAGCATTATGTTCAAATGGGAGATGGCTATAGGACATGGCTCCCTGTCATATCTCACCAAATAGTCATGATAAATATGATAAACTACCTGCCAATAGCATAAAGAAGATGATATCAAAGTGCAAAGGAGAAATGGTTAATCTTTTTGAGAAGGTCTGGGTCAGTGGAGTTGAGTCACGTACTTGACTCTATTACATAAACAGTAGATGCAAGTAAGCCTGAAACTCAAGGGCAAAAATGAGAGAAGAGATATGTGACTGATTTTAAGGCTTTCATGAGACTCAGAGCCACACAGAAAACACTGACTGGCCAAGACCTAGGAAATTTCACACAGGTTTGTATAAACAAACTAATAATTATATAATAGTATAATAACAATACAATACAGTTTCTATAACATGTATAAATTTAATACTCTTTCTAGTGGATGATTTAAATTATTTTCATGGGTCATTTTGTCTGTCCTCAATTTTCCCTCACAAAGGGACTTAAGAACTTAAGCTGAAGTAAGATTCAACTGTACAATACCATCCTTGGGGTCAAGGTGACTCTTTAATTTAGCCTTGAAGAGCATGAAGTTCTGTTGGGTGAAAAAGGCAAAAGTCCACTGCACATTAATAAAATGCATGTTGATCAAAAAATATTTTAAAAAATGATATATCTCAAGAGTATAAGGTCTCTAAGATTAAGCTGTACAGAAGTGAAGCTGGTATGAAAACTACCATCACTTATTAATATCAGAGTTAGGAAAGTCAGGCCATTATTTTTACTCAAACTATCCCAGGATATGTATTATCTAAAAATATCTCTGTTCACACACTTGTACATTCACTGTCTATAATTACCCCATCACAAAAATAGAACTCAAATTAGAGGCTGTATGCATGCCACCCTTGAGTGCTAGGGTCAGGGAAGAAAAAAATAAAGTAGATGTTCTTGTGAACTGTGTCTGATACCTCTTACATCTAAGAACCACTTGGTAGGATCTCTCTCTAAGGTTTTGGATTATTTCACTCTAGGTATTTCAACTACTGGCCTTGAGTGGACCAACATTGCTTGATGCTCACATGGCACAATCTGCCTTTGTCCTTGAGGTTTCCTTACTGTTTTCAAGACATGAGATGTCATGGGACACAGTAGGCACTGCCTGTGGGCAACCTGGAAGTGTGTGAATTTGAGTGGAGGAGGGGGTATGTGAACCGCTCGTGAAGCAAACCTGTGACAATATAAATGGGAGTATGAGATATAATTTCTCCTTTCCTTGCTTCAAGATGGACTAGATTCGTAGTTCGTACGACCTCTTAGAGATAGTGAAATTATGCTTGATACGAAGTGTAGAAAGATTGGTAATTCACCTCCATAATTTTGCTCTCCTCCTTTCATTTTTTTTTTTTTAATGTTTAGGGTTTAGGGGATTCTTTTTTTTTTTTTTTAAAGATTTTATTTTGTTTATTTGACGGACAGAGATCACAATTAGGCAGAGAGACAGGCAGAGAGAGAGGAGGAAGCAGCTCCCTGCTGAGCAAAGAGCCTGATGGAGGGCTCGATCCCAGGACCCTGGGATCATGACCTGAGCCACCCAGGCGCCCCTCCTCCTTTCCTTTTCCCTCACTGTGACTTCCTTGGAAAAGCACTTCCTAACACAATATTAGCATGAAAAGTTTTTGCTTCAGGTTCCATGCCCTCAAGGTTAAGAGAATAACCTGTTACAAAAAATTCATATAGACACTGTGTATTATAGTCCCCTTTTAAACAAAGCTTTGGAAAAAAAATAATGACAAATATTTCCTTAAAATTATTTGTATTGAGCTTTAAGTGGTAAACTTCTACTAGACTTTCGCTTTCTAGCTCTCAAAAGCAAAACAAACCAAACAATTTTATCTGGTCCCAAATACAATAGAAAACAGTAAGCCCAACCTCTGAATTTATGGTCTTATATCTGGAACAAAAGCCTCTGGCCTCTCGAGAAGTACGGAATGTCAATATTTATTCTTTGCACAAGGCGTTCGAATGACGGCTGTCTCAAAAGTCACTCACTAAGACTCTATCTATCCAAATTTCATTTTCTCCCTTTTTTCCAATTCAGTTTCTCTGGGTAAGTTAGTACTTTCAACTATGCCCCCTCTTTAAAACACTAATCTTTTGATTTTTTTTTAATATTTCTAAATAGTTTATTGGCATTTCCACTTCCTTCTGTCTCCTTACTTGGATACATTTAAATACTTACCAGTTTATTTTCTTCTTCCTACACATTTCCATTAAAAAAAAAAAAACACAAATAATTAGATGTCTTTACTATCCCCAACTTGTAGCTTGATTTGCCAGTTATATTCTCAATAGTGATATATTACCAGCTGCTTTTACAACTTTATCACTTAGACATTTCACATTTAGAGATCCTCTGAATTTATTTGTACATCATTATTTTCATCATATATCACTTAAAGTTTTTTTTTTACCTCCCATATGTAATATCTTTGTTTGAAATCACTATTCTAGGTATTTCTTATGAAAGGCACATTGAAATTGTTTCTGAAGACTCTTTTTTTTTTTTCAGTTCTATTCAACCCAATTATCAACATGTCTTTCAGACTCACATCTTTTTTTCCACGACCACTTGAATGACTCTAGTCCAGACCCTCATCACTTCATAGCTGACTATTAGAATGGATATCTAGGCAATATTCCACCTAATAATCAACTCATCATACTACTGTTCAACTGAAGTGTGGAATTAGCCTGTTGTTACTCTGCTTGAGAGATGACAATATTTCTCAACATTGCATCCATGATTTTTTTTCTACCCAACTTTCAAATATATGATTAATATAATTAAGTAGACATTTATTTTTTATTCATTTAAAAATTTTATTTAGAGGGTATTATGTTAAGCTAAATAAGTCAATCAGAAAAAGACAGTTATACAATCTCACTGATAATGTGGAATTTGAGAAAGAAGGCAGAGGATCACAGGGGAAGAGAAGAAAAAAGGAAACAAGACGAAACCAGACAGGGAGACAAACCATAAGAGACTCTTTATCTCAGGAAACAAACTGAGGGTTGCTGGAGGGGAGGGGTTTGGGAGAGATGGGGTGGCTGGGGGATGGACTGGGGAGGGTATGTGCTATGTGAGTGCTGTGAATTGTATAAAACTGATGAATCACAGACCTGAAACAAATATATGTTAATTAAGATTTTTTTTTTTTAATTTCACACACACAGAGAGATCACAAGTAGGCAGAGGCAGGCAGACAGAGGAGGAAGCAGGCTCCCTGCTAAGCAGAGAGCCCGTGGATGGGTGGATGCAGGGCTCCATCCCAGGACCTTAAGATCATGACCTGAGCCGAAGGCAGAGGCTTTAACCCATTGAGCCACCCAGGCGCCCCAATATATGTTAATTAAAAGCCTCCCGCTGAGCAGGGAGCCCAACGCAGGGCTCCATCCCAGAACCCTGGGACCATGACCTGAGCAGAAGGCAGAGGCTTAACGGCTGGGCCACCCAGGCACCCCTTAAGTAAACATTTAAACAGTAATTTATTAATTCTTTTACTCATTTGTTCAAAATACATGTGACAAGTCTTATGCTTGTTACTGGCACAGCTTTTTCCCTAGAGACTCTCATATTCAGCTGGAAGGAAAAGGATAACAAAAAAACAATTGCCCTAGGGACGATCAAGTGCTGTTTACGTTAGGTAGATGTTATCTAAACAGGATTAAGGTAGAAAAGGGTTAAAGGAAAGCATCATCTAATCAAAACACAAAGAAGTAGAAGAGTGAGAAATTAGGGAGTGATACTAACAGAATGACTCAGAGTCAGAAAGGAATGGTTCCACTCATAAAACTGGAATTTTATTATGGATAAGCCACAGGTGATAGGTGAGAGTGTGGTAAGAGATGATACGGAGAGGAGGTAAGGGACTAGGTCTGGACTGTCTGACTTGATAGCCCCTAGTCACATTTACATCACCTTACATGTATATCAGCTAAAATTATAATCTCATTCCTCAGTCACACAAGCCACAGTTAAAGTGCTCATGAACTGCATGTCGCTAGTAGTCATCATATTGGACAGAGCAGGAATATCATAGGAAAGTTTTATTGGGAAGTACTAGGCTAGATCTTGGAAGATGTGGTGTTTTCCAATGGGGTGACCAATAGTGTTTGTTAACAGGTTTTAAGTAGTAGTGTTTTTTTCAAAAGTACCTATTTAAAAGGAAAAAAATGACATTTTCTTTTTTTATAAAGATTTTATTTATTTACTTGACAGAGAGAGAGAGATCACAAGTAGACAGAGAGGCAGGTAGAGAGACAGGGGGAAGCAGGCTCCCCGCCGAGCTGAGAGTCCATGGAGGGCTCGATCCCAGAACCCCGAGATCATGACCTGAGCTGAAGGCAGAGCCTTAACCCATGGAGCCACCTAGGTGCCCCATACATCTTCTTTTTTAAATGTGTGTTTTTTAATTTCTAATGAGGTTTTTCTACCTTTGCTTCAGGAAGCTTTTTTTTTCTTTCTTTCTTTCTTTCTCAGGGTTGATGTGGTGAGAAAAGCACTAGTCCAAATTCCAGTTCAAAAATTAGCCATGTGATCCTAGGGAAATTATCTGGGTTCATGGCTTCTCTGCTGTTGCAGCTTTTAAATAATGACATTAAGCTGCCATGACCACCAGTTCTTACTTCTAGGTAATAAATAATTTAATATAAGATTAAATTTAAAATAAATTTTAAAAAGAGAACCTATTTTCAAAGCAACTTTTATTGAGTTCTAAAGTACAGAAGGGTGTATCAAAGGTAGCACATTGTCACATGGGGTAGGAGTTGGGGGGTGGTTAGTGGGATGGTCTTTACCCCCTGCCTTCCCCCACCCAATCTTCACACTTCAATTAAAAAGAGGCTTGGGTTATTAAATTAAGACTCCGGGTATTGCTTCATTAAAAAAATGTTCTGCTACTGAAATCAATAAACACAGTTCTCTCCAAAATCTTTTCTGATATTCTCTGATTCAACAAAACCTGAATTCCAGCACCAATATTTGCCTGCAATCACATTCTGGGTAAACTGAAGTGCATTCTTTCCACGGCGTGCATGTATTAGTCAAACCTTAGGAAGCCATCTCAGACATATTATCTCTGGCCAAAGAGACTCGCCATATTCCCACTTGGATTACTGTTTGCATAAAATGGAACTAGTGAGTGTTTTGAAGCATGAAGTTTATTGGAACAAACCCCAACTGCTGAGATTACTAATGTACAGTTATCTCTAAAACTCTATAACTACAGATTTATAGTCATCTAGCACTAGGGAATTCAGAATATTTTGGTTACTTTAAAGACATTCAAATTAAAATAGCATTGTTAATAGATTGTAAGAGCCTTTTAAATGACTTTTAAATGAATATAGTTCAGTATTACAAGGGTAATATAGTTCAGTAAATATAATTCAGTAAATATAGTTCAGTATTACAAGGGTGAACATTAGTAGAAGCACAGTTAATACTGATTTTCCAAAAGTTTTATATAGGTAAATGGAAAATGGGTGTGGAAATCCAATTAAAAGACATGTGAATATGGATTAGATAAAATTTTATAATAATTTCAATGAAATTCATGTAGTCCATCAGGATTATCATTGCAGGATTATCATTGCAGCCATATATGGGGAGAATCATGTTAAGTAGATTTTGTTACCTTATGACATTGAAGTCTTGACCATTTTTTTTTTTTAAATTTATTTGACAGAGATTACAAGTAGGCAGAGAGGCAGACAGAGAGAGAGAGGAGGAAGCAGGCTCCCTGCTGAGCAGAAAGCCCGATGTGGGGCTCGATCCCAGGACCCTGGGATCATGACCTGAGCCGAAGGCAGAGGCTTTAACACACTGAGCCACCCAGGCACCCCGAAGTCTTGACCATTTTTGAAGCATCATCTATACATCACTCCAAAAACTGCTTTTGATTGTCTCATGCCACTAAAAGATTTGGGCTCCAAGTTTTAATCAATGCCAGTAAGAGTTAAGGAAACTGATTTATTGGCTGATTTTTTTTTTTTTTTTTTTTTTTTTTGTAAATATTCACATGCACGCAATGCTTAAAATCCTCTAATCTCTGTTGGAACTACTTTGGTTCAGGCTTCCTCCAGAAAATAGTACCTGTTAAGGGCTTATAACCTTTAACATAAGGGCCAGTTTTTCCTGGATCTTGTAATGCCCTCAGAAGTTGACAGATTGTTTGGTGAGAACTTGAAGAAGTTCTTCATCATTTTTATTCATTCTTCACACGATTTAAACACCACAGTGGCTCCTCTGTTGGACCGAGGCCTACACAACTTCCTCTGAGCTTTTCCAAATCATAGCTGTGCCCCCAAGGCTTGACTGATGAGAGGTGTTGAGAATCTGATTCACATTTACAGTGATCGAGAGAAACCCTTGAGCAGGCCAAGTTGCTGCCTGAAATGGGACTGGCTTGCTTGCTCGGGCACTGAGGCTGATGTTTTTGTCTTGGCGTTTGATTCACAAAGTAACTTATGGAAAATACGTCTGAAATGCAGGCCTTTTTTCTTCTTTTCATTGTAACTTGTTAAAGCATAGGATCTTAAAGGAGTAGATATCAAGAGATATTTGAGGTTTGAGAGATTTGAGATTTGAGAGAGAGATACCTGAGATATTAACAAAATCACAGGTCAGGATAATCCGGGACCACCACATCTGGAAGGTGGCTTTCCTCTACCAAGAATTAAAGGGAACAAAATGATAAAATCATCATAAAAATATGCTGTTGAAACATGCACATTTTTAATATGTAATAGTCCATATTAACACTTGGTAATAAATTCAATAGCTCCAGTTCATAGGAACGTTGGAATAACGATCATTGTTGTGCAACTACTATTTATTGAATGTGTACTGTATGCCAGGCACTGTTCTAGATGAAGGGGGGAAGAAGAAAACAGGTAAAGATCCCTGTCCCTATGTAGATTACACTTTAGTAGGGAAGAAAATAATAGATACTTATGTCAAATATAGTGCCAGGGTGCCTGGATGGCTCAGTCTGGTAAGGTCTGACTTTGACTATGATCTTAGGGGTCCTGAGATGTTTCCCTGCAGCCGGGTCCCTGCCCAGCAGGGAGTTTTCTTGTCCTTCTACTCTTCCCCCCATTTGTGCTCTCTCTCTCTCTCTCAAATAAATAAAATCTTTAAATAAATAAATATATATAATGCCTATTAGTAAAAATGGAAAACTAATTTTAAAAGAAAATGGGACGAGGGAGTGTTAGGGCGAGAGTTTGGGATTTGGTTTGTTTTTCAGTTTTAGACAGACAGGGTGGTCAGGGAGGTTCTCTACAAAAAAAGACATTTGAGCAAAGAGGTGCCGGAAGTGAGGTACCAAACTAGGTACCAACCTTAGGGCAGAGGGCTTCAAGCACAGAGAGCACAAATTCAAGGCTCCTGAGAAAGAAATGGGAGTGGAGTAGGAGAAGAGAGGAACAGGGGACCAAATGAGAAGGTCTTTAGTCCATTGTAAGGACTGCTTTTATTCACATGCAAAGGAAGTCATTTAAGGATTCTGAGCCAAAGATTACTATCATCAAATATACTTTTTAACAGGATCACTCTGCATTGGGAACAGACTGTAGAGAGCCAAGGGTAGGAGTTAGGGAGACTGGTTAGGAAGATATGATAATAATCCATTAGATAAATTGAATGACTGCCATGTGACACACATCGTACTAATACAGTTATGTGGCATACCTCACTTTTAGTAAAAGTCCAGTAGAGAGAGTTATTATTATCATCCTCTTTGTTGTTATTAAGAACATAAAATTGAGGCTCAGAAGAGTGAAATTAACAAACCTACTTAGTATATTGTGTAGCCAGGATTTGAACCCAGTTTTTCTGTTTTGAGTCCACATGATTGGCTACTATACTTCATTACCTAAAATCAGGTAAAAAAATCCTACTAGACTAAGCAGTATATATATCTACATATATAAGGAGAGAGAGGTATATACATTTGTTTATTTATTTATTTATTTATTTGGAATAAACTCTGCACCCAATGTGGGGCTCCAGCTCACCACCCTGAGACCAAGAGTCACATGTTCTACCAACT
This sequence comes from Martes martes, assembly GCF_963455335.1. Taxonomy (NCBI): domain Eukaryota; kingdom Metazoa; phylum Chordata; class Mammalia; order Carnivora; family Mustelidae; genus Martes; species Martes martes. The sequence continues at coordinate 29,572,110 of NC_137888.1, forward strand.
GAGCCAGCCAAGCGCCCCTGGTTAAGCATTTTAAAAGGGGTGATATTAAGGGTGTTCTGCCCCCACCTCAAATGCCTACCCTTAAGGAAAGTTCCAGAACAGAGGCACTTTCCCAACATTTTGACACAGGGCTTGAAAACATTTTAGGATGATTTCTAGTTTTTTCATATGTTTTTGTTGCTATGGTGAATTATATATTTTCTATCATATTTTATTGATCTTGTTTAATATGCTTTTTCTCCATTGACCTTATAACACTGACTTTTACTGAACACTCCAACCAGTTTCAATAAAGTAATATTTTTTCATTGATTACTTTGTGATATCTCAGTAGACACTATTATTAAATAATGACGATTTTGTGTCTTCCTTTTAATCACTTGCCCCTCTTTTTAAACATTTTTTAAAAATTTTAATTCCTGTGTGGTTAACATAAAGTTCTATTTTAGTTTCAGGTGTACAATATAATGATCCAATAGTTCCATATATGGCTCGGTATCACTCGGCACTCTTAAATATCCTTATCTCACAGCTCACCTTAGTGGTAATGTTTCTAATACTTCACCATAAGGTGTGACATTTCTTGAAGGTTTCTGGTGGATACTCTTTATCAAATCTAGACAACTCTTTCTTTACCAAGCTTGCTAAACAATTTAAAAAGTCTGGAATGGGTTTTGAATGTTATCAAATGTTTTTTCAACATCAGTCAAAATCACATGGTTTATTTTTTCACATTTCTCTCATTAACATGATGGATGACATTTGTATAATTCTTAATATTTAACCACCTTTGTATTGTTCATGATAGATTTTTTTGAATAGTTCTGGATTTTATTTGCTGGTGTTTCAGAATTTTATACTTCTCTTCATAATTAATACGAATTGTCTTCCTAATATTGAACAATAGTTTTGTTGTATGCTAAATAATATCCAGTTTGTGTTTTAAGAATACGCTACCTGGTAGAACAAGGTGGAGGGATTTCTGTTTTTCGATGTTCTGGATCAGTTTTAATAACTTAGCAATTATTAGTTTTGATTTTTAATGAAAATCAGTGTAATGCCATTAACAATTTAATGTCTTTTAGGAGTATTGATATCTGATTACTTTTCCAATATTTTCCATGGTTGTGGGTCTATTGGTCCTTTTCCCTCTTCTTGAGTTGATATGGGTAGTGAAATGCAAGAATTACGGCAGGTATGGTTTGGGAGGGAGAGAGAGAGTTTTCAGGCAAGTGCCAATTAATTATATTTCAAGACAAAGAAGAGAATGACAGAAAAGTCCTAGGATGACCAAAACAAGTATTGTTGGTAGATGGTGGGACTTAATGGTGTGAGCTTCATAAAACTAAAATAAATTGGAGAGAGAGAGAGGAGAAATCATCATCTAAATCTCAATGAGCTAAAGGATTCGAGTACTAGGAATATAGGATATTTAAGGGATCAGACCTGATGGATTTTTAGGGGAACTGTGACAAAGAAGCTATAAATACTGACATTATTAAAAGGGATGGGGAGGTGGGAAATGTCTTCCAGAACATGCAGAACTCTTTCAGTCTCTGGTTTAGTAACCCTCCCCCCTGTGTGGAGACCACACAAGGGAAAGACACCAACAACACACAAAGATCTGCACTCCTAGGCAGCTTCACCAGGAGCATTCCTGGAATCCTTAAGTCTTTGTGATCATGATATCCACAAGTACGATATATCCAACACTATAGTACCCTGGTTTCTTGACTCTTTGGCCCAGTTATTTTATCCAATCTTTGCCTCTGCCAGTAGTCATTACCATAATCTCAAATCAAGCATTCCACTTTTAGCTGTCATTTCCTATCTATCCTATCCATCCTATCCAGTGCCCAGATGCCAACAATATTTCCAGTCCTTTTGTATTTCTAATTCGTAGACTCACTGTCTGACAATCTCATACTGCCTTCACTTCTCTCCTTACCTGACTTCAATTTCCTGGGCCAACCTAATAATCACTTTCTCAAAGACATGCTCTTCTGGTTTACAACATTTCCCTTCATCTGCCCTCCTCAACTGGCAAAAATGTAAATCTGATTGAATTCCTCACCAACCTTTTACCTGCATAGCTGGAGGGAAACACACAACCAGACTGGCTTGGTTCGTTTTAGATTCGTGACCCATGAACGTCAGTGGAGCCAAGAACTCCTCCTTCATCTCTCTAGCCAATTCATTTCCCCTCTTCCAAAGAGTGGATTCTTTTTCCACTCTCTGCAAACCTAGGAGACATCCTCTCCACCCCTTTTTGTAAGCTGATTATTTTGCTTGTTAATTCATGGAGAAAACATAAGCAATTGAAGAGGATTTCCACATGCTCCAACAACCCTTCAACGTACCTTCATGACCTGCATAGTATGGCCAACCTCCTACCTCAAAAGATAAATAATTGTTCTGGTTTCTCCTCAATGCCAGCTCTTCCAAATAAAACACCGGATACCATTCCATTCCTGGGTATATCTCACATTTTGTCAAATACTTAAAATTAACATTCTTGGCTTTTTGGAAGTATGTATTAAACATTGGCCTGTGAATGATTTTTGCAATGTCATTATTATTTCTTCTCCTTTTGACAAGACACTTGCATACATAAATTCATTTAATTCATTCCTATCTCAATGAAGAGGGGTAGAATGGCAGGGATAATCTTGGGGATAGGGAAGAGGAAATTCTTTCAAAATCATAATAAGTTCTGATTGAACAAACTGATTATTTCCTCTGGAAAACTTACAATTTGTTCTTTCTTATTTTTATAAGCAAAATGTAAATAATTATCCTAACATGAAGCCTATATGTTGATAAAAAGTTCTAGCTGATATGGGAAAAGTTCACTTTTTCAGTACTAAGGATTAACAAAGCATTCCCTTGAGCAGTCTTATCTCTCTTAGAAGTCTTGGTCTATACCCTGCTATTTAGGTGGTAGTGTCAATTATCTCTGGAGAAAAAACATCCATTCCTCCTATCTCACAAAACCTCTTACCATTTCTTGCATTACAACTTGTTAATTCAATGCATTTCAGATCCTATTAGGTTTTTGGTATACAAACAGGATCTTGTACATGTTTTGATATTTCAAAATGTCATCTCTGTGGATCAAAAATATGATAACTGAATTATCTTTTTGCTACTGCTGTGGATTAGGCTGTTGTCTTCTGAAACTGATAAATGCCTGTTTAAATCGTAGATGTCTGCGATTTAGTGTATCGTTCTACGTTGAATTGGTATGTCAGAGTATATAAGAATGCCATTGCTTTGATGTATTTTTGAAGATAAAATAATTTCCAATTATTATTATATAATTTTCTTTCTATTGAAGAATGATGTTGTGTCTTTGAAAAACAGATCTATTTGCCATGTTTGCTTGCCATTGGCAGTGTTGTTATATGAGAGAGATGTCTGTGAATGAAACACTCTATGACTTGAGCTAAAGTAGTCACAGCAAATTATGGCAGTTCTCATTTGAACAGTTCTGGGCTTCTGAATTGCTTCCTAACTAAAAATTATTCTAGTCAAATTTAATCTTGCTCAGAAATATAAAAACTTATTTTCTCTGTTCGTCAGAGTCAGAGTACCTGGAGAAAACGCCTTCATCTATACTGAGTCACCTTACTTTTTTCCGAATCATGACAGGTTTGACTTACTCCAACTGTGTTAGTTCAGAAAAGCCCAATTTTTTTTTCTTTCAACAAAAACAAATAGAATCATATTTGTATGGCAGAACCAGGATAGTTTTCTTTTAGCTAACTTAGTTTTGGGTTTTGTCCTCTTAGAAAATGTATTAAAAAGCATTGTGTTAATTCTTTCCATACTAAGCATGTTAGTAAAAATTAAAACTCTAAAAGCAAAAAATAGAATTTAGCTTCAAATTGCAGCATTTCTGCCATGGAAGGTATTTTTTTCTTGCTTCTTTTTTTGCTCTTTTCTTCCTCTTTTGCCTATTTGTCATCATCCTATTTATCTTCCTCTTCTTTCTTTTATTCTCTTCTTGAAGAATCTTCATGATCAATTAAATTTTCCAGTGTTTTCGCCATAATATTATTTGGCTCTAAAAAGTAAATATATACTTAAAAAAAAAAGTAAACATATAAGATAAGTTTACCAAACAACTCCATCGAGCGAAACAAATACGTGCTGGTTGGTCGTATGCCAAATACCCACCCGATATTTTCCCTACTTGAAATGCACTGTATCTAAATCATCATAAATTTTTAAATAATTTAAAGTTTGAGATAGTTCAAGTAGAGACCAGAGGATCACATGTTTAGTGCCATGAAAATTACACATTTCTAACCTATTTACAATTGAATTATAATGCATTTGTTATTCATTAACCTTTATCACAGTATATATTTATAGCACATGTAATTTCTTTAGTAATTATTGGGTGAAATCTATAGTATTAGGCCCAAGTACATGCTCACATAATGATGTTTTAAAGGTAGCTCTGAGAACAGTAGTAGGAACTTTCCGAAAAGGAAGCTTTACTTTCCTTTGGACTTATATAAGTAGCAAAATTAAGTTCTTGGGATTCTGCAATAGTATACCAGAATAGCTAAAATAACTTCAAAATAGGATGAGATTACATCATAGAGCACTTGAGAAAAAAAGTTTTATGTTCCTGTTTAAGAAGACAGTTTTCATTTACTCTAGCTTGGTTATTTTATGGTCATGCAAATTATTTTCTGATTTGGAATAAGGCATTTTTACCTTTTTTAATTTATTTTTTTAAGATTTTATTTATTTATTTGACAGAGAGAGCGAGATCACAAGTTGGCAGAGAGGAGGGCAGAGAGAGAGGGGAAGCAGGCTCCCCGCTGAGCAGAGAGCCCGATGTGGGGCTCGATCCCAGGACCCTGGGATCATGACCTGAGCCGAAGGCAAAGGCTTTAACCCACTGAGCCACCCAGGCGCCCCTGAATAAGGCGTTTTTAACTAATTTCATTTTTTGACAGCTCGAATTCTCCCGGCTGCCCTATACATCCCTCACTTTGTCAAAAGTGCACTTCTTGTTTATTTGCTCTTTTGCACTTGGGAACAATCAGAATCTTCCTTTTGCCCTTTGGACAGTTCGCCTTCTCGTTCATCATAACCATGTAGGGGCGTTCTACCTCTGCTTGAAGTCTTACACCTGACCCTCCACCAGGAACTCATTGCTTTCATTGCAATGTTTGGTGTATTTGAGAGAAGACTGCTTTCTCTATTTCTGGCAGATGGAAAACATCATTTCTAACCTTTCACCTACCTATGAACCTCTTATTTTCTACTATAAACTTTATGTATGCTATCAATAATCGGGGATGAGACATCAGTATTTCTATTTAGAGGATTCCATGTCACTTAATATTAAGTCGATCTTTATTTTTTATATATTTTTTTGAGATTTTATGTATTTATTTGACAGACAGAGATCACAAGTAGGCATAGAGGCAGGCAGAGAGAGAGGGGGAAGCAGGCTCCCTGCTAAGCAGAGAGCCCGATGCAGGGCTCGATCCCAGGACCCTGAGATCATGACCTGAGCTGAAGGCAGAGGCTTTAACCCACTGAGCCACCCACGCACCCCTATTTTTTATATTTTTTAAAATATTTATTTATTTACTTGAGAGAGAGGGGGAGAGTGCGTGTGCACACACATCCACGCACAAGCAGGGGAGAGGAGCTGGAGGAGAGGAAGAGAGAGAGAGAGAATCTCCAGCAGACTCCCCACTGAGCTCTGACATGGGGCTTGATATCAAGACCTTGTGGTGTATTGATTGATTAAATTTTGCATTGAATACAAAGGCAAATAATAATAATAATGAGATACTTTTATATTTTCTGTAAATGCTTTTGGGTGAATAGAGTTGGGATAGATGATGTTCTTTCACATGTTTAAATGCTGTTATCGTCAATTTTAAATCTTAGAATAAATCCTATTCAGTTGACAAAATTAGTAATTAGAATTTTATCAAGTCTATGAATTAAAATTAAGTGTTGAAATTACAGTTTTATGTAACTTATTTGATACAATTTTCATTTTCTGATAATATTGTTGGCTGAGAATTTATCATATTTTCATTAGGCAGGAACTATTAAGATTTAAATATTTTAGGACATGAGCCCAATGATTGTGGTGTTAAATACTTAAGAATATTTAGGAGAACTTATTAACATTTAGAGAATTTCTGAGTATTTTTAAATTATATCTTAAGCTCTAAATTTTAGCAGAAATCAAATCTTGACTTAACTTGCTGTAAATTGCTGCATCATTGCTGGATGATGCCAGGGTTACTAAATCACACTTAGCACTTAGTCCATAGTGTGGACAGCTGTCACTGCTGTTCTTGAAAGCTAAACATTGTACCCTGAGAGTCCTTTCAGATCTTGTAGTTATACATGGGTTTAAAAATATGATGGACATTGAGTGTCCAAAATATGGGTGCCCAGTTTACATATGGCTCACAAACACTATGCAAAGCAGTTTTCATTTTTACTTTATAGTTATGATGGATCTATCAGTAGTTGGAATAGGATTGAAATTTAGACACACATTAAAAATGCTAATTATATTCTTGTGTAACTGCACAACAACATCAGGAAACAGCTGCCTTCACAAAAAAAAAAAAAAAATAGGCACTGGCTTTAACTTATATTAAAGAGAGTTTCAGCAGTTTTGTAAAACTTTGAAACATCCCAATGAATTTTTTGATGATTTATGTGAGGCCTGGAAATTTTATTCCTGAAAATGTCCAAGGCACAGGAGGCTCATAATCTTAAAACAAAATAGAGGGTATGATACTGACATCAGTATCAAGAACATAGAAAATTCGAGCCCTGCGACAAGTGCAGATGTCCAAAGATGCAGACACAGTAAACCAACCAACATGACTTGATTGTAAAGATGTAAATGCTGCAAGAAGAAGAGATCCAGAAGGTCCTGAAGGTTAAATTGACCTTATCGGTGTGTATTTTTACTTTATAAATGTATGTCCTAGTTGCCTAGTTAAAATGAAAGGTCTTCAAAGACAGGATAGCCTCCTTTTTTTGAGTTGGATTGGAAATACAGAGTTTATATGTTGTTGACTAAATCAATAAACAACATGGAAGCTTTTTTTTTCAGTTGGCTGGCCAATGGATATATCCAATAGTGGCACCTTGTTGTCATATATTTAACCTATCTATTTAATTAATTAAATAAACAGTTGATGATAAATAACAACCAAAAATGCTCATAACCAACTCAGTATAGTTTTTATACTTTTGTGGTTATTTTATGTGTTTCTAAAATATCTTTGTGCATCAGAACACTCCTTATAGTGAGACAACTTCTTTTCTTTAACATACAATGTATTATTTGTTTCAAGGGTACAGGTCTGTAATTCATCAGTCTTACACAATTCACAGCACTCACCATAGCACATACTCTCCCCAATGTCCATGACCCAGCCACCCTATCCCTTTCCCCACCCCAAGCAACCCTCAGTTTGTTTCCTGAGATTAAGGGTCCCTTACGATTTGTCTCCCTCGCTGGTCCCATCTTGTTTCATTTTTCTCTCCTTTCCCCCCATGTACCCTCAGTCTGTCTCTCAAATTCTTCATGGTAAGACAACCTCTTGACCACCAAAGGGTATGAATAGAAATGTGTTACACTGTCTCTCAAAAAAAGGCATGAGGGCTTATTCAATTCCCCCATAGAATTAAGAATAGCAGATATTAAAAAAAATTAAAAGAATAGCAGATATTAGTTATTGCTGGATCTTTTGGTATACTTTATTATTTATTTTAAAATACTGTATCTCATGGATAGAATACTTCTGTAAAATAAATAAATGTCATAACAATTACATGTCTTAGTTATATATAGGCTGTATTTTTAAAGTGATAAATTTAAATTATCTGTTTATTTTTAGTACAGTTTTAACACAATTAAATCACATAAGCCAACCCAAAAAAATCACAAATGAATAATTCCAATAGATCTGATTCAATAAATTCATACACTAATAAGTACTAAATTACAATTGTAAAGCAACTTTACTTAAGATGGTTACTGATAGAATTTATAGGTAGTACACACTGTGGAAACTTTGATACACATAGAATCTAATTTATTGTGTGTGTGTGTGTGTGTGTGTGTGTGTGTGTGTCAATTGGTGTGTTCTTAAAAACATTGTGAAATAACAGTGGTTTACATGCTAAGATCCTATCTGTGTTTGGTACTTTTAATCTCATTTTGTCATTTGACTTAATCTCATTTTTGTGAATGAGTATCAACAATTCCTAATTTAAGTTTAGGCAAAATTTATATATAAGGCAGGAGACTCTCCCCACCAAGCTGCCCATTTCGGTTTCAGGAGGAATTTTACTTAGTCTTTATCAATTCAGTGAATCTCCTTAACATCAGTTTAAGAACAGTAACATTTCCTCCAGTAGTATGTATGGTGGAGTGAAGAATAACTATTGTATTTACTAAGTTTCTCTATGCATTTGGGGTCATCTCAGGTTCTTCGGTAACATAAATATTTCTTAAAAATATATGTTCTACTATATCCAGCATAGAAAGAAAAAGACTATTTCTAGCGGGCATTTATTATATTCCAGTTATTGGGTGAAGGAAGGATTCCATCCCGGGAACTGCAGACATTCGAGTACAGAGCCCTCATTTTCTTGGTGTTGGACGGGAGCGAAGAGTAGTTCACGTGATAACCCTAAGACGGGGAAGAAGGGTAATTGCACACCAGTTCCACGTGTTTTCAAAATCGCCAGCACCAGATGCAGGATGTGTGCAACCATTCCTCCACTTTCCTCAAAAGGAAAATCTTTTTTTTTTTTTTAATAGCCCATCTAGTGTAGCGCTATAAATAAAACCAGATTTTTTTTTTCAAGGGGGGGATGAGAACGTTTTGATAGAGCTCTCGATCTGACATTTAAGTCTGTTCGCAATTTTTTCCTCAATTGTTATCCTTTAAAAAAAATAGGGTGTTTGAAAAAAGCAAAAATCTAATCCAGTTGCTATGTCAAAAGCATGCAAGCTCATATATGTGAAGATTACTATGTAAATAAAGTAAATACCATTGTATGACAAATGTAAAAAATGTACATGGATTTAAATAACGCCTCCTGCTTAGGATCTAAAAATTAAATTGTCTCTTGGATTATTTCACAAACCCTTGACAATCTTGCTATGTAGCATGGGTATTTTAAAGTAATTTTAATATTGCTTAATTGTAATCTTCATAAATTATTTTTAAGTTACTCAGTTTCTTCAAGAGCCATTTTCTTCCCATAAAAAAGATAATTTGCAAGGATATGACCTTGACATCTACACAGACTTATTTGACATGAACAGATAGTATATTTTCATTTATTAATCAAACATTTATTGAGCACCTCTTGAGTATGAGACATTGTTCAAAGTGAACAAAGCCCTACCTTCATTGTTTGCATTGTATTCTTTCTCTGGGGTGTGGTTAATTTCACATTTCCTTACTGCAGTATCACACACCCAAAATTATTTAGAATTAGATGAATATTCATGAATACTTATTATACTCATTATTCTATACATTGTACTCATTAGTATATATTTTTGAAGCATATAAAGGAAGGCTTATTCCTCCGGAGCAATATTAATGGCAGATTTAATGACCTTGTGTCATGGAATGGGAAGTGGACCCTTTTCCCACTTTGACTAACTTTAAGTTTGACTCTAAACTTAGATTAGTTGGAGAAGACCCTTCTGTCAGAATTCATGAGATGGTCTATCACTTCAGGTGGTGTCAAAACATGACACCATGCATGATGAGGAAGTTGGGCCAGATCACTAAAAAGGTTATCAATAGGAATTGATCCTGGGTTGTCATATTTTTTTCAAGACACTGTAAGATTTTTTTTGTCCCTCTGTAGCCCTTGACAAGAGTTAGGCATAATTAACTTAATAGTGGTGATTTTTAAAACTTCCAAAGGGAAAGTGACCCACCAGCTAAGGCTAGAAATTAGGACCAATGCTGCTAGCCTATATGTAAAACAAAACAACACATTACAAGAGAAGCTGCTGTTGATTATTAAGAAATGAACATTCCTGTGGTTCATTTGAAGGCAAATCCGTAGTCGTCAGCAGAGGATAGATGTGACCACATCTGAGGCCTGGAATTTTCAAGTTCCTGTGCCCAATGAGAAACTGAGTATCACGGCGATGCAGATGAAGAAAAGATGGTGTCGAACTATTTCCTTTCCATCTGGTGTTTTACAGCAGCTGAGCTCACAGTTACTCTTAAAGGAAAATAGAATGAAGAAAAATACATTCGCAGCCGTGTGTTGTTTAGGCTGAATCATCTAAGCCAAATTATTGCTTGGGAATAAATTAAATACTGAATAAAGCAGAGTCCAAACAGTAATAAGGTACCCTTGAGCAAAGCTGCTCACTGTAATGAGATCCCGAGTTAATCTTTCTCAGAAACAACAGCCTACTGGTACCAGTCCCAAGTATGAGGGTTAACGTGGATTTTGCCATTCTCTTCCTATATTAAATTGCAATATTCTGGCATTCTCTACCACTTTCCCTAATTTATTGTTGTCTGTAGAATGTATCCCCAAATACCGTACTATATAGTAACTTTTTATTTTTGTTTATATTCTTTCTTTGGCACTGGAATTTAAGCTGCACAAGGACAAAGATTTTGAAGTGTTTTAGTCTATGTTAAAAACTTTGCTTACAGTAGGCACTCAACATACATCTTTCAAAGAAAAATTAATTTGCTTTCTTTAAATATGGTACAGGGGGCATGATCCTTTATAGGTAAACTACAATGCAGCAAATATTTAGTCCAGATGCATTGTAGGCAACAAAGGACATTTCTGAGTCCTAAGGAAAATTTGTTAATTAATTAATTTTTTTTTTTTTACCAAGAGAAATACGACTGTTTCTTTTTAAGACACTTTTTAATACAGTTTAATTTCTTAAGAAATATGTTCATATATGTAATTTACAGATTTAGTACACATCGGTTTTTCTTTTTTTTCCTTTTTCTTATTTAGTGTGTCTTCACCCTGACCTTTTTTCTTCTTGCTCCCTCCTCCAACCTACCACACATACCTCAGGACAACCATCAAATTCATCTTTCTCCCCTCGAGCACATGATAATTTATATAAGGAAGACTCAAGTGTTTTTTGTCATATTTTAAGGTTTTGGGGGGCATTAACTTTTAAATGGATTTGCTGAAAACACTTTACTATATCCTTAAGGATGTATGCATGTTTGTGCTAGGGCAAAGACTTATTCAGTAATGGAAGTCTAGGAATTGCTCAGCATACCTAGGGAGTACAACAAAATGTATGAGTTACGGAAAAAGCCCTTCTTCTTCAAATTTGTTTCAATGCTTTTTATTGTTGCTAAATATAACAATTGGCTTTATAGGTAAGCTGAAAAAAATGTACTGAACCAAGATATAATTGAAGTATCTTACTCTTCTAATAATATTTTAAGATTTAGCATCTACTAATAGAATGATTCCAGAAAAGATTTTGTTTTCCAAGTCGAGGTACTAGGCTCCTAGCTCTTCAGTCATGAACTCCCTTCTCACTGCCTCCACCTGCTGGCAAGTGAGATTGACAAACGTCCATCCTGGACGCCAGGGTCTAGCATTTGAGAACTGGCTCCTATGGTCTGTTTAGTCTAGAGAGCCATCTTAGTTTGGTCCTGAATCTTTGATTTGCCTGTTCTATCTGTATTTTCCCCATGAATATGAACCTTCAAAGGCAGATAAAATCTCTTACTTTATATCTCCAGAACATGATCGTTGCTCAGTGGAGTTTGTGACTGAATTTCCTATTTGCCTTTCCACTGCCACTAACGATTTTTTCTGAACCACGTTTCTCTTGTCCAGGACTAACTCTGGTAAAGATATCCTTTATGCCTCTTTAATCTTTTCTCCCAGGTGCATATTCTTTGAGAGTTTCAAAGCATTGCTTCTGTAAGTAGTGAAAAATAATTTTTGAGAAATCACGCAAGCTACATCTCAAGTTTAGTTTAGTTGTGTTTTTAACCTAAGTATAACTGGAAGAACAACAAAGTTTGAGAATTTTGCTTCAATTCTGGTTACCTTAGACATACTTGGCGAGGACATGAGTGAGACCAAAGGAGTGCAAATGTATTGAGGAAATCGATGTGGTACCCCAGCTACTGTGTAGGAGGACAACCAAGGGAGAGACATGTTTTCCTCTTTGCTCTTTAGTTCCTCAACTATATAGGCCCTGCACACCAGAAATGAGAGGAATTATAATTGGGATAACACGAGGGAATGAGATGAGAAAGAGCAAGGCAGCCATTTCTGAAGGCACACGGGGACCTGGAGAGGATGTGCTGAGGTGAGTGCTGTGAATGGTGTAAGCCTGATGATTCACAGCCCTGGACCCCTGAAGCAAATAATACATTATATGTTAATTAAAAAAAAAAAAAAAAAAAACCTAGTATAAAGCTAGGGAAGCTTTCATGATCCGACACTTGAAATTATAACACACATTTTACCACTTACATTTTCAAGTATCAGACTATCTTGAGGATAATAGATTGATTTCCACTAGTCCACATAAAATCTTACCTGACCCACAATAGGACCACAACAACTAGACGAGGCGGCACCCAAACCCTTTTTTCCAAATTCCCACCTCAGTGCCTCTTCACTGTCTTGGCCCTTGCTAGAGAATGCTTAATTAAAAACATATCTGTTGAGCACCTGGTTGACTCAGTTAAGTGTCTGCCTTCAGTTCAGGTCATGGTCTCAGGGTCCTGGGATGGAGCCCCAAGGAGAGGGGTGGCTGTCTATGCTCAGCAGGGAGTCTGCTCCCTCCGCCCCTCCCCCTGCTCAAGCTCGCTCGCTCTCTCTCTCTCCCTCTCTCAAATAAATAAATAAATACAATGTTAAAAAAAAAAAAAGCCCAAAAACCTGTCTGTTATCTCTTCCATCAGAAGACTACCAGTACTGAAAAATTATAAATCATGTATAAAAATCAAAGATATAACTTGGGAATCTTTTTTTATTCTCAATATAGAATGCTGTGGATCTATACAAGCTTGTTATTTAGATCCCCGACTCAATCACCATCTTTGAGCTCAGAAACACCAGAATGTTGTCCCGAGACATTCTCAGGGAAGTATCTGTTACTATCACTGCTATAAAAATCTAGAACCCCTATCTCCCAAATTTAGATCCTGGAGTTAACTGCATTTTTCATCTTTTAATATCTTTGTTTTTGTCATCATGTCACAGTTTTGAGACAAGTACAAAGAAAGATTGATAGCTATCAATAAAAGCTAGCATTTTTTTCTTCTTCTCTGTGGCTCATGTTTGTTATAGCAGTCAAGCAGAAAATGAACTGCTTCTCTTAAATTCGAAGCGAGTATGTGATGACATTAGATGAGATTTTTAAAACGTGTGTGGTGGTGGCCTGTTTGTTATTGTAGTTCACAGATAATTATAAAGAGCTGTCACTAGCATTTCTTATGTCAAAAACGAACTCATTTTTGTCTTGAATTTTTTCCTTATGGAAAGTAAAGCCTTATTACTGGAAATAAACATTATCCTTCAATAATAAATTAACATAAAATTACATAATTTAATTTAAATATTTCTCTATGTTTTATAACCACGTGTTAAATAGATTAGATTGCCTATATGTAATCCAATACAGTGTGTGCAGGTTTGGGAGATATATTTCACAAAAAAATAAGGCAAAGGGGATTTCAAAAGATTTTATTGATTCATTAGGTTATTTAGCTGCATAGACACACAGCACACAGCTGATAATTCACTGAGTTCATCTGATAATAATAATAATTATTATTATATGAAAAGAACCTGGAATGAAGTAATATACAATTACTAGTTGGTTTGATCCTCACAATCACTCTATGGGATATGTACTGTCATTATTACCCAGTATATAGTTGATAAAACCATGACACAGAGATGTTAAATAACTCATTTGGGGCACAGACAGTAAGTGGCCTGGTTGGAGCTAAAACTTAGGTAGTTTGAATGCTAGAATCTGTTTTCTTAGCCATGTTGCTACACAAGCTCTTGTAATATAATTATTTAAATGTTCCTCCCTTTTCCCCACTGTGCTATAGATTTTGCAGTATCCTCTTTCATCTCTGTATTGATATGTCCCAGTTTGACTACAAGTGTATGAAATGATTCATTTTGAATTTGTAAGTCTATTTGGTTAAGATCCCATTAGACTGCAGAATAATTTAGTTTTTATGAAAAATGTTAGTATTTAAGTTAATTTTATGCCTTTCCTACATGAAGATGATAGAGTTTCCCTTGGTAAAGCAAACATTTTAGATTCTTAGTGTATAATGAAGTTGAATTCTGTATTTTTTGCTTCTTGTTTCTTTTGCCCCTCCTTCCCATCTCTTTCTCTCTTCTCTTGTAGCCAAAGCAGATATATTTAATCAACTTAATGAGGGTAACAGATGCAGGTTTTCACCATGAATAAACAATAGGACAAAATAAGTATTCTTGACTTCTCAAAGATTCATTTAATCATTTGATAATATTTATTGAGTGCTTACTATGGGGTAGGGAGTCTATTAGCTACTGAAGCCAGAGAGAAGAACAAAAATCTACATAATTCCTACCACAATAGAGCAGTCTAATGGGAACACAGTCATTCATTAAATGGCTAAATGAAACGATCCTCGGAGATATTGGTACATGCCCCTCTGTTTTTGTTTTTGTTTTTCGAAGATTTATTCATTTATTTGAGAGAAAGAGGGGAGGGAGAGGCAGAGGGAGAAGGAGCAGACTCCCTGCTGAGCACAGAGCCAGATGCAGAGTTCCATCCCAGGACCCTGAGACCACGACCTGAGTGGAAGAGTCAGCTGCTTAACCCATGAGCCACCCAGGTGCCCCACTCTCTGTTTTAATACCATATTCCAAGTAAGTCAAAGCCATAAATAAATGATCAACCCTAAACATTTTTTTTAAGTTTCTTTGTAACTTTGATTCCTTTCTGTGCTTTGGACCAAGCTTGGTGTGTGGCGGAAAGAATTAGTATTGAAAATTTAATCTGTGGCTCCAACTGGGTAGCCCACAGATTTTGGTACTGTTCCAACTTTAAATCTTGACTAAAATGATAAAATGTAGTTCACCTACAAAGCAGCATTCGTAGTATAGACCCAGATATAGCCGTTATTGACATGGAACCATTTGGTAGAAAAAAAAACGAGGTGATTGGTTTGAGTAAATGTCAGAGTAGAAAGAGTCTCAAACCACAGCCTTGCCAAGTTTGTCAACATGACCTCCAGTCTTTTTTCTTGTGGCACTTACACTCAAAACTGTGCATTAAGCAATTTACTTAAGTAATCCTTTTATGAGTAGCTACTACTCAAGAGGAACAGAGAATTCAAGCAGAGGTGAAAGGATAATTTGGGGGAAAAAAAAGATAAATCACAAATACAAGTGAAAGATATACTTAAAAAGTTTCTCCTTGGGAGAGTTAATTATTTTACTCTCCATGTCATATATACTTGTTTTTGAGGAACCTGCGTACTAGGGAAATTGATGGGCTCCAAAGTGATCCGTGTTCAAATAAAGGACTTGGCACATAATATCAAAATTATTGTTTTATTCCTTCAGTATCATAAAACTAAAATCACACAACTTCTTACTAGTTTTTAGCATCTTTTCTAGTTTATTTTTTAATTTGGGAGAATAATGAGCCACCTTGATCCCAAAACTTTTAAGATACTCACCCTGAATAGCCATATGTAAACAGACAGAAATGAATCCAAGAAGATTTTCAATCTGTACACACACACACACACACACACACACACACACACACAGTGACTAATAATATGCTAGGACAGGGCAAATTAGGGTATAAAGATCAATAGACTCTGACCTCAGCTAAATTTGGTCTAATCGCAACATCCTTCTCCATTCAGTAATTATTAGTAGATTTTTTTTTAATTGACATTTTAAGCCAGCATCTTTTGGAACCCTTCTAATACTTAGGTCTTATTATTCAAAATTAAAGTCTCATAATTCTAGATTACTAAACTCAAAATTTAAGACAAATTTTACCCAGGTAAAACTCTCAGCTGGTCTTTCCAAGGGAATGAAAATTAATATATTCTCCCCTCATTGTCATACAGTTTACTGGGGAGGCAGAATGATGTATGGAAAGGAGCCCTGGCCTTGACATCAGAAAATAGGGTCCCAGATTTTCCTGTCAAGAGCTATTTAAACCGAGCAAGTTTCTTAATTTCTCTGAGCTTTCACTTCTTCCCACTATTGTTGGGTAGACCTAAAGTCAACATGGAATCATGTTTATTAATATATATATAATATATAATATATAGTATAAATGCTACAAAACTAACACATAACTACTCCTATTACCCTTAGTCAAGATCTACTAAGTTTAGGTCAAAATGGCTATGAACTTTCCTCCTCTTACATACTAACTGTTCTTCTCAGAGAAGCGTTACTCCCGTGCCCTACTCAAGGGTCTTAATCATTTGGTTGGGACACTGTTCTCAAAAGTCTGCAGCATTTATTAACTCTTTAGCTGCTGTGAAACCCGCTGAATTGTTAAGAAACTAATACATCCTCAAAAACTATAGATGAGACTGTTGAACCTTGATAAACATGAGTCTATGTAAATTACTTTTTTTCTTTATGCATATGAAATGATGAGAAAGCAGGTAAAATTTCATTTGAATGGGCCCTGAAAAAATGTTTTTTTCACATTTTGCCCATGCAAATAATGTTTAGAGTCGATGAATGTGTATCAGAAAGCATTAAGCATGAATGTACTATTCACATTATTTCCTTATGAGAAGGGGCAAGTGTCATGTAATTATTTGAGAGAGAGATGTGGGGAAGACAAGTTCTTTTTTCATTACTTCCCAATGCTTTAAACTTAAATACTCTTCGCAAGATTGTCTCCTAAGTGATCTGAGAAAAATACATGGTTTTAATAGTGTATGTGTTGGTGGGCATTTGGAAAGGTTCTAAAATGTGCCATCTGTACTTCTGAGATAAACAAGTTTGAGATAATTTAGCAACTAAGCGGGAACTTACTTTAAGAAATGAAAAAAAAATGTCATGCTTGCTGGAGATTTCGTTTTTAAGATCAACAACAGTGTTGCACACAACAAGGTCCTTTCTGAGGAAATGAAAATGATTGTGAACAAGTGGTATAATAGCTTGTTTCTAACATAAATCTTACCAATCTGACCTTACCTTTTCTTTATATCTTATAATGGTGTATTGAAGTCTTTGTGAAATTCATTGCTACTTTATATTTCCAAGAAGAACTGGAATATTTTTCCCGAATATTTTTTTCTCTCCTAAAATCATGGGGGAAACATGGCAGTGGATTTCAATTTAA
Organism: Martes martes; assembly: GCF_963455335.1. Taxonomy (NCBI): domain Eukaryota; kingdom Metazoa; phylum Chordata; class Mammalia; order Carnivora; family Mustelidae; genus Martes; species Martes martes. The sequence goes on from NC_137888.1 coordinate 29,589,511, forward strand.
ACGCAAAATGATGGGGCGACTGGGTGGCTCAGTCAGTTAAGGGTCTGCCTTTGGCTCAGGTCACTGTCTCAGGGTCCTGGGATTGATCCCAGTGTCAGGCTCCCTGCTCAGTGGGGAGCCTGCTTCCCCCTCTTCTCCCTGGCTCGTGCTCTCTGTTGCTCTGTCTCTCTCTCTCTCTCTCTCTCTCTCTCTCCAATAAATAAATAGAATCTTTTTAAAAAATGAAAAGAAATTAGAGTTGTATCATTTCAAGGATTAAGAAATGTGTTGTGGGCACCTCGGTGGCTCAGTTGGTTAAGCATCTGGCTTCAGTTCAGGTCATGATCCCAGAGACCTGGAATCAAGTCCCATATCAGGCTCCTTGCTCAACAGAAAGCTTGGTTCTCCCTCTGCCTGCTGCGATGCCTACTTGTGCTCTCTCTCTCTCTCTCTGACAAATAAATAAATATAGTCTTTTTAAAAAGACAGAAAGAAATGGGTTGGAATTGAGGCAAACTTAAAATGTTCAAATGATGAACAAAGTTACAAAGAGCCTTACTCTAGGTCAGGAAAACTGTTGTTTTATGTGAGGGCTACTTTTTAAATTCAGTTTGTAAAGTAAGACTTTATTGTACCCAATTATGCAACTCCCTGAAGTTTGTCAGCAGTGCCTGTAACTATGGATGTTCTGTAGCTAAAAATTGCAGTTCTTCCAGATTCTTCCACTCTGTGCTATTACTGTTACCGAATTTGAATGTGTTTTTCATTCTCAAAATTCATCAGTGGATTATTTAACTAGAAAATATTTTTGACCAACAATGTATACATATCTATATCATGTGTTCTATAAGTTTTCTAAGAAGGCAACAAAGAACCCAACACTCCTCTAATTATTCTCCAGTAGGAGTTTCAGGCATAGCGAGGGTTTTCACATTATAAAACCAAAAGCCAATTCTGAAAGCACGGTGGCTAAAATATTAAGCACTAGACATAGGACCCAAGTTTCTAAAGCTAATTGAGTCATGAGCTGCGTAACCTGAGCAGATTATTTCTCTGTGTATGTTTCCTTTTCTGTGATGGGAAACAACTGGAGTAGATGCTCCCCAAATCCCTTAAATTTCTAGAGAAGTCATGATAGAGCAGCTCCTATTCCCAAATCAGACCTGAGAAGTTTTTAGTTCTTCTAATAGTATGATGAGGCTCACATTCAGAAATAAGATATAAGTAGATAAGAAAACTCTATTTCCTCTCTGAAGTAGTGATTCTCTTTCTCATAGTTTTTTGAAATTATAAGTATCCTGGGAACAACCTAACATAAATTGTCCAAGAATATCTCTCAAGGTACGTAAGTTGCTCAGATTAAAATGCTGTTTAAAAAAATAAATTAATTAAAAATTAAAACAATTTCTAAAATAGTTTAGTAGGTAAAATAATTTACAAACCGGCCCACTTTATCAGCACACAATAATCAGTAGCCAATTAGCATCCTAGGTATTCTTACAATTTTTAATCGATAACATCTGTTTGCTCTGTTATCCAATTACTATCTCTCCAACGAAGGACCCAAATAAAACTTCAAAAGAAGTAGACGGGGAAAAAACTCCTATGAGAAACAACTTCAAAATTGTTTCGTAAGAAGATAATTTATAAATAAAACTTCTGTTTGACTAAACTGAAGTTAATTAGGTAGTATATAGTCAATCTTAGGCAATGAAGCCTTTTAAACATAAAGTGTCTTTTTTTCCCCCTGAACTGGGAGGAAGGGGACTATTATAATGAATTACTACTTTTGCTCTTTACGCTGAGATTTCTCAGTTGAAACAGAGAAACACAATGATACAATCCAGAGCCGAGTCAGCTAAGATTACATTCTTCGTACTGAGGGAGTTTTAAAAAAATAGGCCTTAGATGTCCAAAGGGCACACAGATAACTTCTGAGTAACTCAAACATAAACAGGAAAGAAATTTGATAGAAAACCTTGGTGGTGGTCCAGATCAGGTCTAATTACTGTCCCTCCTTGTAAAAAAATTTGAATTAATAGGGTGGGAGGAGAAAGGAAACGACAAAGCCTGATGAGCTTTCCGACTTTATAATCTGAAACCTTGACCCTCTTTCAAATGGGCCTCCCCCCATGAAACTGCCTGGGTTGATATATGAATGAGTATTTTATGGGGTGGGAGAGGTCTTAATGAGACATCTCACTGGTCATTTTACCTGTTTTCAAGCTCATCGTTTTGGAGGGAGTCAGGCTCTCCCTACTTGTGAAACAACCCGAGACATTTTAAAGGCTTAGCATTGAGTTACTCGCAGGTGTCAATTTAAGTAAAAATTAGTTGGGTCTATTATTTAGCATTAATTAGGGACATGTTTCTACCTACGTGTTGTGTGTATATTTTACATATGAATATTTCTTTAAACATTACTTCTATGTATTATCAGTACTACAATAAATCAGGAAATCTGTGGTTCAACATCTTAAGTCATTTTTTTTATTACAAAGATAGTTAAAAAATCTAATAAGCTTTTCTTTTAAGACAGACTGAATCTGGTGAATAAATAAATCAACGCACTGTGTGTGTTGAAGAGATTTATTTTATTCAGCCCAGAAACACTGTGGGAGTAACTTCAATTCAGCCACTTATTTGCTGGACCACTGCAGGGCCATTCCAACCTCTTACTGGTAAATAATGCCCCTTAAGATTAGTTAAGTGCAAAGCAGATTGAAATTCAATTGGGTTCCTGATATAATTTTGTGCATTAAAATGATAGCTTAAAAGTTAGAACTTTTACCAAAGCATTTGGTGTTGGGAGTTAGTAACAATTACTCTTAAATATTTATATTCATGGGAAACACTAAAATTTATTCTCAAATGCATGAAGTATGTCACATAGGTTAAATCTACCACATGCAACCCCAAGGTTATCAGTATTACACAGACTTCCATGTTAAGTGCCTCCTAAATTTACCAACAAGAGTAACATCCTTCCAAGCTGACCAACTATTTAGAATTAAAATACAAAGATCTGATGGGACATAATCTCATGATTTCCCTGCTTCAATATACATAAGAAAATATAAAGGAGAAAGCAGAACATTTAGGCTCTACTTAGTGTATTAATGTTCATTAGTACATTATTCATTATTTTATATTTTTTAAATATCATCAGTAACTGTTACCTATAGTTATTATGATATCAAAAGTACTCTCCTTGCTGAAGAGTCCCAAGAGAAATAATTCTTGGATCTTGGTCTCAAAATCATCTGTGTCACTTCTCAGTAGTTAGCATGTCTCTTACTTCCATTTTTTGGTCAGTGTTACATCTTTCTGTTTCAGAGTTGCCAGGAGGTTGAACACAGTAATTGGGACAAATTTATTCAATCGTGCAGGTGCCTTTTGGTATGCATTACAATACATAAGCTGGTATTACAGTGACTACATCAAGATCAAAGGCAAAATAGGAGCTAATATTGCATATATTTTAATAAGCTTTCTTAATTTGGTTATAGGACAAGGTGCTAGGTGCATGTGTTGGAAGAAAGAAAGCAAAGGAAAAAGATTTCAAAAGATGAAAAACAAGAGAGCCGTGTTCTAAAAAAAGAAGGCGGCATGGGCTGCCTGGGTGGCTCAGGCAGTTAAGCGACTAATTCTTGATATCAGCTCAGGTCATGATCTCGAGGTCATGAGATAGAGCCCCATGTGGGGCTCTGCTCTCTCCTTCTGCCCCTCCCCCTGCTTGCATTCTCTCTTTCTCTCTCTCACTGAAAAAGAAAAAAAAAAAAAGAGGGAGGCAGGAAGGCATCACATTCTCACTGGGAAGAGTATGTTCTTGTATCCATTGGGTTTTGCCATTGCTGAGGTGAAGTAATTACAAAGGGGAACAGAAACATAATCCCTTTAAACATCAGTATAACTTCAGGGAAAACCTTCTCTCTCCTCTCTCTCTTTTTTTCCTCCCCTCTCCTCTCTTTGAAACACCTATTTGTAGTTTTATTAATGTGGTGCATTATTCTTTTATAATAATCATCACAGTTTGAAACTTTATGTTTACTTACTTATTGTTGGTCTCTCCCCCAGAATGCAGGTTGCATGACAGAAAGGATAATAGGAGTTTTATTGACCACACCATTCCAATGCTTAGCCACCTCCAGCAAGCAGTCTGAAATATGCGTGATACACCTGAATCATGTGTCTTCTGTGTACTGAGAAACTCATTATAAAAGGTTAAAGACAAAATATGAAATGATTTTAGTCATAGCACTCAAGGGCAAGGACAGAAAGAAAGAGGAGAATGACTTTAGCGAGGCGGCTCTGCGACTTTGTCTCCTTTCTGCTTCCTGGTTTGTAGAGGGCCCTCTTCTCATATCCTCCTCGCACAGTAGAGAGCAGGGAGGAAGCAAGCTTTCTCTTACCTTTTCATGGAAGGGTGTTAATTCCAGTATGAGAACTCCACCCTCATCACCTAATTATTTCCCAGTCCCTCCTAATACCAACACATTCAGGGTTAGGATTTCAACCTGAGTCTTAGGGTGACAGACACATTCAACCCATAACATGTACCAAATAAGTTTTAAAATGTAGTGGTTGCTAACAGTTCTTTCGAATAAAGATGGGGTTGTTTGAACAAGCTCATCTTTTACTTGATCTTCTGATGTGAATTACACAGATACTTGCTCTTGAGTGAGACGATTTTGTAACAATCTTAACTTTGGTAAACAAAGTCTGATACAGCAAAATAAAATTATTAGAAAATGGAAATAAAGGAGGCTTTGTAGACAGGCATGTTTTTTGTGTATTAAACACAATTTCTGCAAACGTGTGTATACTTAAAAATACATGTGAGGTAGTTGTAAAGTTGCTCCCGCCGGCGATGGTAAGAAAAGAGGCTACGAGGCAAATGGAGATGCAAATGGAGTTCATCCGAGAGATGAACTTTATTGCAAGCACCCTTGGGCGAGGTTCCCCGACTCACAGAAAGAGAGAGGGGGGGATAGTGAGTCGGGGAAGTCACACTGGGAGGGAGTTGGTGGGGTCTTTTATCGGGTTGAGGTAGGGCATAGCCTTGCGCCCACTGGGTGTGTGATGATCGGAGGGTATGGGGCGAGAGTGGTCCGTGATGGGCAGTTCTCAATTTGGAAGCTCCTGGGTGGACAGTGTCAGTCTCCTGATGGTGACGTGGAGGCCGCAGTGAGGGTGGCGGGAAAGTCCGCCATCTTGGAGAGGGTTGGTGGGAAGATCCGCCATTTTGGAGCCCCGGTTTCCCAGCCGGCCCATCAGCAGTAAGTTGCCAGAATGATTTTTATGTGGTCGTTTGAAATTAAATAAAAAGAGCCAGCGACCTAACACCATAACATTTCCATCTTATTTGTTTTTTCTTTCTTTCAGTACATTCAGGTAACATTCATCATCTCATACAGACACAATAAAAGAAAGAAAAAGAAAATGTTCTTCTTGTGATGATAACTCTTAGGATTTACTTTCTTAATAATGTCCTGTATATCAAACAGCAGTGGTAGCTATGAATTTTTTTCCCAAATGTTGTTCAAAAGGAAAATAAAACAGAATAAATCCAGAGGGATACTTTGAGTTCACACAAAAAATGTGAGAACAAAGGTTTTGTTTCCCTCACTTATTATGAGCCACCATATATATTTTTTTTTCAATTAACAAATGTCTAACGAATAAGGAAAGTACTGATCCACTTGAGGAACAGAGAGATTATGGCCTATTTTTTTTAGTTAATTGTAAGGTCATTCTTCCCAGAAGCATAAATTGACTAGAAAAGCAGATATGCCTTAACTTAAAAGGGGCCTTTAAATTTTAGTGGCTCTTAAAGACAGGCATTGATGATGATAACTGATAAACCAAGGCTAGGCTAGGATCCATGGACAGGGTGGTATCTGAACACTGCAACTTGGCATCAGGCCCATAATGTTTCTGCTTCATTTTTATGTTCTACGTATGGTAATCAAGAGTCCCATTAAAGTAAAGAATGAAGTCTGGTAGTCTGTTGGTTATTATGCACTGGGATCATTGCTATTTGCTTTTTCGGTAATGGTGGTTTCTTTTCTGTTGAGAATTATAGAATTTTCCAAGGAAATTCTTACCTTGAGAGGATTCAGAAATTGCAGTACCTTCAGGCAACACTTAATATGGAAACAAAAAAAAAAAAAGAGAGAGATTTTTACTGACAAGAAAAATGATTGATAAGTGTATGCTGAGAAAACCATGAAAATGTTAGGAAACCCAAGAAAACTATTCAGTGGAATCAGCTCTATGCAAATAAATACCAACATTTGCATATTTCCTTTTCCTGCTTCATACATTAAGAGGCCCCAGGTGGTGCTGAAAGATGAGTGCAGTTTGTTTGGGGATTCTGTAACAATTTGTGTCTTTTGCTCATTCACCAGCTGTGTCAAATATGGCTGGATGGCTGGTGGGAACTTCTCATTGAGGTCACAAAAAAAGGGGAAAAAAAAAAAAAAGAAAAAGTTCTTTTAAAAATCTGGCTCCTGATAGTCATGCAAGTGGATAATCTGGTGAACTAGAAAACTATGGTTTATTATCTTAAATCCAGGATTTTTTTTTCTTATCTCGCCGGAAAATATGAGCAGGTACAAAGAAAGATACGTAATTTTTTTTTCACATTTTATATATCATATGCTTTTTATTTTTTTTTTTATTTTAATAAACATATAATGTATTTTTATCCCCAGGGGTACAGGTCTGTGAATCGCCAGGTTTACACATTTCACAGCACTCATCATAGCACATACCCTCCCCAATGTCCATATCCCCACCACCCTCAAGAAAGATATGTAATTAAGGAGACTCAAAGCATTGGAAAAGGAAAGAGAAATACCAGGATAAGAAATAGTACTATGTTGGGGCACCTGGGTGGCTCAGTGGGTTAAAGCCTCTGCCTTCGGCTCAGGTCATGATCCCAGGGTCCTGGGATCGAGCCCCACATCGGGCTTTCTGCTCAGCAGGGAGCCTGCTT